>NC_034610.1:34317038-34335408 GCF_900095145.1 Mus pahari
AGCCGCCAGTTGTGCCAGCACCATTTGTTGAAAATGCTGTCTTTTTTCCACTGGATGGTTTTAGCCCCCTTGTCAAAAATCAAGTGACCATAGGTGGGTGGATTCATTTCTGGATCTTCAATTTGAATAGCACTTCTTTCATGGGATGCTAAACAGTGTAATGATGAGATAAAAGGGCAATGATTAGACATGAGGCATTCAATGATAATTCACTAAAAAAGACAAATAACAACAATCCTTAGGACTGTTTCTGAAATAAAGGAATCATAAGACTCACTATTTGGAACTTATCTTTTATAGCATTGATTTAAAAGCCAAGTCACCCTTATAATTTTACATTCTTAGTATCTATGTTAAATGATATTTTGCCACCACTTTGGTGCTCTGTAGAAGCAGTATATATATATATATATATATATATATATATATATATATATAAAATTTTGTGTATTTTGAATGAATCATGGGCATCAGGAATGGCTTTATGTCATGGCCCAGTGAGTAAAAAACACTAGACAAAGGATCAAAGGAAAGGAACCTAGGTAAACAGAGCTGCAGAGAGAATGAACATAGTACAGCAGGGTGGGCCTTGTTACCAAAATACGTGGGGTGGGTCTTGTTACCATGGCACTCATTCCTTGGTCTGTTAGACAGACTGCGACTCCATGCCACCAGGCTATCCCGTTGGTTCTGTAATGAACACGCATTTCCTTTGCACCATGCCTTCTTTGTCCTCACTTAATTACTACCACTTCCGCAGCACTTTCGAAAAGAACTTTCATATCTAACCCAGTGATTCCTGAGCAAGATTGCTCTCCCATACTGTACAGACAGATCTTCAGTGGCCTCCACTGAAAGGGCGAGCGCTGGCAGTTTGGATTAACAAGGGATGAGCATTAAGTGGAAGGGACTTTCAGTACCCTGATTCTTTAAACAGTCACATCCTACTTCACTTTACAATAGAATAACCATTATATTAGTTTTCTAGGGCTCCTCTCACAAAACACCAGGAATCCAATGGCTTAAACCACAATGTGTTCATTCTCTCACAGCTCTCCAGGATCGACGCTCAAAATCAATGTGACACCAAAGAAAGGCTTTGCTCTCTCAAAGGCTCTGGAGAAATATCCTTCCTTGCCTTTTTCCACTTCCAATACCCAGTAGCACTTGGGGTTCCTCTGCTTCGGCCTGCTCAGTACCAGTCTCTACGTCGTCCTATAATCCATGTCTGGGGGTCCCCTTCCTTTCTATTGGAATAGTGTCATTCGAGTCTAAGCAGGCATGTGTGTTAGGGCACACTCTTTGGCCCACCATGAAAGGCTCATCTGGGTCTGGCAATTGTTGGAGGTCAGGACACAGAGATGAGAAAAGTCCAAGGTGGACTTCTGTTCTTGTAGATGTTAGTGTCTATTACAGAAATAAGGTATTCATCAAATTGCTACGTTAGAGTGTGTGAAGCATTAAGGACTCAGGTTGGTCCGGCCGCAGAAAATGATTGTTTCAAGAAACCGAAGAAAGCCGGGCGTTTCCAGCACTCGGGAGGCAGAGGCAGGCAGATGTCTAAGTTCGAGGCCAGCCTGGTCTACAAAGTGAGACCAGCCAGGGCTACACAGAGAAACCCTGTCTTGAAAAACAAACAAATAAACAAACAAAAAACAAAAAACAAAACAAAACAAAACAAAAAAAGAAGCTGAGATAAGCCTCTAAGAAGTTTGAGCCGAAGAATGAGTGCAGATTAAATAGATAGGAATGAGAAGGGGGAGAGAATGTTCCATTTGAGGATGGAGCAGACACAAACGGTTCTCTATCAGAATACATTGAAAAACCTCAAATTGTAATTGTGGCTGGCACTTCTCATTTTATGGTATTAAAAGTCAAGTTATGACCCATTCGTAGTCTTTGAGTAAGAGACAAACAAAATGCACGTACTATATTTATATTTAATATTTATTCTCTTTAGTTCAAAAAGGCAACCAGAAAGGGAGACTGTGTTAGACAATATGGCTTGATCTCTGCCTGGATAGTTGATGAGAGTGGAGAATATTAGTTGTTCTTGGGGAAGCCTGAGGAGAGTGATGCTTACATTCTGTATTTAATAACTATCTTCTTGAACTATGCGCTGAAATATTTATAAGCAAAGTGATAAAATCACTGAGATTTGTCTCAAAAATATGATCATGATTAGAAGGGAGATCTCTGTGCTGAGTTTGCAGCTGGGCGACAGGTAGTTTATACACTATTTTTCTTTTTTTTTTTTTCAATGAGAAGTGAAAGACGATGCGGGGTTCCAATTAGGAAGCAGAGAGGAACCCTCCCTTGTGAAGGCCCCTTTGTGAACTTCACTCCTTCCTCATAAGCCTTTCAGTACTTGACTAGCTAATGCTCTCTTTTTCAAGCACCGTCACCAAGGCAACCACTGCTGTCTCTCCAGGCAGGGAACATGGCCGAGTTACGAGGTGAGGTCAAGATCCCTTGAGGTCTTTTAAGTGTTGAATTATCAAGTACCACAGGAAACTGTGAAGAAAGCTTCTTCACTTCCATTTTAGAAACACCTACTTAAGGACTTTCTGCAGGAAAAATAATGGAGTCCAGGAGACAGAGCACAGAGCATCCTTGGAAATAGAAACCATGCTTCTCTTTTGTCTGAACATAGCAGATTAAAGTTAAATAATAACATAGCAATGTAGTGATAGCTAGTTAACTTTTAAACATTGTGTAGATAGTACCTCTGGAACAGAAACTCCAGAATAGAACAGTAGATATATAATTTTGAATATTGTCCTTTCTCCCAACTTAATTGCGATTTTCAAGTAATCAAATTACAGTTCAGTATTTACTTTAAACTCATCTGGGTTACTTTTTACATCGTTCGAGAAATCAACTATTTAAATTTATTATCTTAGAGCTTATCTAGATTATCTTTGAGTGAAAAAAAAGTTCTTGGGGAGTAAACACACTGACAGATAAGAAAGAGGGGTTAGAAAAATCCATACTAAGTGTATTAGGTGCACATGGAAATCATAACAACACAATTATAAATACTCTTTACCTCTCTCACCTTCCCTCTTCCTCCCTTTCCATACGTGCATACAAACACACAAATCACATAATTATTTTTTCTATCTAAAATTTCATTTTCTTTCTCAGCTCCATTTCTTTAGTTGATGAGAATACAAAATCATGACCACTAGAAACATCAAAGTCATTTTTTTTTGACACAATTTTCTCTCATGGCTCATTTTAGACAGAGTCTTGCTGTATGTCTTAGATAGACCTTGAAGTCACTATATAAATAAAGTGCTGGCCTTCACTAACACAAGTTCTTCCTCCCTTAGCCTTATGCTATTTTCAGTGATTTCTGACTTTACTTCGAAAATTCTGCAGTGCCTTCTCTTCTCTCTCAGTCCTCACTCTATGGTCCAGTTTTGCGCTTTGTCACACTTCTGCAATAGTTTCAAAACAGTTTCTCTCCTTTCAGATTGTCCAGGTTTCACGCTATCTACCTATCATCATTGTTCACCACCACAGTTGCACCATAAAATATGGAGGTGGCACTGTCTTACTCCTGAGTTCAATTCTTTTCTAGATGTGTTGAAGACAGGGGAAGTCTCCAAGCTTTCCTTCAGGTGCAGTACATGAATATACAGAAGCCATGCTTGTGACTCACAGAAGGGAACCACAGGCAGAATGCAGAGATGGTATGATTCTGGAGGGGTAAAACCATTCCACTCCAGCCTTGAGAGCGGAGACCCAATTCTGCCCAGGCTTTCATTTGTTTTCTTCACTGGAAGCTACAAATACTGATCTTTATTGAAGTCGCTCATTAAAAGAAAAGAAAAGGTTTTCTTTTGAAACCACTTCATGAGCCAGTTTGCAACCTTGACTTTTCTTCTTTCATTCATTCGTTCTTTTCTTTTTTTCTTTTCTTCTTTTTCTATACCCATCACTTCTGAGTGCTATAGCAGCAGCTCTTCCGTGAGGACCCAGAACAACCATTCCCAAATCTTTCTTTGAATTATTCTTCAACCATCACTCTAAATTTAGTAGCTTAATAGTCTAAACTTCTACAGAGTTTGAACTAATTCAAACTTAATTATAATAAAAAAGACTGTTTTGGTTCACATGATTATTTCCTCTGATTATTTAAAGTAATAGCTACTGTACTAGAGGAAAGTCCATGTCAATATCAAAAGAAAAGAGAACCTTCTGAGAAGAGGTGATGGCAGTGCCTTTCTTTAACGCCAGCACTAGGGAGGAAAAGGCAGGCAGATCTCTTGAATTTGAGGCCAGCCTGGGCTACTGAGTAAGTTCCAGGTTAGCCAGGGCTACCAGAGAGAAACCCTGTCTTGAAATAAAGAACAAACAAACAACAGAGAAAGGAAAGAAACACACAGAGAACAACTTCTGATTTTCTTATTTATTTAATATTTCTAATATAATAAAGTGAAAAAAATACCCTTCTAAAAAGCAAGAGTTTGAAATATGTAGGATAAAGAGGCTGCATTTAATGTCTCCTTACCTGAGTGAGGTAGAAGTTAAACACTGTGTAGGAGACCAAGCAGAATGGCACATCTGCATCTTCGGTAGGGTTGCTAGCATCACCTGAAACAATGTGGACAGACATAGGGGAAGAGAGAAGCAGAATTTGTGCTCAGGTTGCTCTTTGGGATTCCAGCAGGGACTAATGCTCCAGAAAAAAGAAGGCCCAAAGTATAGTCAACCTTTTGTATTTGTGAATTCAACTTCTATATTCTAGCCAATCATGGGTGGAAAGCCATTGAAAAACCCAGCACCTCTACTGAACATGATCAGATGTTGATGGTGGCATTCTTTAAATAATATACAACAAACCCTTTCTGTAACATTTGTAAATTCAGTAATCTATAATGATAAAATTTGTGATAGGATCGCATAGGTTATCTTTAAACACTATGCCATCTTACACAATAAACTTGAATTTGTGAGGAGCTGCTAACTATAAAGGGTCTAGAATCAACCCATAGAGACACTGAGAGACAATGTACTTGGTACGTTATGGGAAACCACCACTCATCTCTCTGTTTGGATTTACTACAGAGAAGCAAATACATGGTTCAGATAAGATCTGTAGTGACAGAAGAAAAATATGAAAATAATACTGTGTATATAATGGAAGTTAGAAAATATAAACACCATTAATGAAAGATGATAAAAATCACAAAACCCAAATGGCACACTTAAATTTGACATATTAATAATCATATTAGATATAATTAGATTAGATAATTTAATCAAAATTAATATAATTTTTTAAAATTACTGTTTGTCTTGCAAATGTGTAAAACCTCATGCCTAATATTACATAATCCATCCGTTAAATTCAAATTTATATAAAACCTTTATGAGAACTGACCAAAAAAAAATCAAATCATGATGCAAAGAAATATACAACATTTTTAGAAATATATATAAGAGCAGGTTTGGTGGCACACATCTGTAATGTCAGCACATAAAAGGCTGCTGCAGGAGGATTGCACAAGTGGAGGGCAGACTGGGGATATGTAGTGAGTTACAGAAGAGCCTGGGCTACAGAGTAAGATCCTGTTACAAAATATCAAAGGCATGGTATAAAAGAGTCTGAAATCTCTCTCTACTTAATTGGAATTAAATTAAAACCATGAGAGGATAGTTTTAAAAATCTATTCAAGAATATACATTGACTTGTTTTGAAGTTATATAACATAAAGATCAGAGACTTATCTTTACTTTTCAAATTGACCAAAGTTTGTAAAAGTATTTTTAATTAACTTTCTTCTTCTATCTATCTATCTATCTATCTATCTATCTATCTATCTATCTATCTATCTATCTATTCTAGTTATTCTCATTTCTATCCTCTTTTGTCTCCCTCCCATCCCTGTCTATCCCCACTTTCCTACAGTTTCTTCCCTGAACTTATGCCTTTTGTTTTGTGACCCATGTGATTCCCTAGGTATACCTATATGTCAGTGGGCTGGGTGAGCTTGATGACTTTCCAGTGGGCACAGGCCTGAAGACAATGAATGGTATATTAAAGACAAAATAACCAGGAGGTGTGAAAGAGAGATAAAAATTAGATGATAAATGCTAAGCCAAAAAAGATGGAGTTGGGATGTTAGCACCAGTCTGCCCAGGTCGTTTGTAAATGAAATAAGAAATAGATTTCAAGAATAATAAAGAGAAAAAAAATGCACCTATCAATGTTATTTTATGCTTTGTTATCAGGCAATAGATAATCTGAGAATCTCAAACTGCTACACGAATGCCCCTCTCAGGTCGACGAAACAACCACCACAGGCAAAGCAGAAGAGTAGACCTACTGTGTGAGACAAACCACAGACAATGAGAAGAAGACCTGTTAGGAAACACAGCCTTGAGGTCTGCCTGAACAGTTCCCTGAGAAAGCAACTTTATCTCTAACGTCTGAAGATAGACAGCAGCTCTTACAGATAGGACAGACAGCCCATGTGACAGAGAAGAGACTCTTACCACCGTGGAGGAACATGAGTGGTCTAACTGCTAAACAATTCTCATGCCTTTAAGTAGCAGCCACTGGCTCTAGTTATAAAGCCCACTTCTGAAATCTGGACTCTTCTCTCCTAATGTGTTCCCAGATCAGAACATGAAGTAGAAATGAACAGAAACATGACCATAGTTAACCACCCCCCATCTCTCTCTCTCTGTATATGTGTGTGTCTGTCTGTCTTTCTTGTTTATGAAAAATAAAGCAGGCAAAAAGAAAGATGCCTGGAAAAGGTTTTATTAAATTTCTCTCTTAAAATGCATATTTTTCAGTTCTTATCAACTTGGTCAGTATTGATCATCCCTAGATAAAGACGAAGAGCTACCTGCATCCACTAATACATAGTTTTGTTTGTATTAGTAATATTTTATTTTAATAGTGTGTTCAGTTATTAAAACTGGACATTGTGCACCTTAGCCCTATTTATCAAACACTGATACGTAACATTCTTTGCTATGGATGCTCCAGGTATTCCTCATTTAGTAATCAAGCGATGTCCGTCCTTCTTTTCAAGAAGCACTGACTGAGAGTTGTCTTTCTGCTAATTTGTCAGATGTTTTAAAGTATGCATAGAAGCTGTAGAATGTGGTGAGAATTTAGCTTTGCCTGTTGCCATGTGACCTTGAGCAAATGACTGCTTGTTTCCATAGCTTTAAAAGGGGGGGCATCTACATGTGTTCCCTTTATTCTGTTTGTCTTCAAATTTGCCTCCCTCATTCTCGCCCTCCTTCTGTCCCTAAGGCTGATCCCTGGTGTCTGACCTTCATTTTCCAGCTGGAGCTGGCCAGTGGGAAGAAATTACAGGTGATCTGAGAGTGGCAAGAGAGAACTAGTGTCTGCTCCATGCTTTCTCTTCACTTCAGGTACATCTCTCCTCATTAGGTGTTGTTTATGAGGATAGTCCCTGCACATGCCTACTTCTACAGAGTGTGAATTTCACAGAATGCCTATGAGAACTGAGCTCACTTACAGGGGGAGACAGAAAACAGATCCAAAGAATTCCAGTTGCTTTTTAAAGAGCAAAAAGCATGGTAAATGCTTGGGAATGTATTCTAAGGATTTAGTGTTGAGGTTGTCAAATTTAATTTGTGGGTTCATGGCAAGCTTCCTGTGTTTCTATGACTTGAAACAGTGAGATTTTTAAAAACATTTTTAATTAAAATATGATCATGCAATTTCCCTCCTTTCCCTTTCTTTTCTCCAACTTTTCCATGCCCACACTTGATCCCTTCTCAAACTTTTGGCCACACACACACACACACACACACACATATAAAATAACATTATATATATATATATATATATATATATATATATATATGCCACACACACAATCTGCTGAGTCCATTTAGTGTCCCATGAACATGATTTCAGGGATGCTCACTTGGTATTAGATAACCAGTTATTATGAATCTCCTCTATGTAAGAAGACTGATCCCATTCTCAGGATCCCTGAGTTACCTGTAATTTTTTTGTCTAGGAATCCAGACCTGTGAATTTTCCTTTTTCTAAGTTTTCATGTCTGAGTGATGTTGTCCTACACACAAAGCTCAAAGAACACCAATGAACAAGGAATGGGGCTGGGTAGGACAGTAAGAGCCAGAGGACCAGGAATTTGCTATGAGATTCGTTTCCTAGTAAGTCCTATAAGGTTCCTTCAACCACAATACCTCAATAATATGGATGGTTGAAGAAACTTAATACATTTCATATTTCTAAGATGTTAATAGTCTATCTTATGCCATAGGCAAAATTGTGTCAGTGTTCATAGATTAAAATTTGAATGGAGCTTAGCCACAGGATTTTGTTGGTGGATCTTTTTCTGCTATAATGTGAATAGTGGTATAGAAAATTTGTTGATCCTTGTATAAAATGAGGTGATAGTGAAAAATTCTGCCATTAGATTGAGATTCCATTTTTAATGTGAGTAATGAAATCCTAGAGGCATAGTGGAGAGGCAGGTGTGGGCCTTTACTACCAAGTCACAGAATGGACAGAATTTTTGTTATAGGCAGAACCAAAGTGTCAATTGTTTTGACCCATATAAATTAGTGGTTAATTGATGATAAGTTAATAGGAATAAAATATGTATAATTTATGAAGATATTAACTTAGATGTATAATCCTGTGGACAGAAACATGATATGTGAGAATTCATAGTCTATTGTTAAATGTAGTGATTAAGTACACTGGTGGCTAGAGATCCCTGTGGGAAGGATCTTGTAACATATCCACAAATACATACTGTGAATCTCCATCTAAGGCTCTCCCTTGAGATGCTTATACAGTGACTAAATATTGCAGTAAAAGAATTATTATGTACTTTCTGTATATAACAAGATATTTGTCCTTAGGTAAGAAAGAAGATGCTGACAATGAATTATTAATATTAGGGGTCCCTGTTCCTAGTTAGCAGATGAGACAAAAATGAATATCTGGTTTTTATGTGCATGTGCTGCCACAGATTGGAGTGTCTACAGTAGGAAGTAATTTGAGCAGTACATTAGGTGGCTTTTTTAAAAGTAAAGCTCATCTTCAATGTAATTCTGCGTTGGTGATGGAGTTGGCTAGCTAGACAGGGACTTAGGAAGAAGTAATTGGGAGGTTGGTAACAGGCATGACTAGGAAAGTGTGAATTTCCATTCATTTGCATGTTCTTAGAAATAAGATGGGTCCCACAGCACACAGAGGAGGCTCCACTCCCAGATGTTCTAACATGCCCAGGATCATAGGATCAGGGGTGAGTAGCTCACAATATCTGTTCCAACACCACTGGGAGTAACTGAGACCAACAGGATCCAGGTACTCAGGAGCCTGCCAGACCAGTGGCTCACATTCCTTCAGGTCTGGGCCAGTTTAACTTGGGCACAAACTCCTCAGCCAGTCCCACAGCAGGCAGAGGAGGCTCAAGTCCCAGGCGCTCTAACAGCCAGGATCCCAGGATCCCAGGATCTCAGGAGCTTGATCACACCAGGTTTTCAGGGCCCCAGAGGCAGCTTGACTCCCAGGAACTCTGACACATCCAGAATCTCAGGATTACAGAATCCCGGAATCACAGGATCACAGAGAGAGCTGGACTCTGAGGAGTTCTGACACAACCAGGATTACAGGAAGGACAGGCTCCAGTCAGATATAGTGAGGGCAGGTACTAGAGATAATCAAATGTCAGGAGGCAAGTATAAGGACAGGCAAGCAACAGAAACCAAGGTTACTTTGGCATCATCAGAACCCAAATTTCCTATCATAGCAAGTCCTGGATATAACATCACACTGGAAAAGCAAGATCCAGATCTAAAATCTCTTCTCATGATGATGATAGAAGACGTCAAGAAGGACACAAATAACTCCGTTAAAGAAACACAGGAGGGTCCACCATTTGCACCCGAGAGCTGAGGCTGTTGCATGGGTCCTTCCAGGAGAGACCTCTTCTCCCTGGGCACAGAGGTGAGACAGCCGCTTTCTCTCCAATAAATGTGTGGAGTGGGGCTGGCCAGGAGCACACAGGGTGCATGATCAGTGGAGCAGCGGGGACAGGATCTTTCTGGTCTGCCATCTGCACCCAGAGCTTGGGCTGTTCCAGAGCCCTCTGTATACAAGTTCCACCAGGACAGAGCTGGTCTACCAGGAGCGCTGATACAGGCTTACAGACCCACAGATGGAGAAACAAGCTCCAGCCAGAGACAACAAGGACATCTAATACCAGAGATAAACAGATGGGAAAAGGCAAACAAAAGGATCTTACCGACACAAACCAAGACAACTTAGCACCATCAGAACCCAGTTCTCTTACCACAGCAAGTCCTGGATTCCCCAACTCACTGGAAAGGCAAGATGTGGATTTAAAATAATATCTCATGTTGCTGATAGGATTTAAGAAGGACATAAATAACTCCCTTAAAGAAATACAGGAGAAAACAGGTAAACAGGTAGAAGCCTTTAAAGAGGAAACACAAAAAAATCCCTTAAAGAATTACAGGAAAACACATGCAAACAGGTGAAAGAATTTAACAAAACTATCAACGATCTAAAAATGGAATTAGAAATTATAAAGAAAACCTAAAGGGAGAGAAGTCTGGAGATAGAAAACCTAGGAAAGAGATCAGGAGTCATAGATGCAAGCATCACCAACAGAATACAAGAAATGGAAGAGAGAATCTCAGGTACAGNAGATACCATAGAAAACATTGATACAACAATCAAAGAAAATGCAAAATGCAAGAAGATCCTAGCTCAAAACATACAGGAAATCCAGGATACAATGAGAAGACTAAAGCTAAGGATAATAGGTATAGAAGAGAGTGAAGATTCTCAAGTTTAAAGGGGCCAGTAAATATCTTCAATAAGATTATAGAAGAAAACTTCCCTAACATAAAGAGATGCCCATGAACATACGAGAAGCCCACAGAACACCAAATAACTGGGTCAGAAAAGAAATTACTCCCCACATAATAATCCAAACACCAACTATACAAAACAAAGAATATTAAAAGCAGTATGGGAGAAAGGTCAAGTAAAATAAGACAGCAGACCTAACAGAATTTCACCAGACTTATCGTCAGAGACTGTTAAAGTTAGATGATCCTGGGCAGATGTCATATAGACCCTAAGAGAACACAAATGCCAGCCCAGGCTACTATACCCAGCTAAACTCTCAATAACCACAGATGGAGAAACTAAGATATTCCCTGCAAAACCAAATTCACACAATATCTTTCCACAAATCCAACCTTTCAAAGAATGAATGGAAAACTTCAACACAAGGAGGGAAACTATACCCTAGAAAAAGCAAAAAAAAAAAAAAAAAAATCTTTTAACAGATGAAAAGGAAGGAAGATAACCACAAAAAACATAATTCCACATCTAACAACAAAAATAACAGGAAGCAACAATCTTTTTTCCTTAATATCTCTTAATATCAATGGACACAATTCCCCAATGAAAAAACATAGACTAACAGACTGGGTATGTAAGCAAGATCCAATATTTTGCTACATACAGTAAACCCACATCAGTGACAGAGACAGACACTACCTCAGAGTAAAAGGCTGGAAAACAATTCTCCAAGCAAA
Source organism: Mus pahari (assembly GCF_900095145.1). Lineage (NCBI taxonomy): Eukaryota > Metazoa > Chordata > Mammalia > Rodentia > Muridae > Mus > Mus pahari. Next base: position 34,328,649 of record NC_034610.1, read on the forward strand.
TGGTCCCAAGAAACGAATTGGAGAAGACATTCTAATATTGAATAAAATCGACTTTCAACCTAAAGTTATCAAAAAAGATAAGGAAGGACACTTCATATTCGTCAAAGGAATAATTTACCAAGAAGAACTCTCTATTCTGAATATCTATGCTTCTAATTCAAGGGCATCCACATTCATAAAAGAAACTTTGCTAAAGCTCAAAGCACACATTGCAATGCACGCAACAACAGTGGGAGACTTCAATACCATAGTCTCAGCAATGGGCAGATCATGGGAACAGAAACTAAAAAAAGACACTGTGAAAATAACTTAAGTAATGAAACAAATGGATTTAACATATATCTATAGAACATTTTATTCTAAAACAAAAGAATATGCCTTCTCAGCACCTCATGGTACCTTCTCCATATGTGACCACATAATTGGTCACAAAACAGGCCTCAACAGATACAAGAAGATTAAAATAAACCCATGTATACTATCAGACCACCACAGTCTAAGGCTGGAAGAACATAAATAATAGAAAGCCCACATAGATGTGAAAGTTAAACAACACTCTACTCAATGATAACTTGATCAAGGAAGCTATAAAGAAAGAAATTAAAGACTTTTTAGAGTTTAATGAAAATGAAGCCACAACATACCCAAACTTACGGGACACAATGAAAGCAGTCCTAAGAAGAAAACTCATAGATCTGAGTACCTTCAAAAAGAAACTGGAGAGAGCATGCACTAGCAGGTTGACAGCACATCTGAAAACTCTAGAACAAAAATAGGCAAATTCATCCAAGAGAAGTAGTCAGCAGGAAATAATCAAACTCAGGGTGGAAATCAACCAAGAGGAAACAAAAAGAATTATATAAAGAATCAACCAAATGAACAGCTGTTTTTTGAGAAAAATCAACAAAACAGCCAGACTAACTAAAGGGCAAAGAGACATCTATCCTAATTGACAAAGTCAGAAATAAAAAGGGAGACATAACAAAGAAACCAAGAAAATACAAAAAAATCATCAGATCCTACTACAAAACACTATACTCAGCAAAACTGGAAAACCTGGATGAAATGGACAATTTTCTAGACAGATACCAGGTAACAAAGTTAAATCAGGATCAGATAAATGATCTAAAGAGTCCCATATTCCCTAAAGAAACAGAAATAGTTATTAGTAGTCTCCTCCCCCCCCCCCAGCCAAAAAAAGCCCAGGACCAGATGGGTTTAGTGCAGAGTTCTATTAGACCTTCAAAGAAGACCGAATTATAATACTCCTCAAACTATTCCACAAAATAGAAACAGAAGGTACTCTACCCAATTCGTTCTATGAAACCACAGTTACTCTGATACCTAAACCATACAAAGACCAAAGAAAGAGAACTTCAGACCAATTTCCCTTATAAATATTGATGCAAAAATACTCAATAAAATTCTCGCATATCGAATCCAATAACACATCAAAATGATCATCCGTCATGATCAAGTAGGCTTTATCCCAGGAATGCAGGGATGGTTCAATATGTAGAAATCCATCAACATAATCCACTATATAAACAAACTCAAAGAGAAAACGACATGATCATCTCATTAGATGCTGAGAAAGCATTTGACAAAATCCGGCAACTCATCATGATAAAAGTCTTGTAAAGAACAGGAAGTCAAGGCCACTACCTAAACATAGTAAAAGCAATATGCAGCAAAAAAGTCGCCAACACTGAGCTAAATGGAGAGAAACTTGAAGAAATCTCACTAAAGTCAGGGACTACACAAGGCTGCCCACTCTCTCCCTACCTGTTCAATATAGTACTGGAATTCCTAGCCAGAGTAACTAGACAACAGGGAGATCAAAGGGATACAAATTTGGAAGGAAGAAGTCAAAATATCACTATTTGCAGATGATATGATATATACTTAAGTGACCCCAAAAATTCCAACAGAGAAATCTTAAACCCGATAAATAACTTCAGTGAAGTAGCTGGATATAAATTAACTCAAACAAATCAGTGGCCTTCCTCTATACAAAGGATAAACTGGCTGAGAAAGAAATTAGGGAAACAACACCCTTCACAATTGTCCCAAATAATAGAAAATACCTTGGTGTGACTCTAACTAAGGAAGTGAAAGATCTGTATGATAAGAACTACAAGTCTCTGAAGAAAGATATTGAAGAAGATCTCAGAAGATGGAAAGATCTCCCATGCTCATGAATTGGCAGGATTAATATAGTAAAAATGGCCATTTTGCTGAAAGCAATCTAGAGATTCAATGCAGTCTCCATCAAAATTCCTACTCAATTCTTCACAGAGTTAGGAAGGGCAATTTGCAAATTCATCTGGAATGATAAAAAACCTAGGATAGTAAAAAACTATTCTCAACAATGAAAGAAATTCTGGTGGAATCACCATCCCTGACCTCAAGCTATACTACAGAGGAATTTTGGTAAAAACTGCATGGTACTGGTACAGAGACAGACAGGAAGATCAATGGAATAGAATTAAAGACCCAGAAATGAACCTACACACCTATGGTCACTTGATATTTAACAAAGGAGCTAATACCATCTATTGCATAAAAGACAGCATTTTTAAGAAATGTTGCGGGTTCAACTGGTGGTCAGCATGTAGAAAACCACAAATCAATCCATTCTTATTTCCTTGTACAAAGTTCAAGTCCAGGTGGATCAAGAACCTACACATAAACCAGATACGCTGAAACTTACAGAGGAGAAAGTGGGGAAGAGCTTTGAAGATACGGGCTCAGGAGAAAACTTCCTGAACAGAATACCAATGGCTTATGCTCTAAGATCAAGAATTAACAAATTGGATCTCATAAACTTGCAAACCTTCTGTAAGCAAAAGACACTGTCAATAGAATAAAAAGGCAACCCATTCCTACATCCAGTAGAGACTAATGTCCAATATATACAAAGAACTCAAGAAGATAGACTCTAGAAAATCAAATAACTCCATTAAAAAATGGGGTACAGAGCTAAACGAAGAATTCTCAACCGAGCAATCCCAAATGGCTGAGAAACACCCGAAAAAATGTTCAACATCCTTAATCATTAGGGAAATGCATATCAAAACAACCCTGAGATTCCACCTCACACCAGTCAGAATGGCTAAAATAAAAACTCAGGTGACAGCAGATGCTGGGGAGGATGTGGAGAAAGAGGAACACTCCTCCATTGCTGGTGGGATTATAAACTGCTACAACCACTCTGGAAATCAGTTTGTTGGTTCCTCAGAAAATTGGACATATTACTACCTGAGGACTCAGCTATACCATTCCTGGGCATATACTCATAAGATGCTCCAGCATGTAATGTAAGAAAACATGTTCCATTATGTTCATAGTAGCCTTATGTATAATAGCCAGGAGCTGGAAAGAACACAGACATCCTTCAACAGAGGAATGGATACAGAAAATGTTATATATTTACACAATGGAGTATACTCAGCTATTAAAAACAATGAATTCATGAAATTCTTAGGCAACTGGATATAACTAAGAAAAATTATCCTGAGTGAGATAACCCAAAAAGAACACACATGGTGTTATACACTCACTGATAAGTGGATATTAGGCCAAAAGCTCCAAATAACCAAGACACAATTCAGAGACCACATGAAACTCAAGAAGAAGGAAGACTAGTTTGGGTGCTTCCATCCTTCTTAGAAGGAGAACAAAATACTCACAGGAGCAAATGTGGAGATAAAGAGTAGAACAGAGACTAAAGGAAAATCCATCCAGCGATTCTCCTACCTGGGGATTCATCCCATATACAGTAACAAACCGAGACACTACTGTGGATGCCAAGAAGTACATGCTGAAAAGAGCCTGATATGGCTGTCTCCTGACAGGACCTGCCAGAGCCTAACAAGTACAGAGGTGGATATTGGAAGCCAACCATTGGATTGAGTATGGGGTCCTCAATAGAAGAGTTAGAGAAAGGACTGAAGGAGTTGAAGGGGTTTGCAACAGCATAGGAAGAACAACATTATCAGCCATCCAGACTCCCCAGTGCTACCAGGGACTAAGCCATCAACAAAGGAGTACACAGGGCTCCAACTGCATATGTAGCAGAGGATGGCCTTGCCATGCATCAATGGGAGGAGAGGTCCTTGGTCCTATGAAGGCTCGATAGATGCCCCAATGTAGGGGAATTGAGGGCAGGTGGGTGGGTGGAGGAACACCCTCAAAGAAGCTGGGGACAGAGGATGGGATGGGAATTTTCTAGAAGGGGGAAACCGGGAAAGGGGGTAAATGTAAATAAAGAAAATATCCAATAAAAAAAAGAAATGAGAGGTAAGATGTCTTTTGGTATGACTATTAGCTTCCTCATCATCTCCTATCTTAAGACTCATTTTTATTGTGCATGGCATCCAGGATGGAAGTTGTGCAGTTCAGTACTAAGAAGCACTCCTTACCAAGACTGATTTGGTTATTCCTATTGCTGAATGTCAACATTATATACCCCAGAAACTAATATTTAGCTCTGTTCTTCAGGGGAACCAGACAGAACGTTGGCGGTAAGTAGAAAACGCTTGTTACTTACTAAGAGAAAGGACAAAGCTGTTCTCACAAGATTTATATTCTGTATGCACATTTGCCTTTCCATAATTTTTCTGTCAATTCTGCAATCTGTGATTATGGGACTTACACAATGTGATAGTGTTCCTTACAAAATAACCTTAATCAAAAATCTCATTGCACATTGAAGCAAAAAAGAAGCAATGAGTTCAGAGTCATGCAACTCATCAATGTTTCCATTTCCCACAAAAGTAGCTGGACTTTATCTTATAATCACTGGGAAGTAGAGGGAGAGAGGGAGATGGGAGGGAGAGAGGAGCGGGAGGGAAAAATTGGGGCCCGTTCAGATAAGGAAGGAGATGGGGGAGAACTACAGAGGGTCAGGAATTTGAAAGGAGGTATGTAGCAGTCGGGTAGGGGGAACTGGGGGTAGACACTAGAAAGTTCCAGATGCCAGGCACCCAAGAGGTTCTGAGCACCCAATAGGGAGGACATTAGTCTAAATACCCAACAAGGGGAGCTAGAACCTGTAGATACTGTATCCACTGGACAGGCAAGGCCCAGGCTGAGGGATGGGGCTACCCACCCACCTCAAAAATCTTAACCCAGAATCCCTCCTGTCAAAAGGAAATGCAGGGACAAAGAGTGAAGCAGATACTGAAGGAAATGCCATCCAGAGATTGCTCCATCTAGGGATCCATCCCATCTGCAGACACCAAACCCAACCCCTATTGCTGATGCCAAGAAGTGCTTACTGACAGGGTCCTGGTATAGCTGTCCCCTGAGATGCTCTGCCAGAGAGGAATCAATATAGATGGGAATTCAATGAAGAAGTTAGAAGGACTGAAGGAACTGAAGGGGTTTGCTTCCAGAGACTAAACCAAAGAGTACACATAGGAGGACCCTAGGTTCCAGCTGGATATGTAGCAGAGGACTGCCTTATCGGCCTCAATGGGAGGGGAGCTCCTTGGTCCTGTGGAGGCTTGATGCCCCAGGATAGGGGAATGCTAGGGTGGTGAGGCAGGAGTGGATGGGTGGGTCTGGGAGCCCCCTTATAGAAGTAGGGGGAAGTGGGAGGGGATGGGGGTTTGTGGAAGGGAAACTGGGAACGGGGATAACATTTGAAATGTAAATAAATAAAATAACCAACAAAAATGGGAAAAAACAGAACAATAGAAAGAACTAATAAAAGTTGAGTGACAAAATCAGTTTAGAAACAACTTCACTGAGTTTTTAACGTTGTCCCATAGGAAGTAAAACATACTTTGTGTAAACATTGCTTACATAGTTCAGCCGCAGCCATAATATAAAAGATGTGGACTAAAGAATTGAGTTATCAATGGACTTCTTTTTTTTTTTTTAATTAGGTATTTTCTTTATTTACATTTCTTTTTTTATTTGATATTTTCTTTATTTACATTTCAAATGCTATCCCGAAAGTTCCCCATACCCTCCCCCCACCCCTGCTCCCCTACCCACCCACTCCCACTTCTTGGCCCTGGCCTTCCCCTATGCTGGGTCATACAAAGTTTGCAAGACCAAGGGGCCTGCCTGTCTTCCCAATGATGGCCGACTAGGCCATCTTCCGCCACACATGCAGCTAAAGACAGCAGCCCAGGGGGCACTGGTCAGTTCATATTGTTGTTCCACCTGCAGGGTTGCAGCCCCCTTCAGCACCTTGGGTGCCCTTTCCAGCTCCTCCACTGGGGGCCCCGTGCTCCATCCAATAGCCGACCGTGAGCATCCACTTCCGTGCCTGCCAGGCTTATTTTATTAGATATTTTCTTCATTTACATTTCAAATGCTATCCCGAATGTCCCCTATACCCTCCCCCGACCCTGCTCCCCTGACCACCCACTCCCACTTCTTGGCCCTGGCGTTCCCCTGTATGGGGCATATAAAGTTTGCAAGACCAACAACTAAAGAAGATCAAGGGGATACAAATTGGAAAGGAAGAAGTCAAAATATCAATATTTGCAGATGATATGATTATATATATAAGTGACCCTAAAAATTACACCAGAGAACTCCTAAACCTGATAAACAGCTTCAGTGCAGTAGCTGGATATAAAATTAACTCAAACAAATCAATGGCCTTTCTCTACACAAAGGATAAACAGGAGGAGAAAGAAATTAGGGAAACAACACCCTTTACAATAGTAACAAAAAATATAAGACACCTTGGTGTGACTTTAAGGAGGTGAAAGATCTGTATGACAAAAACTTCAAGTCT
>NC_034610.1:34335868-34361117 GCF_900095145.1 Mus pahari
CATTTTCAACAAATGGTGCTGGCACAACTGGCTGTTAGCATGCAGAAGAATATGAATTGATCCATTCTTATCTCCTTGTACAAAGCTCAAGTCTAAGTGGATCAAAAAACTCCACATCAATGGACTTCTTATGTCAGTCAGTAATTATTTCTGCTTCTTGTTCTGTGTCCTTGGAATTTGAAAGTTATTTGGCCTAAGGAAAGGGAGGCACAGCTTCCCAGAAGTTAAACAATGTTGTTGCACTGAATTAATGACAAGACGCTGGCTATTTGATTGTTTCTAAGACATTAAAATCGCAGACAGAGAAACAACAGACTGTGGCAATTAGTTCCTACTACTAAAGGGAAATTGTACTAGTGGTGTTATCTTAAACTGAAGCAATAAGCACCACATGTTGTCATTCAGGGTTCCACCCACACTCATCACCAAGTGACCAACCGTCCTACAAAGGTATTGTTTGTCATGTTACAAAGGTCAGAGTTTGTGAATCAGAAGTCTGTCAGGAATCTTTTTAGAGGTGACTTGGGGAATGATTTTTACAGAGTGAATGGTAGAATATAGCAAAGAAATTGTTCAATTGATTAAATCTGAGCTATGGCCTTATTTGAACTCTCTCAGGGGGAAGATCAAAACAATACCACTGGCTCTTTCTGTCGTAGGCTTAGCAGTTCTAAAGGAGTTAACATGCCAGGGGCTGCGTTTTTCAAAACCTATGTGAACTCATGGAGACCCTTAGAGAAGTCGTGTCTCAACTAAGAACCGAAGCGATGAAAAGTGTAGGATTTGGAACAACTGTGAGGTCTGTAGGATCAAATTTACCTTGAGCAAGATCTGCAAAGCTGTGCAAGAGCTGCTTATACTGGATGAAAAGAACCCACAGAGCATTTGAAGATAATGCCCTGGTGTGGCAACTTCTTCCATTGAGGCACTAGATGAGGGCAAAATGAAGCTGAATTACATCTTGGGCCTGAAGATTAAGGGCTTCTTGATGTGGCTGCAGACTCAGGTCTTTAAGACAGGTCTATTCACCATGTACTTTCCACCAGAGCTATGTCAGTGTCCACAATGTGGGGTGAACCTCCCATCCTTCACTGTCTGTCGAACTCACAGACTCACATTAACTTTTTTCTCTGTTCATCTTACGTGGCAGCTGCTCAGACGCCATGAAGAGTAAGAATGGCAAAAAAGCCAGAATGGCATGGGGTGAGGGGCGGGGAGTGTTAGTAAGGAAAAGTATTGCATTCACACCTTCCTGGACTGGAGGAGTGTCTAGTCTTCCAGTTGGCTAAAAAGATAGGATCAACACTACCACTACTGTTACTACTGTTACTACTGCTGCTTCTGCTACTACTACTACTAATTATTAGTATAATCATTAATGTTCTATAATGATAGTTATAGAAGAGAAAGAGAATCTTAATGATCACTTGGCTATTTTGACTGTCTCAGCTTTAAACTTATCTTACGCTACTTATAGGAAATAGATCTGAGGTAGGTATCATGTCTTTTCTTTGGGCCCAGTGTATGGAACTTCTTTCCCTATGAAATCTGCAAGCTGATGAATTTTTTCAGGAGTATGGTTCTGATTCCTGTGGTTTAACAGTAACTTGAATAAATATTAGCCAAATGAGTGGATATACAGTTACTTTATTAACTGAATGTTAAGTCTTATATTCTGTTTTTGGTTGTATCTATATTCTATTATTTTCTCTTTATTTAGCCCAAGAAAACTTGTGTCCTGGATTTTTTTTTTTTTGCTTCAGCTTCTTTATTGGTGTGTTACCTATTCTTGGTTCCAATCTCATATACACAAGTGCCAAATCAAAAGTGTTCCACAAACTTTTAATTTTTCAAAGTTTGGCATAGGCTCATCTAGTGGTGAAGATGGTCTTAACTTTAAATGATATCTGAAGGGGGAAAATTCTAGTTTCTTTGGAGACTCAGTTGTGTCATGTGATGTTTTTCTGGAAACTGTCTTATAAAAGGATGTGTTTGCTGAAGCAAACACATGGGAGGATGTTTTGCTGAGAACAGGCAAGTGGTGTTTTTCTGGAGGCATCCTGGAAAAAGGGCATGTGACATTTTGCTAGAGCAGATGCTTGAGAGAACACATGATGTTTGAAGGATGTAAGTATAACCCAGTGGAGTATGAACAATGCTCCATTGTATTAGTATGCCTTGCCATTCTTTGCTGGTCATCATTGGGCTTTACTGATTCTAGTCTTCACTGATGTGGCTGGGTGGTATTGGTATACCTTACAATTCTTTGTTGCTCATCATCTGTCATGACTTCATAGAGATAAATGCACACACAAAAAAACTTCTGGACGTGTTCTGGCAGATTCTTGGTGCTTCTGCAGACCCAGGCTGATTGGCAGAGCCTTGCTGTTTCTTCTGATTTGCCCTGCTGGTGCTGATTAGTGAATGGTGTTTGCATGTCCTGTTGTTGTTGATTCATGAATAGTGTTTGTAAGTATATCAAGCTGCTGCTGCTGCTGCTGATTTGTATGCACTGAACTGTTGGTATCCTGACAATAATTGGATTTGCTACAAAGAAGTGTTTCTCAACAGGGCCACATCCTTCTTTGCTCTTGTGGGTGGTAGGGCTACGAGGAAGTTTAAAGCATTTAAGAATCATTATTAAAAATAGGTTTTGTATAATCTAAGCCCAAAGATATCAGTTATTTATTTATGGAATTAGTTTCTCCAACTTTGTACAGATAGTCATAATTTGCTGTCACAAGTTTGAATACCCTGCCCTTCTCCAGGACCTGTAGATTTTATGCCTTTTATGGAATATCTGTCTTACTCTCTTTTTAAAATCTGAAAATTAACTAAATTTGAAAGATGCATTTGTTTCCAATGTTTTCAATATAAAACATTCTGTCCTTTTTTTTTTTTTTTTATCACTGTGGCAAAATATCTGGTATAATGAACCTCAAAGAAAAAATGTCAAGTTTGGCTCAAAGTTTGACAAATTTTAGCTGGTAGTTGCTTAGTATTGTTGGCATGGCCAGACATAGAAGGTGGAATGCATTGGTTAGTTCACAGTTGCCAGAAAGCAGAGAGAAGGATAGGAAAGCCTGTAATTCTAAAATCCTCTTCAAGGGTACTTATCCAGTGATCTACCTTTTTTCCCCTCACAGTGCCATGGCCTTTAAACCATAAACCTTAGGAGATATTATTCAATCCATAGCAATAAAAATGATGCTGATATTGACTGGTTGTGTGGATTCAATTACTTATTGAAACACTCATGCCTGGCACATAGGAATTAATAACATTTGTCTTTCTAACAGTGAGACTCTGATTTCTCTGTTTCTGTGAGAGTGAGATCTCTATCTCCATCTTACCTGAGGCCTACAATATCTTTTAGAGTTTATCACTGTGGCAGGGTCAAGTGTGTTGTGCTTTTATTGTATGACCTGAGGCACAGCAGACAGAATTTCTCAGGGTTCATGGGCTTCTAGGGCTTTGGAAATGGAAATCTTTGCTCTGAAGTTTGCTACAGGTTATAAGACGTTGCCTAAGGCTGAGGGACCTACTCAGTTCTGGGTGGAGACTCAAACTTTCTTGGTATGAAGACATGGTGCCACAGGATTTTATTCCTTTTTAGTCTGTCTCTCCTCAGTTGTTTCTTTCCCCAAAGAATAGATTGAACATGTGGCCTGAGCAGCACACCTCATCGTTACGTGGTGGGGAGAAGGCACTTCTCAGCTGAGACTCTCTGTGTCTCTTTATACTGGTCCTCTTGCATTCCTGCAGGAGTTTACTTTAGAACCTTCAGTTCATGTTTCCTTCAATTTTGGTCTCGGTTTTACTGTATATATAGTTTTGTTGGATATAATTAGTTCTATGTTGCTGTGCGTTGTCTGCCTTCTCTTTACAGTTTTGTTCTTAACTGGGACAAAACAAAGTATAAAATATTCACTGAGAGTCAACTCTGAATGCTTAGAGTTTTGGGTTCTGGGAAGAAACTAACATTTTTTGTTTGTTGTTTTGTTTGTTTGGTTGCTTTGTTTTTTTCTTCTTTTTGGATCTAAATTAAAATGTATTAATGAATTGTTGTATGTATTAATTATTGTTGGAAATTAATATGTAGTTATTACTTAACCAGCTAGTTCCCCAAATAATTGCACAGAGACCTTTTAATATTTCAAAGTTTAGGCTTCAGCTGGGCAGACTCATCTAAGTTAACCTGACTATCCAGCCACATCCAGCCACGTGGCTAGCTATACCTTCCACGCCTGTAGTCACACCATCTCCTCTGATGCCTCCTGGAAAAAAAAATCTTTCCTCTTTCTCCTTCCCTGAGTTTCTTTCTTATTCCCAGGAAGTCCCACCTTTCACTTCCTGCCCAGCTAATTGGCCATCAGACTTTCTAAAAGTCAATCAGAGAATGCCTTGGGTAAGCAAGGAAGGACAAAGACACAATTTCACAGAGTGTACCCCAACATTTGGGTTTTATATACCATTTGTAATCTTCCTTCTGACTTAGAAGAATATGTATATGTTTTCTGTATGTGACATATTAAAATACCATAGATTTGCTTTCACCAAGGTAATTGGCGGAATTGGGGAATGTCAGTCCTATCCACAGCAGAAGCCAGCATTTAGCTCCTAGTGTGTTTCTGTACTTTGGGGACCATCCTGATTAAATAGTAGCTGGCTTTCTTCCATTTTGTGAGGAAAATAGTCTTCATATTCTGGCTATAGATTATGCCCCCCCCCCAAAGAGTTAACATAAAGCTGTATCTATTCCTTTGATTACTGCTAGCTTATTTTTTGTGTCTTATTTTCTGTACAACTAATAAGGTGTTTTGGTTATAGTAGAGAAAAAATTTAATAGTTTTATTGTTATCATGCTTGGAAAAAATCCCATTTATGACATTATCTGTTTTAGTAAAAAAGTATGTTGTCCCACAGAACAGTTCATATGAATTTGTATAGAAGGGTAAATAGACCTGGGTTATCTATCTATCTATCTATCTATCTATCTATCTATCTATCTATCTATCTATCTATCTATCTATCTATTTAATATGCCTAGGAAAGTCAAAAGAATATTGTAGAACTGAGGCCTCACAAATAACACAGTGAAAGACATTCATCAGTCAATATGCACACATCGTTCATTACACATAATTACCTTTTCCTACACAGATATCTTGAGCATGCAATGAGCCATAGACACATAGGTAAGGAAAATAAATGAAAGAAACATGAAAAATTCCTTGCTTTCTGGAGCTTACATAAAGAGAAACAAGGAAAATTACACCATGTAACTTATTGGGAAATTTAAGAACTATAGAGAAAAAGAAATGAAGTAATCTTGGTAGGTCTGTGGAATGGGAGATTGCAATTTTCTCTATTTAGAAGTGATGGCTTTGAGATGGAGACATGCATGGTAATATTTGAAAAATAAGTAAGTCACCTAGCTTTCAAGAGCAGAAACATTCTAAGAAGAGGAAATAAGATGCCACCCCACTTTATTTTCTGTTTCTTTTGTTGATACAATAATAAAAGACCTCTGATGTTCCGAGTTGCTTAGAAAATAGTTTCTGTTCCTCCCTAAAATCTCTATGTGTCATGTAGCCAAATGCACTACAGGCCTCAAAGCAACCATTGACCCTTGTGATGCAGTTTAAGTAATCCATTGAGCCATACAAGAAGAATATGCACAAATCAGTACCTCCTCATGAGTACTTGCTCTGAGTTAGCATCTACAGGGGCTGGCTAAGAAGCCGGGGCAGATGGGCTTTGTGGACTACAGCACAGACAAGCTCTGTAAGTTAACAGATCTGTCAGGTTATTAGAATTGTTCTAAGACAAAGCATATTCTTTTCTACTTCCGATCTTTCCTCTCTCTTAATGGTTCTGTAGTGGACTGGGTTTGCATTGTGATTTCCTCTCTAATCTCCACATTGATTTGCTTCATAAAACAGATGAAAATGATCTACAAAGGAATGTTTTTTTTTAGAGAACTCCAGTATGAAAGTAGATGGTTCCCTGCTGAGCACATGCTGATGGCCATTGCCTTAAAGAAGAGCCTCACAGATAACTTTCAACATGTGCCCGGTTCTACTTGAAACACACATTAATAAAACAGTATTTGGATTTGAGAACAATGCACTAAAAATAGCTGAGGGCCTGTACTCCCATTTGGGAAAAATTACTGTGAAATAATTTTTCCCCTTCTTCTTCTGAGCATCTCACAAAGCAAAACCAATTCACAGTAACTCAGAGTATATTCTCAAAGAGACATCTCCAGCCATTTTCTCCTGGACCCTGGAGACCTCATTATTCTGCCATTACAAACAGACCTGCAGCGAATGTACGACTCTGTGCTGGTAAATTAAAATAATAGCACAGAATTTGCTATGCAGATACATTTTTCTAGTCATTGCCATATATTCACGTATGCCTGGTACATAGTTCTGTATGGAATAACTGTGTTTTTCAAAAATTCTGCCTGAGTTTAAAAATATCTTTAAAGTTTTACATCAGTGACTCCCAGAGCAGGGTTATCAGAACCAGCAAGGTTTAGAGGCCTTCTATCTTATCCAGTTTTTCTGTACGCTTTGAGGGAGAATATAATGTCTTTTATATCCACTCACCTGCTTCTAAGGAGGCTAAGAATCTCCTCTGAGAATTGCATTTAAGAAGGGCTATTAGGGCCCTCTGCAATGCTGGAATGAAGGCCAGGCTCAGCACTGTGCTAAAGCTTCATTCTCATGAATGCTCAGAGTTGGGGGTGGGGAACAATAGCACCTTCCACAGTGCATTGTAGGTCTCTGTTCACGTGTGCATACTCTACTGGGGTATCTAGAGATGACAGTGGCGCTTATCTCATAACACCCTTTTACACAACTGCTTAAGTAAAGAGTACTTTAAAGACATACATTGAGAGATTAAAATACTATAAAATTGTTTTGGTTTTCATGGTTCCAGAAGCCTACTTGGCAGAATAAGGCAGATGTATGTAAAGAAGTCCTTGGTTCAAATACAGCAGCTAGCCTGGGAAATAAATCCTATAAGTAAGTATTTGTTTCAATTGGCTGGATCACCATGATGTATTTGTGTATATGAATGGAGTCTTATTATTGATGCTGAAAGTTAAGAAGGCAAAGATTGGAGTTGCTCTCCCATACCCAAGTGATTTAAAGAGCGGTTTGGAATTTCTAGAAAATACTCCATAAAGGAAGAACATTTGAATGATGGAGGATTATGAAGAAGATGAGGGCTGAGCACGGGAGCAGAAAAAGTGAAACTGGGGTATCACATGTGCTGAAAAGGCCTTTGAAATTCCAAGATTAAACTCCCAGAATGTACCATTAGGGTACGATTTGAGAATTGTTGGAGCATGAACTAAATTATGTTATCTTCCTAGTTGGTTGGTAGTGTGCCTTGAATACAACCATGTAGCTATACAGCATACACTTTCTTCTTCTTTCTCCTCTATGTTTCCTATTATTATTATTATTATTATTATTATTATTAATTTTGGTTTTTATTTGAGATAGTCTCTCACTCTGTGTCAATGGGGCTGGCCTTGAGTTGTCATCCATCTTCCGGCATCAACCTTCTGACAGCCGAGGTTTCAGGAAGGAGCCACCATGCCATGACTATTTCACACTTCAGAGGCCATACAGCAACACTAATTTCTGAGTTAATAAAGCATAAAAAGAGCAACTAACTAGATCATTATGGGACTCTGGAGTGAATTATGTGTATTTTCCCCAAGCTTTTGGTAAATTCTGCCATTTATGCAAAACTTTATATGAAGAGTATATGTGGCTTATGTTGTTTTTATTTATTAGGTGCAAGAGAGGGTGACTGTGACTTCTAAACTGGCCAGGAGTAGAAAATGAATAACATGGGAAAGAGAGTAAGAGGATGGATTTATGGACTGAATCAATTCTAAAGAAGAGGTTCGGAGCTGGAGATAACTGAGCACAAATGTCTTCCAAGAATTCTCTGGAGTCACCAAGCAGGTGTAGGATTGTCAGGAAGGGGTTTGAGACACACTCAGATCTTACAGATGTTAGGCTGTGGGTGACATTGAGTTACAGATATGTGAAAAGAAGATATTGAAATTATAACACAATATATTATAGCTGTCAGATGAAAGACAGCTAGGATAACTAGCGCATAAGTTCAAAGTAGAGGATGACAACTGATCTGAAGCAGATGGGAAGAATTTTTTTTCCAGAAGAATGGGAATTAAGACGTGAGCTTTGTAGATGATTTCCGATAGGAATCATCATCTAGAATAACAGGTACAAGGCCTTCATTTTCTTTTAAATATTTATTCAGCTCCTAGAAGATGTCAAGGAGGATGATGGACAGTCTGGATGTGCACATCACTGAGACAGGATTTCTATCCACAGAATATAAACATAAATGAAAAACTTCAGGAGCAAGTGATTGTAATAGCGGGCAGCTGCATGACCCCTTTACAGTTTGAAAAGCCCGTGGAGAAGTACACGTGGGAGCATTTTGGTGTCTTTGGGTCACTTAAGGGATGACTTCACTACAAACTTGACATTAAAACTGGGACTTGAGGGCTGTAGCCTATGACTGGGTGGAGACTGGGATTAGATAAGGGAGCAATGTAAGCAAACGTGAGAGGTTTGGAGCACATAAGTATGCAAATCACAGCTAAATCCAGCGCACGGGAAAGGTGGAAGAAGGCTGGAATACCGTATATGGCAAGGAGGTGGATGGGTGAGAGGAATTGGTTTCTGAACTGGTGAGCATGGTTGGATTTATTTTGTTACAGTATTATGATTGAATAAAGGGGTGGAAACAAAAGAGAATTCAGAGTTAACCTTGCTTAGTTTTCTTTGTGAGAGATACATTGTCAGTGATGTACATATCTCACTTCTTCAGTCCTGTGGACAAATCCTGTTAGCCCCTACCTATGGGTGAGAAAACTGGATATTTCACCGCACATTAATAGAAAAACCAGGTCTGAACCCATCACATCTGACCACAGAGTAGAAGGGTAGTCTTGAATGCTACCTTCTGCTGACTTGAATC
This sequence comes from Mus pahari, assembly GCF_900095145.1. Lineage (NCBI taxonomy): Eukaryota > Metazoa > Chordata > Mammalia > Rodentia > Muridae > Mus > Mus pahari. The sequence continues at coordinate 34,344,911 of NC_034610.1, forward strand.
ATGAATTCAAGGCAAAAGTCCAAGGTAGAGAATATAACCTTTAGGTAGAAAAATGTATGCCAGGGTGGTTAGATAGACATAGCACCAAACCAAGACGAACCAGTTTTATTGTTTGAATTGACAGAAAACAATAGAGATACTGACATCATTCTACCAAGAAAATAAGAAAATCATAGCAGCTTATTATGTTGTGGCTATGCCTTTAACATGTACCTACTGAACTTCTGACAATGGCATGCAAGGTCTCCTACTAAGTGTGCTGGATGAATCTCACCATCATATATGATGTCGCCCATTCAAATAACAAAAAAGAGGGTTAGTTAATCTATCAAATCAGTTTTTGTTGTCATCTATGGTGAACATCTGGAAGGCTTTGTGAGTTTCATTTTTGATACAGTCGATCTGCCATTATATAATGTCACATTTAAGAAATGAGGTGAGTCTCAGAAATACACATGCGAAAGAACAGGCAATAATAACATCTGCGACTGTTTCGGGGTTGTAAAAGCACTCTTGGCCCCTGGCATGTGCATATAGATTGCTGAATTTCATGAAATAATAAAAATAATAATGCTTTGTATTGCAATCATGCCTTATACAGCTTTCAACGCTTTCCCAGAAAATAAATTACAGAAGCCCGTATGCACAGGCACTTGAGAGTGATTAGTGATGGAACATGAACTGTTCTTAATGCTGCTTTTGGTGTTTCTCAAATGTCAATAATGTGTTCTGAATGGAAATAAAAGGATTATGAGGAGCTCAGAGGAGTAAAATCGCACGTGTTTTGTTGTTTGTATATTTTTGAAAGCAGCTGGGAAATATGCTAAGATATTTAGATTTTTTTTGGCTGACCTATTTAGAAGACAACTTTTCTTTGCTAAGCCCTATGCTTAGCTTATACACGGCTAATAATTTTTTTCCTTATTATGTTTTAAGTCTGTTTGGGTATCTTGTGTTTGTTTGGTTGTTTCTGTGTGAAGTGGCTGATGTTCCATTTGGAGCTATCAGAAGACAAAGACTCTCTGCTTACATATTGAATAGCATGACTTAGGTAGGGATGCTAAATGAAAGACTCTACCTGATAGCTATGGAATAAACGATACATGAAGACCTACAGTGTTGACCTAGAGAATCATATCAGTACACAACCTGTGAGCTTTATCTACAGTGTATTATGTGTTTAGATGTATGTAATATAATATAACATAGCATAATATAGTATAATATAATAATATATGAACAATTTAAGGAGAAAGATGCTTTTGTTTCATGTTAATCCTGGAAGGTATTTGAACCATAGCCCCTGGGAGTTATACTTTTATACAGTGTTCGTCCTGATGAACACTTTATATTATAGCAACCTATTCAAGTTTTATAAATATAAGAAGCCCAAAGTTTGAAGATACTGAGTAACTTTTTTGAATTCATACTCTGAAAACAAACAAACAAACAAACAAAACCAGTCACTGAACGCAGGAGCTTCATGGCCCTGTGGGTGTGCCCTTCTGCATGTACTGAAACAGGTTTAGTACCATGGGAGACACGACAGTTGTCAAGGGATCCAGAGGTAAAAGAATGCCAAATACCTTCACAGATGACATGCAGAAGCCATTTAAAGATTACATACAAGTTCAGCGATGCCCCCTAAAAGCTGCATTTGTGGTGAGTATGTATCTTTCCACATGCCAGGGTGTAGCCACTTCGCGTCTTCATAAGTTGGAAAGGTAAGTCCTTTACACACACTATTTGAATGGCAAAATACAAAACGAAAGTTGGCGGCACCGATTCATTTAAATTCCGTTTCTTTTCAGCCAGTTCCAGACATTGATATCATATTAGTTGCCCATCTCTTCCCTGTGACAAAAGACCAGGCAAAGGCAACCTAAGGAAGGGTTTATTTCGGCTTTCAATTCTGTTAGATACAATTCATCACGGCAAGACAGAGCCGCTGCTGGGATCAGGAGGCAGCTGGCCGCTGGCCGTCTTGTTTCCACAGTCAGGAAGTAGTTTGATGCTTCTATTGTTCTGTTCCCTTTCTCTGGTGTGTTCAGCTCACTGATGGAATGATGCTAGTCACATTTAGGATACATGTTCTTATCTCTCTACCCCAGTTAACTAAGCCTAGAAATCCCCTCACCGGGATACCCAGAAGTTTGCTTCCATGGTGACTGTAAATCCCGCCAAACTGATGATTAAGATGTACTGTCACAAGTACAGGCTGAACATCTGTAATGTGTAAATTTATTGTGGTAGCCACTAACAAGAAAAGCAGGTGGGTTGTTCCTCTTCTTAAGCCTAATTCTTACCTGTGAAGAGTAGTACAGCATAGGTGTGCCCACTCCATTTTTTGCTTATCTAACCATGCACTCAGGTCTAAAACAAAATGGGCACGTTTCCCAAGATTGATTGGTTGAAATCAGTGTATAGTGGCTTTACATGGGGAAGTGCAGGTGTTATCTCTAGAGTGAGAATATACAGATTAAATAAAATAATCTGAGCACAATGCTGGGTTTTAAATACAATTGGGTTGGAAAGCATGGGTGGGCGTTTGAGTTTGTAGAATGCTTAAATGATCTGTAAAATAGGGGAGATTTTCTTGAATTTCCATTTATATCATGTGACAGAGTATTAAACTTACTGATATGTAGGTAAAATTGGTCAAAGCAACAGACAGCTATGTGCAGAATGCTCAGGCAATTCCAGAGTTTTCCTTGCAAACTCTTATTGGAATATGTTTAAGCTTCCAATAGGACTACAGGATTACTGAAGGCCGAAGGGCTACCACTTAGTATTTTTTGCCTATTGGCATCTGTTTGTGATGTCATACATTCTGGTTGGTCAGTTCAAGTATTCTGAGGATCTTCTTTCTCACAGTGCAAGTCTCATCTTCAACTTTATTTATGTCCTCAGACAAGTGGTTTGCAACATTCCTAATACTGCAACTCTTTAATAATTTGGTTTCTCATGCTGTGATGACCCTCCAACCATAAAATTATTTTTTCTTAGACTTCATAACTGTAATTTTGCTATTGTTATGAATCGTAATGTAAATATCTGATATTCAGGATATCTGATATGCAATCCTGAGGAAGGGATAGATTGAGCCCCGAAAGGATTATTACCTGCGGGGTGAAAACCAATACCTTAGAGGAACCAGAAGCTGTTTCCTTTACAGTACTTTAGTGCTACCCTACCACATTACCGACCCGATTACTGGCTCATCTGTCTGTATATTTTCATCAACAGATATTTTACCGTTCTGGTGCTGTGTTGGATAGAGCCTCACTCATGATCTCTGAGGTACCTCCAGGCTACATTTCGGATCTAAAATGCCGACATAGATTTGTTTCCATGTCCTAGACTCAGCTCTTTATCAGAGATGGGCTACAAGACCCTCATTTCTTAGAGGACAATGAAGGAGAAAACTAACATAATTTCTTTCCTCTCCATCTCTGAATGTTCTCTTCTACTAGCCTAAAAAATCTCTTTCCTGGAGGGAGTTAGAAAAACTGAAGAGGCAACGTTCTTTTCAGCTTCTATTTCTGTATCTCCAGGGTTTTTTTCTCCTTATGTATAAGTCAGGCTTTCAGTACTGAGAATCTGTATTCGTCAAAGAAGCTTCATTCTTGCAAATCAAAATACTAGGCTTTCAAAAACTATTGTTTTTTTTTTCCCCTTTGAATTTTAAAATGTATTTATAGATTCAATTGACTCATATTCTGAGCAGCATCTACCATTCCACTGAGGAAATAAATGTCAAGCATTGCAGTGGGTAAAAGGTTGCTGAAGAGTGAGGTAAAGGCGAAAGGAGAGGGCTTAGTTTCGCAGGATTTTATTTCCCTGCATTATACTACATGCTATGTATTCTTCTCTATGTAGAAGTCACATACTGTTGCCTTGATACTCTCCTCCAAATCGAGGCACTAGTCTCTCAATAAAATAGGACTCAGACATTGTCCGTGAAGGTTCTCCACACATGGTTTTCTTGTGTGAGTTCGGATACAGCCTAGCATTTGCCCAGGGTGCTACAGTGTCTTGGGCAATCTGGTTGTTACTGAGAGATGTTCTCACTTAGCTGCCCCAGAAATAATGTTTTGGTGGTCTGCTTCCTCAAACCAGGCCACACCAAGTTCACTATAGGTAAAAATTCATCAGGGGGTTAGTAAGACCCTCCGTGATTCAGTGATCTCTGAAAGACCATCAGCTACCAAGCAACCTTTGCACATACGAGCCATTTGGGAATATTCTTCTCATTCAAACCATAACAGCCCTGATAGTAGTTTTGAGCTCACATAATCTCCTACTGGTTTCTTCAAACCTTATAAAATCTACAGTGTAATTCACAATATTCCTATAAGCAATGCAAAAAAGAGGAATTTGCCTTTTAAATGTGCTTAGCAGATCTTTCCATTTCTGTCTGACTGGGTTTTTCATAATACTTACCTCATGAACTAGGGACACTGCAGCATGACTAGATTGGGGATTTCTCTTTTTCTTTTCTTTCTTTCTTTCTTTCTTTCTTTCTTTCTTTCTTTCTTTCTTTCTTTCTTTCTTTCTCTCTCTCTCTCTCTCTCTCTTTCTTTCACCATTTCAGAGTACTTTGAATGTTCAAATAAATTAAGGTTTCTTCATACTTTTTTTCCTTTCTCTTTCTCTTAGAAAGTCAAAGAGAAATGAGTACACTTGTTTAAGACCAGAGTCAAGAGAGGTGGTTTTGGAATTGGGGAAATGATTCAGGTACACACTGTTGTCATTTGTACACAGAGTGTCTGTGGACAGTTGCCATCTATTGACGTTTAGTTGATAATCAATCCAAGCTGGCATATGAGAGATAATGGGTAAATCTATACACTGTGTCTTCTATGTCATTCACAGGGTCTTTTTTTTTTCTGTATGCTGTACTACTATGCTGAACCTCCCAGGATTAAGAGCTTTCACCTTACCTTGTCTTTTTTCCTGCCCTTTCCATCCCTCTCCATTTAATTTTATTACAATGCTATATGAGCTTATTAACCAATTGCATATTTTTATTGGAGTGCTGTACTGATGAGGTATAGTCCCATCTCAACATTACTCTTTTACATGTGGAAGCTGAGTTGTTTAAACATTATTTGTTGAAGATACTTCCCTTCATTGACCTGATGATACCTTTGGGAAATGTCAACTGGTCATGGACAGAGTTTATAGGTTTGTTATGTGAAAACCCATTTCCAAGGGAGATGCAACACACAATGTCTACTCACCCCAGATAGGGAATCTATGATAGACCAAAGTACATAGGAAACCCATGATAGACCAAAGTATGGATATTACCAAACTCCAACTTAGTGAACCAATTAGTTTTATTGGGGTTACTTACAGGAAAATGGGTGTAGAGTTACTTACAAGAGGAGAAAAGACCCAAAGACAACTGCATCACCAAGGGCCAACCAACCCATTATGGGTGACAGCTCAGAAATGCTGAGAACCTGGAGAACACTAAAGAATCTGCAGGAAGTTAAGCAGATGGGAGAGTATCTTTTTCAAGTAACTCTTTTCTAAAGATCTTTTAGGCAGTTGTGCTAGTTTCTGCTTCTTCTGGGCAGCTAGTGTGATCTCAGAATCTTCCATACTGCTTTGATTGTCTGAGACTGATTCTCAGTAGCTTTATTGCTTTCTCTGGCCGAAAATGGCCTAGTGAAACTGGTCTGTTTTAGGAACTTCCTGAAGCTCTTTGGAGTTGTTTGCCCACCTATTAAACAGCTTTACAGCAGAATGGAGTGTTTTAATCTTGGAGGAAACTTACACAATAAGGTTATAACTGAACATGATTGGTTTTGTATGTCTATGTCTTTGCTATAATGGCTAAGTCTTGTATCATAAACCTTTCTTCTTTGCTTTCAGCTCTTTAACTTGTGAAACTTTGCCTGGTAACTTCACTTTTTCTTCATGAATTGTTAAACCCAAGGATAGAAATCAACATAAATGCAATAAACCCTTCTTTATCATTTTTCTCTTCCCCCCTTTCAAAAACATTGGCATCTTCATTTCACAATATCATATATCCTAATGAATATGACAGTGTCATGTTTAATTTGGTCACTTTAAAATCTATCAATAATATAATTGAAAATTGAAAACATCTGAATGTAAAGATTTCTGGATGACACAGTGACCATTCTACTTGAGACAGGAGATGTTCTAAGACAAGGTAATCTCAAGGAGAAGAAGTGGTTTCAAACTTAAGGAGTTCAGGAAGAAAATTTTAATAGAATAAGTTTCATTTTGTCATGGTGTTATTTGTATTGTTTTGGTTAGATCCAATGTGAGAATGTATTTATATATGTATGTCTATACTTCTTAGAATTGGAGTTTACAAATTGAATAAAAGTAAAAGAAAAAGAAAATTAATTTAAAAGGGTGGGTAAATAGCATAATTTTCTAGAATACCCTAGATATTAACAATTTTAATGTAAATTTGAAGCCTTATTATTCACACACTATGAAATTTAATATAAATGAAAGTGAAATGAGAATTGTGGCCTACATATCAGCCATTTCGAAGATCACTGATATTTAGTCATTTTGGCAGTTTGAATTCTGGAAATACAGAAATATAACTGCTAGTCTCCAGATCTCCAGCTTGCCTCTCATCCTGTAAATTATCAACGGGTTAATTATCACCTCTGTATCAAGGATGTGGTCTGAGGTCATATGAGTGTTTCAAGCTGGAAGAGTTGAATTTTCTCAGTGTACTTGTGATATTTCTAAACGATAAATCTGAATTTAGGGTAACACTTACTTTGCATTAAAAATCAGCTCAAATTGTATTTTAATAACAACGAAAAGTAAGTTACTTAATACCCATGAAGGCTTTTTACTTGGTTATTTACAGTGGCCATTCTAACAGCAGACAGGATGTATGATCTCCGCTGGCAACTTTCTATACATGGGATGCATCTGTGGGACGAGCCTTGAGCCTCGGGAAATGTTATAGGACGAGGCATTCCTGTCTGCCTTTTAGAAGTATGACTCTTTCCTTGGAGTTTAGATAAATGGCTGTGAAACTCGGGCATTTATACTGATATAAAAATTGTGTGTATATATTGGCAAGAAAGGCAAAAGAGAGTTCCTACACATGTATAGTGGGTCATGGAAGACATGAAGATGGATGAGAGTATGGCCCTGCCAGGGATAGAATTGGATGGTAACCTCAGAGGTGGGCAGAATCATGGTGCGTTGTATACATGTATGGATGTCCAAAGCTAACCAAGTTGTTTTTTTTTTGTTGTTGTTTGTTTTGTTTTGTTTTTAAACCTGGGGAGTTTGAGAAGGAAAGTGTGAAACCCACTCTTGTCACAGTGCAGGAAGTTATCCTTTCTTGATCCATTAACCAGAGGAAAGACTTTTGTCATGAAACAACAGATAACAACAGCTAACGTCCGTGACTACCGATAGTGACCTGAAATGCCATAGCTATTTGGTTTGTTGTGTGTTTGTTTTTTGTTTGCACACATGACAGTTTCTGGGGAGAAACGTCATAGAAGGAATATTTCAGCTTAATCAATGCATGAATTGTATATCTGTTTTCAAAAGGTTGGAGCAATGATTTAGGTTTTAAATTATTTTTTTATTTCCTAATACTTTGTGTATCAGAACCAAATGTACTCCTTAAGCAACAGTTAAGAAGTGTGTAACTGTAGCAGATTCAGATGTTAAATGCACAAGCACAGCTCTTGATTAACTTAGCAGCAACTGTGAGTCTGCATAAAGACTAGCATTTGGTTCTTTCTGAGTGTGACTACGTGAAGTCAACATGATAAAAATATAAAATTCTGAATCTGGAACATAGGAGGGATCATAAGAGAGATTTGAAAAACTGAGCTCTACCCAGTTATTATTGAAATAATTGTTTCCCAGTGTCTTTGAGGTCTGGACCCACTGTCTCTGCTCTCCTTGCAGGTGGGAGGGAGTCGGGAGAGACCAGGCAGATACCGCTCACGTCAGCCATGTTGAATCCTTGGCTGATGAGGATCCCTGAGAGTATAAGAGACGCTTTGAATATTCTCACTGGCTGTGGTGCAGAGCCTGGGAAAGTGTGGGGCAGAAAAGCCAAGCCTTTCACGGAGAGGTTCCTGTCTGTCAACAAAGGCCGACCTCTCACAGCAGAAGCAGCACTGAGCTTGGTGCCCCGCACACAGACACAAAGCAGGCGTGGGTTCCGTAATTCAGGCATATGCACTCTTACGGGAGGCCTTAATAAACACTTCAATAGGGGTGGAAGGCCAGCAGATCCTAAGGGTAGGTGAGCTGTACAAGAGTTCCTAGCTAGGACAATCTTAGGTCCCATATTACCAGCCATCCCTCTTCACCTCATGATGGGTTTGCTCCATCCAGCGCGTGTTGGGTGGTGCATCTCCTGGTATGTAAGCCATTTAATGTTCTCTCCTTAGCTGTCTGAGTACCCAGAATGCATCTGGCCTCATCATCTAGACCCTATAAAGGGAAACTGAATTCATGATTTTTGATACAGTCGTTTTCTTATATAATTTGGTTGTGTACTCAAGACAGAATGTTTTGTCTTACTGAAGTGACATGTAGATTTTATTTTCAGTTGACCCAACTTTGACAGGCTTCCTCAACTATAAATTAACCTTGCCTAAACTTAAGTCAGAGGCTAGAAAACAAAAGAAAAATACTGTTGAGTTGTATTTAGTGCCTGCTTGTTAAAGTATGCTTAATTCTTTTTGGAAATGTTACAAATTTTAAACAGTCAAACTCAGCCAATGCTAATTAAAAGAAGGCAAATAGAAAGCAGACAAGATTCAGAGTTAGATTCAGTGGATAAACTTGAAATAAAAAGGTTTCCCTTATTATAAAGAAACTATTAATATCAAGGAGTAATCCCTAGTTAGGAAAGTGGGATAATTAATTACAGTTCTCAGTAGAAATCTTATGTAATATTTTAAAGAATATTCTTAAAGCCATAACAATTTATTACTGCATTCAAAAAATGAAACCTGAAGCTCACAGAATTCTGTGTATGTGATGGCTAAGCCAGCAGCTATTGTACTCCTGCCAGGACACACGCATTTCTACACGTCATTCTTTTCTCCTAATCTTTTAGAAGCCACCTTCACCTCTGACTGACATATTCTATGTGCTGTCATTTTTGAGGAATGCAGACAAACCAGTTTTTAGAGATCACTGAGTATGTTTGGCAGTGACCTTTATGCTGACTGTTTCTGTTGAGCAATTAAAATGAACAGCCGGTGGTGTGCAAGTAACGTATAATTTGGTTCGGCCATCTTTGACCTTCTTCTCATGCCATGGTTCAGCATTTGGCTTCCTTCCTACGCAGAATCCAGCCAGGCATTCGTAAATGTTCATAGCAAGAAGTAGACTTGTGAGATGCTTGACAGCTCAGGAAGAATGATAAGGCACTGTTGTCAAACAGCTGCACAGACACCTTGAGAAGCACGGAGTGAGCTGTCAATAAGTGATAATATCACTGCCAATTATCAAATCAAAACACATTCAATAGGAAAACACTGAAGTCTTAGGAATAGAATGTAGTCACTCACAACCCCAAAGATGGACTGAGAACTGAAACGTCCAGGCCCAAAACAGCCAAAGTAGCAATGCCTGAGATTTGAGTCCTCTTTGTCCTGCTAATAGCTCTTGTGAAATGGGCAAAGTCATTAACACGTTTTTTGTTTTCTTATTCTGTTACATGCCTAGGGTGATGGTTCTACCTGCTGTCAGGATTGCCCTGAGGGTCTAAGACGAGTCACTGTGCTCAAAGTGTTACATGCTTAAAGTGTTCTCCCCCCAAATGCCCAATTTTCCATTCTACCTTCTTCAAGGAGTGGTATATCTACAAAACTTACCAACCGCACAAACTACAATCCTAACACAACGGAAGTTTGAAACTATTAAAAATTACACTGCCCTAGCGGTTCCTCAGAAAACTGGACATAGTACTGCCGGAAGATTCTCTTCTAGGTATACACCCAGATGATGTTCCAACTGGTAATAAGGACACATGCTCCACTATGTTCATAGCAGCCTTATTTATAATAGCCAGAAGCTGGAAAGAACCCAGATGTCCCTCAACTGAGGAATGGATACAGAAANTGTGGTACATTTACACAATGGAGTATTACTCAGCTATTAAAAACAATGAATTTATAAAATTCTTGGGCAAATGGATGTATCTGGAGGATATCATCCTGAGTGAGGTAACCAATCACAAAAGAAGTCACTTGATATGCACTCACTGATAAGTAGATATTAGGCCAGAAATCTAGAATACCCAAGATACAATTTCCAAAACGCAGGAAAATCAAGAAGAAAGAAGACTAACACGTGAATACTTCATTCCTCCCTAGAATAGGAAATAAAATACCCATGGAAGGAGTTGCAGAGACAAAATTTGGAGCTAAGATGAAAGGATGGACCATCCAGAGACTGCCCCATCCAGGGGGTCCATCCCATAATCAGTCACCAAACGCAGACACTATTGCACATGCCAGCAAGATCTTGCTGAAAGAAAACTGATATAGCTATCTCTGTGAGGCTATGCCAATGCCTGGCAAATATAGAAGTGGATGCCCACAGTCATCTATAGGATAGAACACAGGGCCCCCAATGGATGAGCTAGAGAAAGCTGCTTGTGGACGTTGTACATCGTGGTGCGCACTAGGCTCCGCACCACGATGTACAACGTCCAAAAGCAGTGATATGCACTCACTGATAAGTAGATATTAGGCCAGAAATCTAGAATACCCAAGATACAATTTCCAAAACGCAGGAAAATCAAGAAGAAAGAAGACTAACACGTGAATACTTCATTCCTCCCTAGAATAGGAAATAAAATACCCATGGAAGGAGTTGCAGAGACAAAATTTGGAGCTAAGATGAAAGGATGGACCATCCAGAGACTGCCCCATCCAGGGGGTCCATCCCATAATCAGTCACCAAACGCAGACACTATTGCACATGCCAGCAAGATCTTGCTGAAAGAAAACTGATATAGCTATCTCTGTGAGGCTATGCCAATGCCTGGCAAATATAGAAGTGGATGCCCACAGTCATCTATAGGATAGAACACAGGGCCCCCAATGGATGAGCTAGAGAAAGTACCCAAGGAGCTGAAGGGGTCTGCAACCCTGTAGGTGGAACAACAATATGAACTAACCAGTACCCCCAGAGCTCGTGTCTCTAGCTGCATATATAGCAGAAGATGGTGTAGTCAGTCATGGTTGGGAAGAGATGCCCCTTGGTCTTGCAAACTTTATATGCCCCATACAGGGGAACACCAGGGTCAAGAAGTGGGAGTGGGTGGGCATGGGAGCAGGGTGGGGGGATGGTATAGGGAACATTCTGGATAGCATTTGAAATGTAAATGAAGAAAATATCTAATAAAATAAGTTAAAAAAATTACACTGCCCTTGGAATACTCATAGAGAATTAGAAAAGCATTTCAATATATTTTAGGGAAAATATGAACATGACTGGTAAAAGGGATAAAACATAATTTACTTTCTGTAGACATCTCTGTTTATAGATGCTAGATCATAATGTCATTTGGTTATAATTTGGTTAAAAACATCAGACTCTGGTTAAAACTTTGGTTTAACTTAATAGTGTTTAACTTACATTTCCACACTTTCTATAACTGTATGCCTTTATTTTATTTTCTCAGAACATGAAAGGAAATCTTGATTATGTGTAACACATTTTCAAATCCAAACCATGTATAAATGGTCTTGAAACTATTCATCCTATTAGTTTCTTCATTCAAAGAATAGCAGGCTATATGCAACAGATTTATTTAAGTAGGTGACTGTGGAGATAAAGGTGGTAAGAGAGGATTATGGGCCAGGACTACAGCAGGAGTAGGATTTGAGCTAAGTGCAAAGGACTTGGTACTAGAGAGAAGTGAAGGAAATCCTGACTGGGTCATAATGTTTGTTTGCTAGCAATAAAACTTCAAAACTATTAGGAACTTGCCTTGTGACTGCAGAGCTATTTTTCTATTCCCAATGAATCATATAATCACTTTTGTTATTATTGTTGTCATTGCTTATTTTCAGACTACAATTTCCAAGCTTTTTTTTTTCCTGAACAGTTAATTGAAATGTTCGTCACTGTTTGGGTTTAAGAGTTATGTTTGAGTATTATATTGTTATATTGAGCACTTTATTCACATTAGTATTTTCCCTCTAATTTATGATAATCTTGAAGCATTCATACCTAGCTTTTACAGAAGATGTGGCTGAGAGAAAACTGTTTTGGCTAAAGGTGAGGAGTGGAATTTGGATCTCCAGAACCCATGAAAAAAACTGGGCAGGTGCTGCAGCATGCCTTTAAACCCAGAGGCAGAGATGAGGGGTCCTCAGGCCTGAGCTGGAGCAGCTGGCTGTCTAGACTAGGTAATCAGAGAGCTCTGGATTCAGCAAGGGACGAGACCCCATGCCATCCTGTGGTCTCTACACTCAGCACACATGTTCAGAAGTACTCCAATACATGTGCATCCACACATATGTGCACACACTGCACATACACAAATGTACACATATGTGTACACACATGCACATGCTACACATATACAAATGAAAAATATATTTCTAACAAATTTCTTACTTTTATCTACCCAGGGGTCACTTCACCAAGTTTGTGTGTGTGTGTGTGTGTGTGTGTGTGTGTGTGTGTGTGTGTGACAGGAATTTATTAGTTAAAGTCAGCAGACCTTAGTTGAGATTTCAAGATCAATTTTGATAGAACTCTCACCTCCTCCCATGCCTGATGCTCTTCTGAGATTCCTGGGAGTTCTGTTCCATTTCACAAGAACTGATGGAATTTTAAACCATAGAAGCTCACTGCATATTCATTGATTTGTCCTGGAAAAATAAATGTAGTATGATTTGATTATATTTCGTAGATTCAACTTTGAGTTTGCATAGGTTTATTCTGATGTTTTATTTTCTTATTGCAGTACGAGTCACTTCTAGCATTAACAGAAAATTTAGAGAGGCACTATTTCTTCCCTCAGAAGCCCTCGGCAGCTTCCCTCTCCTCTCCAGCACTGTGCTCTGCTGGTTGGGTGGTTACAAATGGCAACACGCAGTAGGAATTCCACCTTCCACTCTGAGGACTCAGAACTCCCATAATCCCCGGGACTGGCTGCCCCTGACACACTCAAGGATAGGAGACACACTTCTTACTGCAACTTTTGGATAAATCACTAAAATCAAGTACCAAGGACACCCTTGGATGGAAGATTAGAAGGCAGGCGGTAAAATGATAAACTGTCTAGAGAATTAGAGAAGACGGAGTTTCATGGGGCTCAGAGGCCCCATTCAAATCTAACTGATGCTGAGGAGGGCTGTTCAAGCTTTTCTTAGCTCCCAAAGTCTTCCTCTTCCTTTCCCTCCCTTCCTCTATTCATCCCTCCCTTCCTCCCTCCTTCCTTCTTTCTATGTCTATAGATTTATCCATTTTTACATCAAACTTATTTTTTTCTTTCTCCCTCATGACCTTCTTCTCTGAGGGTCTCGTGCACTCTGGCTTTCCTTATCTAGGGGAAACTATCCAGTGAACTGATTCAAATATTTATATTACGCGTGCCACCACCATGACTAGCCATGACAGTTATCTCCAGCAAGAGGGAGGTGTGATCCTGATCTGAATTCTGGTCCAAGTTAGATTATCTTAGGCCTTGTCTCTATAGTGAATCCAGAAATGGAATTTTGGGAAAATAGAGCATGCTAATGTGTATTAAACTTCCTTACACACCAATGCTTGCTAAAAAAATAAAAATAAAAAAAGAATAAAAACCTTCACAGGGCAAAGAAGCAAGACTCACATGTTCCCTTTGCTGAGAAAGGGGAAGGCAGTCCCTGCAGGTTTTATTACTTACATGAGAGAAATGGAAAAGAAATTGCTGAGGACATATTTTAAAAAGAACGGAACATTCTAGTTCAAATGGACCATTTCCCCACCGTGTCTTCCTGGGGCAGACTGGTACTGCTATCTTAAGACCACAACGACGACACAGGTTTCTCCTGTCACAGGTAGTTAAAGTACAGGAAGGGGCTATGAGACATGTCTGCATCTCTCATCGATTGGCTTCCTGAACACACAGAGCCAATGTCTTTTCATTGGAGTCCTCTTCTGAAGTTGGTAGGGACAACGAGACTGCTTCAGTAGAGACATTGTTTTTTTCTGTTTCTGGAATTCAAACTCCTTGTTAGTGACACCATGTTCCTCTCTGAGGTGTGAGCTGGGTGAACTTGACAGCTCCAACAATGACGGCTCAAGGGCAGCTCTAGGAGCTACTTTGACTCGGCTTTCTGAGTTCATTATTACATGTCACACAGGTGGCATCTTGGGAAGTAATAGCGCCTCTTTGATTCGGTTGCCAAGGCCTTTAGCCTTTGTATTTGTAATAGATTTCAATTAGTTGTTTAGCTGAGCAAGGTCTAGGTCTACACAGTACTGTTTTGTACAAGGTACGCAGGGCTTTGAATGTACCCGCCTTCATTTGCTGCCCCGTCTCCATTAAGTTCAGGAGCAGATGTTTACATCTGGCAGGTTTATTGAAGCTACGGGCTTATTTGCTTTCTTAGGCTGTCGGTCCTCCTGTGCCTTCTTCGCTTATGGCAGAGTTTGTTTCTCAGTATTGCTGATGAAGTCTGGCTCCCTGGGTTGGAATCACATTTTCAGATTTTACTGAGAGAACATGGCACACGGAGCATAGGAAATGCGTCGCTGAAGGAGACAGCAAGTGCTGTGATAGAAGAGAAAATATTTATAGATTTCTAAACTTTTTCACGACTAAGCTTTCCATTATAAATCTGGAAGCCCCCAAAGGTATACTAGGTAGGTATTTATTAATTGTACTCTTTTGCTTTCAAGTGCTTGGTAGATAGGTGGGAAGATTTGCAGGAAGTTTTATGATTAGCGTTTGATTAATAAAACAAGTTTATCTGATAAGTACATAGCAATAGTATTTTACATGGTAGCTTCTTTGCTCAAATGCATATATGCTCATACACAGACAGTTTCTCTTCTTACTTCTACATACCACTTGCATGTGCTACGACCCTTCTATTATGATAAACGCTTGATAAAAGTCTCGCCCACCTCACTTTCTCGCCCCCCTCCCCCTCCTTTGCATTCCTTTTAAGCGGTGCTTGAGATCTGACCAGAGCCTTACACATGCTGCAGGCATGTCCTCTTATCACTGAGTCAACCACACTTATTTTTGTAGTGAAAGAGTCCTTTCACATACAGCTTCCCAGAGTGGGTTTAGATACCGTGTTCACCTCCTTTTGATGGGTCTTTTTCAAATCCTCGCTACATTCTTTTTATTTATATGGAGCGGTCATCTCAGATACTCTTCCATGTATTCCTCAAAATGAAGCCATTTATGCTGGAGGTATGTTGAGGTGGCAGCTCAGAGAGGTGATCCAGGCTTGGGTTTCAGTAGTTCTGTTACAGAATATTTGCACACAACAGGACATTCACAGCTAGGTTGGGACTTGAGCTCTTATAGGACTGAGCAGAGATGGTGGGCCCAAGAGTTCCTTCAGATATGGTGCTCAGAGAGTGTAGACTTTAAAGGGTTTTTTAAAAAAATACTCGTCACCAGACAGCACTTCCATTATGACTTCCGGTAAGTTTGATTCCCATCCATTTCCTGTTCAGGAACACACGGATATTTTCCAGTAGGAATTTCATAAAATAAAATCTTTCCTTCCATTTTTTTTTTCTGTCAAGCTTCTTTGTTCACAGGCAAGATAGCCTTTCGTGGCATAAGAAGTGACAAATGAGAATGTGAGAGAAGGAGCCAGGCCTCCCACACCAAACCTCCACATCCTCTGAAGTTAATACTTGCTTTGACATTAAAAGTAGTTGGCAGGGAGCATAGTCCTATGATGTGATTCATTGCTAAATTAACCAGCTTTTCACAATGAGAAAACTGAGCTGGCATTATTGTTTCCCTTCTTAGAGGAGGGGACAGCAAAGGGATGACACCTGGTGACTTTCCGCTGTATCCTGAATAGTAATTGGGTTTTCTTGTCCTGGATCTGCATTCTCAAGCAGCTAACTATGCTCTCCAGGATGGTTTCCTGGATTTAAGTACGTATTTTATGTTAAACCTTGTCAAAGAGCTTGAGAGAGAGAGAGAGAGAGAGAGAGAGAGAGAGAGAGAGAGAGA
>NC_034610.1:34361144-34417959 GCF_900095145.1 Mus pahari
AGAGAGAGAGAGGGTGGGAGAGAAGAGAGAGAGAGGGAGGGAGGAAGGGAGGGGAAAAGAGAGAGAGAGAGAGCTTCTCTACATAAAACATTCTTTCACTTTGTCTTTTATTATCTTTCCATTAAATTTTATGTCAGTTTGTCACCTCTATTTTTAGAAAAGTAAATTTTTTTAGATAATGCATTTATGTGTGTGTTTAAAAGTCCACAATACAACTGACTTGTATTTTCTAGGTGTAGCATCACCTGGGATGGCCAAAATCACAAGCATAATTTGAGGGCATGTTTTATGTAAAAAAATATTCCCGGAATGTAAAACTGTTCAATATGGTATTTTTAAAAGTAAATTTATATTTTTCATTTAATATTGTGTTGGAGATTTTAAGTGCCTGATCTATGTTAATCATTTTGTGGGCTTCAAGCTCTCAAGCTTAAAAAATTTCTGATAAAGTCATGTAGAGAAGGAGTTTAAATGCTCATTAGACAAGACTGTATATCAAAAATTACAAACATCAAACAAATAATTTAAAATGACAAAACAATATTAAGATGCAAAAGTACAAAGCAGAGATTTTTTTTTTCTGGAAATGATTTGAAATACATAGGATCCAAAATAACTGTTGTTGTTGTTGTTGTTGTTGTTGTTGTTGTTGTTTTAAATGCTCTTCTATAGTTTTAGTTTTGTCATTTGTTCATTCATATACATTGTGATTATACATGAGTATAATTCTTTGAAGGAATCCTAAGATTACAGCATAGAATTTGATATTTATTTAATGAGTTTAAAGATACCCATTCTTCTGGAATGTCAAATACAAGGGTGCTTCTGGCTCCAGTCAATAATTTTATTAACTATAGTTAAAATTATCTTAACCCCCCTAAAAAAAAACATTTGTCATATACCTCTTTTTTTGTTGTTGTTTGGGTTTTTTTGTTTTTTTTGTTTTGTTTTTTCAAGACAGGGTTTCTCTGCGTAGCCCTGGCTGTCCTGGAACTCACTTTGTAGACCAGGCTGGCCTCGAACTCAGAAATCTGCCTGCCTCTGCCTCTCAAGTGCTGGGATTAAAGCCGTGTGCCACCACTGCCTGGCGTCATATATCTCTTAATTTAGAAATTAAACCAGAGGAGATAGGGAATTGGAAAAGCCAACAAAATAAATTTCTTGAACAGATAAAAAAGGGGAAATGATATTTCTTGGTGAGTTACAGTGAAGTGATGAGAGCTAACACAAGAGTCAAGGATGCTGTGGGAGGTCGGGGAATAGAAGACCCTCTCCGTTCAAAGAAGTTTAAAGGAAAGATGAGTTCTCAACGTGGAGTGGGAGCTGTGGTGAAAAGAATCCCATGCCACTGCAGTGAAAGAGAGTACATCCAATTCAGACTTGCTCTCTGTCTCTCTGTCTTTCTGTCTCTCTCTGTCTCTCCGTCTGTTTCTCTCTGTGTCTGTCTCTCTCTGAATGTGTCTGTCTGTCTCTGTTTCTGTCTCTGTCTCTGGTGGGTGGTGATGATAAATAGACTGATCCAGAGAGACAGAGGGGAGAGAGAAAGACAGGGCGTGAGGTGGCGCATGCAGTTTGTTTTGTTTTGGAAAACTATAGAAACCGGTGATTTTGAAGGCTAACTTGAGACCCTCACTTGAGCCACACATGCAGAATTATTTAATAATATTTTCTGGGGTATCTCAATGACAGTTTAAAATGTAATTAGTTTCAACTATTTTCTAAAAATAAATGTGCAGTTTATAGATTTTTAAATTACTTTTCTTTTCTTTTCTTTCTTTCTTTCTTTCTTTCTTTCTTTCTTTCTTTTTTTTTTTTTTTTACAAAAGACTCCCCCTCTATTTTGCCCCCTCCCCAGTCTGTCTTTCCACAGTTCCTCATCCCATTTGTCTTTCTCCTTGTCTCCAAGAGGATGCTCCCACTTACACCACCTGCCAGGCCTCCCTACTCCCTGGAGTCTCAAGTCTCTCAAGTGTTAGGTGCTTCTCCCTCTGAGGCCAGACCAGGCGATCCTCTGCTATTTGTGTTGGGGACCTTGGGCCAGCTTGTGTAGGCTGTCTGGTTGGAGATCTCAGGGGTTCTAGTTAGTTGAGAATGCTGGTCCTCCTATGCGGTTGCTCTCCTCCTCAGCTTCTTTCGGTCTTTCTCTAATTCAACTACAGGGGTCCCCAACTTCCGTCCATTGGTTGGGTGTAAGTATCTGCGTCTGTCTCAGGCAGCTGCCTGTTGGGCCTCTCCCAAGACAGCCATGCTAGGCTCCTGTCTGTAAGCACACCATAGCATCAGTAATGGTGTCAGGTTCTGGAACCTCTCCTTGAGATGGACCTCAAGTTGTGCCTGTCAGAGTGCCTTTCCCTCAGTCTCTCCTCAATTTTTGTCCCTGCAATTCTTTTAGACAGACAGGAACAGCTCTGCATCAGAGTTTTTGACTGTGGGATGGCAACCCCATCCCTCCACTTGATGCCCTGTCTTTCTACTGGAGGTGGGCTCTACAAGTCTCCTCTCCCCACTGTTGGGCATCTCATCCAAGGTCTTGAGAGTCTCTCAGCTCCCAGGTCTCTGGTGCACTCTATAGGGTCCCCCAACTCCTACTTCCAGAGGTTGCTTGTTTCCATTCTTTCTGCTGGCCCTCAGGGCTTCAGTTCTGTTCCCCCATACCTGATAATGTTCCCCTTTCACCCTCCCCTTGACTGGGAGGTAGATATATTTCCATTTTTCTGAGAAACTTCCAGATTGATTTCCAGAGTGTTTGCAATCCCATCAGCAATGGAGAAGTGTTCCCTTTTCTCCACATCCTCGCCATTTTAAAGTAAATCATGTACCATTATAATTATTGTGATAAAATCTCATAATATATTGATTTTGACCCATCCCACCTAGGCATAGACTATCTCTTTGTCTAACAGAGTATGCTATGCTCCTATTAATATGTGCAGTGTAATATGCTATTCTGAGAAAGATTATATTCATATAACTTAATGATAATAATTTTATTATAAATTATTATCATTAATCTTTTACTATTCCTGATTTACAAATTAAACTTTACCACAGGAATGTCCGTATATGGAGAAACAACACAGTTTAACTAGGCTTTCATGGTATCTACAGTATTTAGGAAGCTACTAGTTATTTTGGAACCTGTCATCTATAGTGTAGGTCCTGAGGATAGACATGAATACACATAAGATGGATAGATGTGTTAGAGTTTTAGAGCTTACATCTCTGGGTAACTCTGGGACACATAGGTCCTAGGACAACTAAGGTCACTGAAGCTTGATCATAATTTTTTCAAAGCTGGAATTCACTCCTAAATACAGCATTTTTTAATATATAAAATAATGGTACTTTGTACTTAATTTATTTAATGCCTATTTCTTTAGCCTTTCCTTGATTAATTTCTGTTTTCACCAAAATGCCTCACTGGTATCTAGGACACAGGCTCAACTATTACATTATAGCAAGTCAGTTTCCCACACTTATCTCTAGCTACAATGCTGAATCCACCTGCAACTTTTAAAAAAAAAATTGATAAATCCTGATGTAATTATGCTGATGTGAGAGCAAGTACTAGTTGCAACTTTTTCTTGTCAAGTTTCAGAGTTAAAACTATTTTTTCCTGTTGCTTTGTTCTCTTTCTTCCTAGTGTTTATTTTAGAATATCACTTGTTTGAGTTGCTATCTGTTCCTCTTTTCTCTCTCTCTTCTGGTAGTCTAGTTCTTCTCCCTCCCTTCCCCCAACACTTCCTTTCTCCTCTTTCTCCCTCTTAGGACTTTTGGAATGTCCTCCAAATGAGTCCATTTGAACAAATGTGGCCACAGAGTTTTCAGACCTGAGTCCTTTGTATAAAATAGTGCTGTGCTGTAGCCTTTGTATTTTTCTGCATTAGTTTCTAGTCATTGCAGAATCATGGCCTCTGCGTTAACAAAGATGACTTGGCTCAACAGAGACAGGATATAGGCTAAATCAGTAAGGATATTCTTTCACAACAACAGATTTTTCCAAGGTGAGTTTCTAAGATAATTTTCTAAGCATTTAGAGTAAAAGACACTGAAAGCTTTGCCTTCATTCCCTTGCTGTCTCCCCCTATTACACTATCCTTCTATCACATCTGATACTTATATGTACATTGCCAATGAAAGGCTATACTAAAGCAGTTTTCTGTTAATGTTCATGCCCTGATTTTATGTTACCTCCATATAAAATCTTCACGCTTTTTTCTTCACTGATTGGTTGAAAGTATTAAAATTATATCATAAGATATAATTAGAGCTAAACGATTTGGATTTTGGTTATAGCAACTGAGAGCTCTGTGTTTTGGCTTCCATGGTTTCTTTAAAAAATGCAGCCCAAGGTTCAGTCAGAACTGTGTTACTTTCACTTTCTTAGTATAACTTACTACATCCCCTTAGCATTTATAAGCATAAATAAGAGCTTGACAATTAAGGCTACCACAGTGCCCTCTTGGGAGCATGTACTTGTGGTGCCAGGAAACATTCGTGAATCCCAACAAGGCAGCCAAGGTGCTGACTCCTATGCAATTTTGGATTAGGGTCTCTTTTATTCAAGCTTAAGCTTGGGTCACACCACTATCTCTGGTGCAGGATGGGATGTGAGCCCCGTTTCAGGCAAGCATTTATAGAGGCAGGAAGGGGATATCTAGCCCTGTGCACAGCTGATTGGGGCACCATTATGGCCTTTAACATAACTGACTGGTGCTGGGAAGCAAACCATAAACTCCACTTCTGCTTTCCTCTTGATTGATGGTTGTTAGGAAGTGAAGTGTCAGGAGTGGGCTTGTCACCTGGGTGTACAGACATGTTGGGGAATAACCTGCAAACTGGTATTAGGCACAGGTATTGCTGGGGGGTAACTTGGAAACTGGTGTGAGACGCATGTCTTGTTGAAGTATAGCCTGGAAACTAGCGCTAGGTTCTGGCTTGTCAGTTAACTTGAGTTCAACCTTAGGTCAGGTTCTCTAAGATGGAGTCTGAACCCAAAAGATTTGGTCTTTCACTCTCACAGCTTCTGCAAGGCCCACCTGAACTTCCAAATTTTGGTTTGTCATTCAGCTCACTATTTCCAGTGGCCACCCACTTGGCAGATGTTGACAAAATCTGAGAAGATGGGAAGTTTGATGGCCACCATTAGAATATAATATTATCCATTCTCACTATATTATTTTTTTTATCATTTCCAGTGTGATTTTGCTATGGAAATGGGCTCTGGTTGAGAGAGTTCCCACTAGCATACTTCCTTAAAAATTCCAGAAGCTCATGGAAACAAGCACAGACCTTATGTATGATGGAGTTAGCACAGATTTTGATGTAATCAAAATTTTGTATGGAGCAAGAATAGTTCTGTAGCCTGATTTGGGGTCAGTTAACCTGTGGTTTTTATATTTCTTCTCTTGTAAAATGGGACAATGTTATCTTCTCCATTACATACCAACATGTTCTGTGCCAAGACATCTGAAGAAAAAAATTCTAAAAGCCATCTTCTATAGAATGTGCCATTTTCCCATCATTATTGTGACAGAGGCCTTAAAACTTACAGAATGTGGAAACAAAAGAAGTCCCTCCTCATAGCCTTTCTTTCTTTTACTAGAAAAGCCACTATTCCTGCATGAATCTCAGAATAGTCTTTAGAAAAGAGAGCATTTCTTTGAAGATAGTTCAGAGCACTCTTCAATATCCATCACGGGATCTAAAACTGGACAAAATTCTGGATTAAGGCACCAAATTTTCTATGCCTGTGGCATATGTCCTTCACATTTACAGGAAAGAAAATAATAAATTAAAATTCTGATTTATGACTACATATTATGTATATCATGCTGAATTCTATGTTTTCTTTGCACTGCACGTTTTGGCAAACATTCCTAAGACAGCTGAGTATAGAGGCAGATATCCTTAATATCAGCACTGAGGTCGGAGGATCATGAGTTAGAGTCAGACTGGACCACACAAGAGAAGAAGAAGGAAGAGGAGAGAAAAGACAAAAAGGAAGAGAGTAAAAGAGAGAGGGGAAGACTTTTGATAGCAGAGCAGGAGATTACATTGAAAGAGCTTAATTTCTGTTCTAGAGTTACCAGGTTCTTCTTGGGAAGAAAACTTACATTGCATGGGAAATTGTGCTTTAAGACTGTGTGTGTGTGTGTGTGTGTGTGTGTGTGTGTGTGTGTGTGTGAGTTGTGGGATGTGTTTTCATGTGTACAGACATTTCTATGAAGATAGAATAGTGCATTCTTCAATATCTGTCACAGGATCTGAAAGTGAACAATATTTAGTCAAAGAGCAACCAAATACAGCTATTAGAAACAGATGTCACAAAACTGCAGGTATGTCCAGGAAAGCTGACATGATTAGTCAATAATTATTGAGACATCAGGCCATTCTACAGGGAGTATTAACATCTGGGAGGAGTTAATGGACCAATATACTACAGGTTATTTACTCAACTACAATTACTCCTGGGAAGTGTCTTATTTTGAAGTTAATACTCTGTCTTAAATATGCATATTCAAAGAAAACTGCTTCTTTCTTATACCATGTCTACTAAAGGGGAGACAACAAGGCAGACGCTCTTAGAGGCTGTGGTTGTAGTTTTCTATAACAAAATAGGAGAGAGGGTCAAGTGCTTACACGTGAAAGGAAAGCATGTTTTGCTATCTCCATCTTGTAGTCATAGATGCTGGAATTTACCTTCACTCCCTGTTCATCCTCAGAACAAGGCAAAGCAGTTCTTACTGGACAATACTATACAAAGATAAGGTGAGATGGTGCAGCAGGGGAAGATGAAGATGGAAAGAACTCCAGTATGAAGAACTGGCAAAGGAAAGGTATGAAGGAAAATACGTGGGAACTTGTAGACAGCCTCAGAGAACTCTTCCTTTGTCTCCTCAGCTCAACTGCAATGTTTCTGTCCACATCTCTCATGCACTTCACATCGTTCAAACAGTTTTAATTCCCAGGACACTCTATTTCCCTATAATGGGCTCCCTACTACTTCATATGGATCTTCACAAGATAGGTTCTACCTTGAAGTGAGTTCAAATTGTGAGCTCCATGTGTGGTAGCTAGAATCCTTTTGTACTAATACTCGTAGAGTTGTCAAATAGGGAGCTGTCGCAAGGAGCCCATCTCAGCTCTTCAGTCCAACGGAATTAATGTTTCATATTTGTATTCTGTTGATTACAGAGAGCTTGACTGTCTTTGTCTTTGTCTTGGAGAAAGGTGTCTCAGTCTTTCTCACCTCATGTAGTGATCCTAGCTTACAAGCCATTTATATTACTGTCGCCACAATCTCTCTTCCAGAGAAGTTCAGACAAAGGTAATTTTTCTGCAGTGACACTTTCCTACTTCATATAAATTGATCCCATGACAGGCCTTTATCCTGACTTATCTGTGATTTCACCAGGTGAGATCTCCAGTTGATGTGATGCCATCTTCATTGCTTCCCTTCTTCTCTTAGCTCATCTTTCTCCCTCTCATACATACTCACGTGTAAGGAGCATCTTCTGTGAGAAAGATGCATGGGAAGGAATCTTTAAGTTATACATAAAGCTTTAGATGGTGGAACAGGTTCTATTAGAGTAGATAGAATCAAGGTGGTAGCCGGAGGAGCACCAATGTTCATGAAAAAGAGAACTCAGAATTACCACTGATAGAGAAGGATTGCACAGACACAATATTACCAGCAGAATGGTGTCACACAATTAACTTTGGAATTTCAATCTGACTTGCTGAATATTGTTTCTGGTTATCCCCAAGATTCCTTCTCATACATCTTTTATACAGAAACTGGGAGATGTAAAAGCAATGAACTAAAAACTATTACTTCTTCCCAGATCTGCTATTTCTGTGAATGAGATTAATGTCAATTTCTTACCATGTTCCCATGATACTGGCTTCTTATCAGGTTTTGTTGCCCCCATGACTAATGCAGATGTTTCATATCCTTAGTATTCTTTCCAATCTCACATTTTTTTTCAGATTTCAATTTTCTATTTATAGAAAGACTATTGTAGCAAATCATGAATGATACAGGATTCTAGTCCCATTGTCCTCTCTCCCAACAACCCATCCTTGAAATAGTCACAGGTAGTTTCCTAAAATAAGGACCTGTCATGGCATGCTAGCTAAAAGTAATGAGATGTTTAAGGCATATGAATCTACAAAGTATTAGATATGTTTTGAATAATTTCAAGTCAAGTAATTGGCTAAGATCAGACATGTGAATTCTATAGTTGAAGGTACAAAGGCCTTGGAAACAAATGGGAGAAGTCTCAGATGTCTATTTTACATTTTAAAAGATTGGGACATTTTCTCTATAAACGTAGCTTTGTGGAACACATGCACACTATTAGACATATTTTCTCTTCCTTTATCCCATCCTTTGTTTCACTGCATTTACGTAATGTTCCTTAATTTACTATGATTGATTTGAAACTTTTCATCTTTAGAATTTAGTAATTCTATTATTGTTTTAGTTTCTATTTTATTGCTGTAAAGAAGCACCATGATAAAGCAAAGCAAAGCACGGCACGGCAAGGCAAGGCAAGGCAAGGCAAAGCAAAGCAAAGCAAGGCAAACACTTAATTGGGGGCACGTGTAGAGTTTAAGCGAGTGTGGAAATACAATAGCCAGCAGACAGTCGTGGCACTGGATCAGTAGATGAACACTTAAATTTTATCTCTAGGCAGGGGGAGAGACAGGGGTAGCTTTTGAAACCTTCAAAGTCCATTCCCAATGACACACCTCCTCCAAAAAGGCTCCACATCCTAATCCTTCCTAAACAGTCCCACCAACTGAGAGCCAAACATGGAGACTATTCTCATTCAAACTACAATAATTGTAATTAGCCTATGTAATCTTCATTTTCTTTATTCTTCTTAGGATTCTCTGAGCTTCTTAGTTCTATGAGCTAACATTTATCATCATCATCATCATCATCATCATCATCATCATCATCATCATCGAAAACTATACTTAATATAAACTCCACAAATATTCTTTCCATATTTTTCTTTCTCTCACTACTTCCTGTCTCTGCCTTCTGAGAATCAATTATCACATATAAGTCTATATAACCAAGAGGTTAAGAACAAGGAGATCGTTGTGATTTTTGAGGCCAGCATAAGCTAGATAGTGATTTTCAGGTCAGCTGAGCTATATAGTAGGGTCTTGTCTCAAAAACCAAATGAAAAAAAGTGTAGACATGATCAGAATTTCCCTAGTTAGGCTCCGGCCTGAGTACCCATGATGCTGTGATGTCTCTCTAGGCGTTACAGCTTAGAAGCTATCTATCTTACTGTGGGAAGCTCAGATTATTTTACAACCCACCTATCACTTTTGGTTCCCTATGGGATCCTTTTTGATAGTTCTAACTCCAGCCTTCTTTGCTTCAGAAGATATCTTAATCCATTTTCTATAGCTATAACTGAATACTATATCATAGGTATTTCATAAGGAATAAAGGTTTTATTTAAATACTTGTTATAGACTGGAGAGGGTCCTCAATTAATGAACCTTCTCATTTATGGAGACTCTGCAGAGTCCTGACGTAACAGAAGCATCACATGAAAAATAGGGTTATTTGCCAAAGATGAAGGCACACTAGCCGGTATAACAAGCCAGCTCTCTCTAGACAACCTATCAATTCCCAAAGGGATCAATTCTATCACAAGGGTAGAGATATTATGAGCCAATTACCTTTAGTTTTTCAAACTGGCCTTCTTTTTAAATAATTCTTGATGGGGATTAAATTTCCTCATGGTTATTTCTATGTCTGAGGGAATGGTTCCTCTGGACCTGCTGCTCTTCCTTGAATTTTGGAGCTCTAAATGGATGAGGAAAAGACCCGAAGTGCCATACTTCTGCCTTTCTTACAACTTTCGGGTGTTTTGGGCTAAGATACAAGCAGACTTAGAATTTAGCAGAAGTGCATCCTCCAAGTGTGACCCTACCTCTTGGTGTTACATCATCCCAATTCAGAGCAAGTTTCTGGAAAATGCCTGGAAAATAGTAGCAGACATTCTGCCAAGTGGAATCTTGAGATTCCAGTCCACCATGTTAGGTCACCTGTCACTCTAAATAGTTTGGTAGAATTTGACATATGTCTCTCTTCTCCATCTGTTACATACTCCTCTCATAATTCTGCCACTGTTAAAAGCAACCATGGTTCTCTCTTTTTAAAAAATTATATTTACTCATTTATTTACATCCGAGATGCTGCTCCTCCTCCCAGTCCCCCCTCAGAAATACCGTTCCCCCTCCTCTTCTCTTCTGAGAGGATGGGAACCTCCTGGCTATCCCCCTATCCTGGCATATCAAGTCTTTGCCAGATTAGGTGAATCTGCTCCCTCTGAGGCCAGACAAGGCAGTCCTGTTGGGGAACTGATACAGTCAGGCTACAGCTTTAGGGGGAGCCTCTGCTCCAGTTGTTGGGGGTCCACATAGAGAATGAGCTGCTATACATGTGCCAAGAGCTTCATTCTAGTTGCTGTGTGTTCTTGGGTTGGTGGTTTAGTTTCTGAGAGCTCCTAGAGGTCCAGTTTAGTTAACACTGTTGGTCTTCTTGTGGGGTTGCCATCTTTTTCAGTTGATTCAATCATCTTCCATAAGAGTCCTCAACCTTTGTCTAATGTTTGGGTGTGGGTAATTGCATCTGTTTCAGTCAGCTGCTGGGTAGAACCTCTGAGAGGACAGTTATGCTAAGCTCCCGTCTGCACGCATAACAGAGTATCATTAATAACATCAGGCAGGCATTGGTGTTTGGCCATGGGATGGGTTTCAAGTTAGGCCAGTTCTTGGTTGGCCCTTCCCTCAGTCTCTGGTCCATCCTTGTCCCTGCATTTCTTTTAGACAGGGCACATTTGGGGTAAGAAATCTTGTGGGTGGGTTGGCGTCTTTATCCCTCCACTGGGTGGTTCTGCCTGACCACACAGGCGGCTCTTCAGGCTCCATGTCCCCACTGTTAGGCATCTTGATAAGGTCACTTGCATTGACTCCTGGGAGCCTCCCCCATCTCAGGTTTCTGGGACTTCCTAAAGATTTCTTCTACCCCTCCACACACTCTGACAGCTGTAGATTTCCATTCTTTTGTCTCTCTCCAAACTGCTCCCACATTCCGCTCCCCTTTTCTTTTCTTATCCACTTCCCTCCCTCCCTCCCTCTGCCTCCTATGACTATTTTGTTGCTTCTAAGTGTGATTCAAGCATTCTTGCTTGGGTCTTCCTTCTTGTTTCACTATTTTGGGTCTATTGGGTATATCATGAGTATTCTTTACTTTAAGGCTAATATCCACTAATCAGTGAGTACATACCATACATGTCCTTTTGGGTAACCTCACTCAGGATGATATTTTCTAGTTCCATACATTTGCCTGCAAAATTCATGATGTCATTGTTTTAATAGCTGCATAGTATTCCATTGTGTCAATGAACCACATTTTCTGTATCCATTCTTTAAATGAGAGACATTTGGGTTTCCATTTGGGTTGCTATTATGAATAAAGCTGCTCTGAACATAGTAAAGCATGTGTTTTTGTGGTACAGTGAAACATCTATTGGGTATATATCCAAGAGTGATATAGTTGTATCTTCAAGTAGAACTATTTCCAATTTTCTGAGAAATTGCCAGGTTGATTTCCAGAGTGGTTGTATAAGTTTGGAATCTCACCAGCAATGGAGGAGTGCTCCCCTTTCTCTACATCCTTGCCAGCATCTGCTGTCACTTGAATTTTCTATCTTAGCCATTCTGACTGGTATAAGGTAGAATTTCAGGGTCCTTTTGATTTGCATTTCCATGATGACTAAGGATGCTGAACATTTCTTTAAGTGCCTCTTGGCCATTGAGATTCTTCTGTTGAGAATTCTATGTTTAGCTCTGTACCCCATTTTTAATTTTTTTTTTTTTTTTTAGAATCTAACTTCTTGGAGATCAGGGGGATACAAATTGCAAAAGTCAAGGTATCATTATTCATGGATGATGTAATAATATACATAAGTGATCTCCAAAATTCTACTTGAGAATTGCTTACAGTTTATAAATAACTTCAGCAAAAAGGTTGGATATAAAATTAACTCAAAGAAATCAGTAACCATCCTTTACACAAAGGACAAATGGGCAGAGAAAGAAATTAGGGAAATAGCATCCTTTACAATAGCCACAAATAGTATAAAATACCTTGATGTAACTCTAACCAAGCAAGTGAAAGATCTGTATGAAGAGAACTTCACAGAAGACAGAAAGGTCTTCCATTCTTATGGCCTGGTAGGATTAACACAGTGAAAATAGCCATCTTAACAAAAGCAACCAACAGATGTAGTACAATCCCATCAAAATTCCAACACATTTTTTTTTTTACAGACATTGAAAGAGCAATTCTCAGTGTCATGTGGAAAAACAAAACCACAAGATATTCAAAACAATCCTTAATAACAAAAGAACTTTTAGAAAAATCACCATCCCTGACTTTTAGCTGTGCTACAGAGCAATAGTGATGAAAAACAAACAAACAAACAAAACCTGCATGGCATTGGTACAGAAACAGACAGGTTGATCAATGGAATTGAACGGAAGACCCAGAAATAATTCCACACACACCTATGGACACTTGATTTTAGACAAAGAAGCCAAAATCATATAATGGAAAAATGGAAGCATCTTCAACAAATGGTGCTGTACTAACTGATGTCTACATGTGGAAGAATGAAAATTGATCCATACTTCTTACCCTGCACAAAAGTAAAGTCCAAGTGGACCAAGGACCTCAACATAAAACTGAATACACTAATCCTCATAGAAGAGGAAGTGGGAAACAGCTTTGAATGCATCGGTACAGGAGACAATTTTCTGAAGAGAACACCAATGACTCAGGCTCTAAGATCAACAATTGATAAATGGGACCTCATGAAGCTGAAAAGCTTCTGTCAGGCAAAGCACACTGTCACTAGGACAAAAGGATCCCTACAAATTGGGAAAGGATCTTCACTAACTCTACATCTGATACAGGGCTAAAATCCAAAATATATACAAAACTCATGCTCTCTCTCCCCTCCCTCTCTCCTTTTTTCCTCTCCCCTCCCTCTCCCTCCATCCCTCTTAACTGGGAAGGGCTTGCCTATTTATTGAATTTAACTTACGTGGGTTACCTAACATTCTCAATTTTTGGATGGATTTTAAGAAGATTACTATTTTGAACTCTTTTTGACTTATTATTTTAAGGGTAGAAGGAATACATGAGCTATGGCTGCATCCTAAATCCACTGAGTTATCTAGTCATTATATTCTTGCCTCTTATGTTTTAGTGTGCCTTCCTACACTAGTAATTCTGTAAAACTAAAACCTATACTACGCTTTTTTTCAGTGAGATTCTAGGTCTAATTTAGGTTTGGCTGGTTAGATTCACTCAAGAAGTACAAATGGAGAAAATGCTTTGGGTTGTCTCTGATGCTGTTTTGTGTCTTTCTGTTGAGTACAGTGAGAGAGGTGGTGGATACTCCTTTCTGGAACTTCTGTAGCTTCCATCCTTGTGCCTGAGCTACCCCTTAAATTTCTGGTTAGAAAATTAGATACCAGTGTAAGAAGCATCTGCTGCTTTCATAGATTGCTGGCTCTGGGATGAACAACTCTTATAGATTTTGGGTAACACAGAATCACTTGTGGTTTTTTTTTAAATATTATTATAGATTTACTAGAGTTAACAGTCACAAAGATAATTTTCTAATTTCTCTGCTTCCTGACTCTTATAGACAAAGTAAACATCTATTAGTCTGTGTTATAAAGGCTCTGAGAATCACTATGGAATTCACTGCCTCAATACTGTATCGAGCCCAGACCTCTCAAATGCTTTCTAAGAGCTTTGGTAAACTCCTTTGTGTTTAAAATAACCAAAGTGTGTTTTTTTTATTTTTTATTTTTGTCTTTATCTGATTCGTGACAGAGACTTATTGTCTGTCATTTGTGCTGACACTTGTCATTTATGAAGTACTTTCACCTATGAAATATCATCTGTTCTTCTGTAAGTTTCAGGAAACTAGCATGTTATAGAATATAAATGCAGTTTTTAAGCGCACCACTGTGAAAGTAAAAACCAAAGACTCCAATTAATCATAAAAATGTTTTTAATCACATACAAATTTTATGTTGTACTTCTTTTAAATGTTTTGAATATTTTCCCAAGCTCCAAGTGTGATCCCAACCATTCCCCATTGACCTATCCCTAGAAGTGACTGTTGTAGATGTGTTATTACAACACGCAAGTAATAGAGGTAGGTAATAAATCAAGAGAATTTACCTCATGCTGCATCTCATGCTATAATTCTAAGCTCTAAGTCTGGATGCTTCTGAACCTGAATTCAGTAGAGAAATGACTTGGAACAAAAGATGTACATGAATGAAGGCAGGGAGAAAAGGGAAATTGAAGCCATCTATATATCTGTATATAGATGTATATATTTTGTAAATTCATCTCACTTCCATTCTTCCTAAGGAAATGATGAACAGTGTTCAACAA
Source organism: Mus pahari (assembly GCF_900095145.1). Classification (NCBI taxonomy): domain Eukaryota; kingdom Metazoa; phylum Chordata; class Mammalia; order Rodentia; family Muridae; genus Mus; species Mus pahari. The sequence continues at coordinate 34,375,663 of NC_034610.1, forward strand.
ATTAAGCTATCTAGGTATGGAGCTTTAATGACTAAGTAGTCAGTTCAAAGCATAGCCAGGGGCTACACTTGCTCGTTCAAAGCAGAATCCTGTTGTATTTAAACATTTTAGATACATGTATTGTAGATGCAAGTTATATAGCTGACATCAGAAACTAAAATTTTAAAGAGAAAGCTAATAAAAGTAGCCTGGATCTTGTGGCAATTCCTTGTTATTTTTCTTTAAATCTCACAGGAAATTGTTAACCTTCGGGGCTTAGCTCAAAACACTCAAATGGATGAGAATCTAGAAAGTCATTTTCTTTTAGCTCTTTTAGCTCTTGCAAAGCCTACTTCATCCAGTAGCGTGTGCATGTGACAATATGATCCCGCAGCTAAAAACAGAGCCTATTTCACTGACGCCTTAAAGTCACAGAAAATGAAGCAAAATCCCAGATAATGACAACCATTTTAGAGTCTGTTTCCTCCAGGAATCAAATCAAAGTGCTCAACAGCCTGTCACTGAGAGCTGAATAGGGAATGAAGCTGATTTGGTGGTACCTTAAAGGAATGATAAAACACTGATTGTTCTAATCTGTCCCTCAGCCCTGATAATAGTAGGTCACTTCTAATTACTGTTCCCTTTCTGGGCTATATAATGATAAATATACTGGATATTAAAATGCCTTGTGGACTGGTTATTTAATTGCTACAGAATTGATTTCATGAAGGAAAGAAAGCAGATTAGATTCTAAGATGTAAATGTGCAACTTAACAGACTGCAGTGTATTTTTTGAGTCCATCAATAGCATGTCAGCCCACAGCTTCTTGCTGGCTATTGTACATTTTTGTAATATGAGAATGGCAGATTTGATGTTCATAAGAGCAAACATAACTGCTCCTCTTCTCTTTAAAAATAATAAGAAATTGTGTTTGTGTTTTCTATGTTGTCATGCACATTATGCAACATGATACTTCTAGATTGGAATGGCTGTCTGCTGACCAAGAGATGCTCATGGTTTTCTTTTTGCTTTTCTTTCTTCATTTAGCCCTCAGCTCAAGTTTACAAGTGCTGGGGGAGTATGCTCTGTTTTGATACTAGCAAAGCTAGTTTCATAGTCTTGCTGCGTCTTATGACTATAAACTAGGAAAAACATAAAACACATAGTTTTTCTGATGTTTGCTTCAGAAAAATCTTACTGCTTTAGACTGGAGAATACATAGCCAAAATAAAGGGAATATCAGTGTTAATATTATTTAGAAATTCATTTACTGAACTTCCATTTTACCTGGCCGATAACACTTGAGTGTTACTAATTTCATGCTACTCTATAGACTCTGCAGTTTAGGGTGTGCATGCTCTCATGTTCTCTCCTTTCCAGACAAGCCACACAGGTGAGGCAGGAATGTGGGTTTAGGTTATGGGATACACAGTGGAGGTATGCTTTACTATATATTCAAGGTATATTTCCCTTTGTTGAAATTACAAAGATGGTATAATATGCCTTCTTGGGTTACCGTAACCAAATGCCACAGATTGACCCCCTTGTAGGGGCTGAATATATAAGATCCAGGCACTGGAACTGCAGGTAGACAATTCAGACTTTTGTTTTGGCTCATTAGGAAGCTGCCATCTATCCATATTTTCATGTGACCTCTTTACGTACTTAGTGAAAAAGATGCGAGTTCTTTGTCACTTCTTATACGGTCACTAATTTTGTTAGACTATGGCCCTGACTAAAACTTCATATAACCTTAAGTACTTCCTAATATGTGTCATCTATAGATAAAGGAAAATGGATATTAGGGCTTTGACATATGAATATGGATGGAATACATACATTGAGTTTACACTGTTGTCTCCTTTGCTTTTCTATTGCTTTGACAGGGTACCAAGAACAATGCAGCTGATAAAAGGAAATGTTCACTGGGGCTTGTGTTTTAGAATCTATTGCAATCATTGTGCAGAGCATAGCAGGGGTCAGGCAGACGAGCACTAAAGCATTAGCTGAGACTTTGGTCTTGATCCACAAGTGTAAGGTACAGAGAGCTAGCCGGGAATCATGTGGACTTTTGAAACCTCAAAAGCTATTTCCTGAGACACATATCCTTTGACAAAGCCACATCTTCTAATCCTTCCCCAAAAGTCCCACCAACTGGGCCCCAAGTCTACAAATATATAAACCTACAGAGGACATTTTCATTCAATCCACTACAAGTAGGTAGAGTAGGGGATACAGTGGAAGAATAGTTAATGCAAGCTCTGTTGATGATAAACACAAAGCTTTAAGGAACAGAGATACAGATAAAAGGGATAGGACAGATGGGCCTCTTGGAAGTGTTTTAGGCAATTAAATAATAAGCACAACTATCCTGAGGCTAAAGCAGATGAAATATGTGAGAAACACCAAGATAGGCAGGGGCGGGATGAACCAGAAGAGTGATGAGAAATGAGAGTGAAGAAAGATGTAGGCTATGAAGTTTGCATATGCAACGTTTTCTAGAATCCTTTGAACTAAATTTATTTATCCTAGATGGTGGCATTTATTTGGAAGGTTCTGGAGACTTTAGAAGGAAATGGTTTACTTCAAGCATATCCGTATTGTTATCTTGCATCTGACCCCTTCCTGTCTTGCTTTGCTGTACTTCTTACTTCCATGATGTCTTGGTTAGGGGTTCTAGTTCAGTGATAAAAATGTCATTACCAAAAGCAACTTGGGGGGGGGGGGGAGTAGATTATTTCAAGTTTTCGTTCCATGCCACACACAGTCCATCCTCAGGAGGAGTCAGGGAAGGAACTGAAGAAGGTATCATGTAAAGAGATTGCATAAAATCAAAATTAGGATGTTTTTCTACCAAGATTTCAGACAAAGTGAGGTTTAAGTTGATGAATCTGGAGGCAGAGATTAACACAGCAGGTATGGGGGAGTGATGCTTACTGGCTTGCTTTCGGGGGCTTGCTCAGCCTGATTTCTTAGAGACTTCAGGACCATCAACCCTGTGGTAGAACTGGCAACAGTCAGCTGGGCACTTCCACATCAATCACCAATCAAGAAAACGTACCAGAAGTTTTCCACAGGACAATCTGGAGTGGACATTTTCTCAATTGAGATTTCTCTCTTCCAAAATGATACTAGGTTGTGTTGCATTGACATATAACTAGCCAGCACGTATGATTTGAAGAGTTCTCCTTTACCATATACTTCTACCACCATGGTGATACGCCCAAGCCCACACTATCAGGCATCTATTCATTGAATTGTTCTCTCAGTTGGATCACAGCAAAGCAAGAATAGATATGGATGGTAACTCTCAATTTCATCAATTCCCTTGCGTCATGGCAAATATTTTTAATGGCCATATGTTTCTTCCAAAAATAAAATTAATAGGATGTAACCCACTTTAATGGATAAAGTCTGGAAGACAGAGATGAAAAAGCATTCTTCAACATGTAGAATCTAGTTACAGAAAACATGTAGCTGGGGAAGGATGCGAATCTAAATCATGTGTTAATAATACATACAGAGTCTGATTTTCTGTCTCACTGCATTAAATATTCCTGTTTTGCTTGTTAAAATACTCGAAGGTCTCATGTAAACAGATTGTATAAAATCAAAGTTAGAATAATTTCCTTGATCAGAATTTCAGACAAAGTGATATTTAAATTGATGGCAATTTCCTGAGTTAGTTCTTTTCCAGTATTTTGATATGCTAATAAATCAATCAATTGTAATTTCTGTATATATGATATGCCTCATAGTGTACATTCTTCCCCACCCCCACCCCCTTTTGGGCTATACTGACGCTGTCTGCATTCTATGTGAGTAGGGGAAAGGATGTGAAATCAGATAAAAATTCAGAAATAGAATTTTGAAAGCAGCTTTGTGAAGGAACTGTGGACGTTGGTTGACAGTTGGGCAGAAGCTCTGGTTCCTCTTCAGGTGGTAACTTCAGAGGGCCGGACTCGGTGGTATGGCTTTCCCGGGTTTCGGCACCACTCTTGTCCCGAGCTGAGATCTCGCCAGCAAGAACACACTAAGGACAACCAGATTCTTCTGTGGCAAAGCTTTATTGCTTCATNNTGAGGAAGACCCCGAGCCCCAGAAATGGTGCAGCTTATATATGTCTTAGTGTGGCGTGTCTGCACCNGATTGGCTGCTTGCTCATAATTTCAAAAGTACACCCCGGGATGGGTCGTGACTTGGCAAGAATTCACTCTTGCACTTGCACACATTAAATGTTTATAGTTATGAACAACAGAGGCCAACGCCATCCTGTAATGGTGATTGCTCACAGCTCTCTACAAGGAACAAATGAAGTCTTGATGCCACTACCTGAGGGTGATTGAAGGCTAGGGAGAGGTGCTTTCTGAAAAGAGGTACGTGAGATAAGGACTTATTTGATCTTAGAAGTGCAGGCTGGGCAGAGCCCTCTGGTGTTAGGGGTCCTGAAAGCAACCCTGCACTAACCTGGCAGATGACATAAGTTTAGAATGACAGTTCAGGAATAAAGAGAAATGCCCAATCATTGTCATGCAAAACAGCCAAGGCCTTCAGCATATGTGAGCATTTTTGATCTTTTCTGTAATTCCTGTTATACTGACCTTAAAGTAAGATATTTCATAATTTTAGTGTGCCTGGTATATTCTGGGATATTTATTAGGCATGAGGAAGATTAAATGGTTTCTAAAATGACTCACACCTTTTAATTTGTAAACATTTCATTGAACATTTGTCCTCATGTTTATTCACATATTTTAAATGATTATCAAAGAGTCATTTTTCATATACTTGGTTTTTATTTTCTTTCTGTGCTTAATTATTTCAGCTGGGCAGATGAACTTAAAAAACACAAATGCCTTATAATATTTGGGAATTCCAATCTGTTAGTTCTGTTTCGTTTATTGTGACAGAATACCTGGCCAAAACAACTTAGGGAAGAAAGTTCAAAGTTCAAGCCATCAGTGCAGTGAAGTTACAGTGGCAAGAATTTGAATCAGCTTGTCACACCACATCCATAGTCAAAAAACAGAGAGTAGCTAATGAATGCATGCATATTTCACTCAGCTAATTTTCTCCATTCTTATATAGTTCAGGATCTCCTGCCTAGGGAATGGTACCTCCCATAGTAGGCAGGTCTTCCCACCTCAATGAAACTAATCAACACAGTTCCCCACAGATATGCCCACAAGTAACTAATCCACAAGGATTTAGGCAATCCCTCTTTTCCCAAAATATTATAAGTTATGTTAATTTGACAGTTAAAACCCACAAAATGCTAAGACAAAATTTCCACCTATCTTTTTTCTTTTCTTTATATGATGACAAATGAAATTTCAATATAATTATATTTTATATCAAAGTTAGATTAGTCTGTAGATATATTTTAAAGTATAAAAGTGGTTGAATGAGTGGTTTTGTTCTTTTGCTAGGATTTCATATTTAGACCAGAGTACTAGTAGCTTTTATCTAATAAAATGAAGATATAAAAAGAGATGTGAGATAATGAGTATTTATTTTTCTCTTAAAAAACAGAAAATGGCTGTGTCAGATTAAATCCCACTTCAGTGCTCATAGAGTTGTGGCTTTGCAAAGCCTAAGGTATTAGGCAGGACAGTTTTCCTTAACATGAAAATAGTGAGAGCTGACATGGGCAATGCTCTTGAAAAACAAATCCTCTTAAAAACTCATAGGAGGAGTGTTATTCTTGTTTCCTTGAAAGAAGTAGAAGAGGGGGAAAGAGGCCAAGCATAGGGCAGCAGTGTAGTTCTCTCCACATGGAGATACAAACCTAATGTGGGCAGAAAACTCTTCTCTTAATGAAGGAGAAATCTTTCTGCATCTAATTTGTGAATTGTATTTAGTCTCTGCTGAAAGATAATTAAATTTGTGAGGTCATTCAGGCTTGGTCAGTTTCAAAGAAAGATAAAATATAATGAAAGGATTCTTATTAACAGGAAAACATTGGCTTCTTCTTGACAGAAGAATTACCATTGGAGACATCAAATTCTATTTTACAGAGATTGAGTCCTGATGAACCAAGACGATAGTCAGCATACTAAGGATTTTGCCCAGAGGCCATCATTCTGGCTTTTACATATTTTGAGTGTATCAGAAGCATTTTATTTCTGTGTGGTCATTAGATTTTATATTGCTGCAGAGACAGATAAAATAAAAATCATTTCAGAAGAAGCAGCTTACTAGACTTTATGAATTTTGGTGTAATAGTCATTCTATTACTTTAATAATTATGATTGTTAACTGTTCTGAAACATAAACAAAATTAACTTCTGGAAACCTAGAATATAGAGCCAAAATCTCCCCTACTTATTCTTTTTTCTTCTAAAATTAAGAAGAAATAAGCATCTTTAAAATGGGAGAGATACCCATTATAAAAAGATAGTTGTATATTCTTATTAATGTTAGTGCTCAATTTTGGTTGTCATTTTTCTCCTTGTAGCTTCATTCCATAGCCAAAGATTCTATTACCTTAATCTCAGACTTAGTAAAGAGTGCTTCTTTAACTATAGAAAATAAAACAAAGAGAAGAAAGAAGTCATCGTTGAATAGTTGGACATCTTGAGGTCTGAAGTGAACTGAGAAGGAAGGACAGCTAGGCAGGTATTACTACCCTATGCCAGACATCTTCACATTAATTATCTTATTCAAAAATACAAGAGTCTTAGAGGCAAGGTTCTTGGCCACCAAAGTCCATAGTTGATGATTTGTTCTGGATAAATAGTTATCAGGATCCAAAAGGAATCCATTCCATTCTGAAGCAAGTGTTCATGCCAAAGTGCTGTGTTCTGTTAAGTAAACTTTTAATCATTTCTATAAAGTCTGCGTAGTTAGTAACATCAAAATATTATTGTCAAGGTTAAAGTGACCCCACGTGTGTGAATGTTCCTTATGAAGTTCGATGTACCAAATCATTGATGTATCGCAGATATATAATTAAAAATTTGGAATGATTCCATAACTGAAAAAGATACCCTTAAGAAAGAGTTGTCTCAATTGTGGTCAGGTTCACAGGAGCTATCTTAATGAACACGAAAAATAAAAATACATTAAAATTATATATATATATATATATATATATATATATATATATATATGCAATATTGAAAATTATTGCCCAATGCAGTATGTATTTGGGAAACTAGAATATTGAGTGGGAAAACTACTGTTGAAATTTTTATGCTACTGGCTGATTATTTGGAAACAATGTAGAAAATCATATGGTTTTCAGAGGGCTATGTTGCTATAGCCTAGGACAATATCTGTGTAAGTAATACTTAGAAAAGACATGTATCAGTGGATATTTAAGTATATTATTTTTCTTCAGGGCTATTAGGGAAATCTTGCTATGGATTACTTTTCTATTAAGGGAGAGGAGAAAAAATGGAAAAGAAGCAAACCTTCTTCACCCTTCAATACTCTATACCTTCATCCACACGCAGTAATCTGACGCAACCAACGTTTCCTGGCTTTCTAGCCATTTGCAAATTGCCTGGCTATCACTCACCTTGTTTCATCCTTGCCTACACATTTGTCAGCCATCAGAACCACCTACAGTGTCTTCCACTCAGAATAGCATGATTGCTAACAAATCCCTTTAAAGCACAAAATACATGTGTGCAGTCAGGTGACACACTGCCTTTCTCCTCCTTTGCTATGGCTGGGGCCCACTTGGCACCCAGCATCACACTGCCCAGATGGTGCGCTCCTCTCTGCTCCTGCTCGAGCACATTCTCTGCCAAGGCACCGAGTGCCGATTTTTCTGGTGAAAATCTGCTTTACAGAAAGAGAGCTGCCCAGGTTGTGTCACCTCCCTGGTGGGTCTACATACAACTGGAACAATGGTGAGTCACAGGCCGGTGGCAGAGACGATGTAGAGAGCAGGAAGACATGAGACTTGCATGAAAAGGGAGAATTATTGAAATGAAAGGTAGTCACCCCTGTGAACTTAGGTAAATTATCTCAACTCTCTGGCTTTCCACTGTCTCCTTGCTAAAATGAAGGCACTGAAATGGGTGACACGCTACAGCTCTTTGCCTCTAAAATTCCATAATGCTCTGCATCAAAGCAATGATTCTATTCTGACCAGCCAGCAATTTGGGGGAGGCATAAATAAGTTTCAGATAAATGTGGGAGGTAGCTACTTTATAGCAAAACTAGGTCTGCCTGCTGACATATTTCAGTGAGATCCTAATTTTGGATCCTCATGTTCTAATGTTAAGAAGTTTTCTAGTCAAGTGAAGATTTCTTGTGATTTAGACAATTGCTGCAATGCTGATACAGAAAAAAAGATGATTTAATGAGTTTTACTATAATTTAGGTGTTTGGGACATGGTAGTGAGCAGTCTGGAGTCCAGTGGTCTTACAGCAATGACTGATGGCTCATCTCAGCCAAATTCAGGCAATCTTTTCACAACAGTGCCAAATCATTGCAATGTGACCTTCAAATAATTTTTGCTAATATGAGCCTGAAAGACTCTTAGTAATAATGTCTTGGCCTTCTAATTCCCTACAGTAGCCATCCCAGCAGCTATAAATACTCAGGAGTTTAAAGGAGCAGGATTTGGAGCTGTACAGGGTTCTAAGAACTTCCAGGAAAGAAGCAGTCTGTGGATGGTCACTGGGTTGTGGCTCAATTCCATGCTATCCTGTGTGGTTTTCAATATTTCCTTGGTGTTTGCTTTATGTAGAAAAGTATAAATCAAGGATAAAGCTTGAGATGAAAAGAAAATACCAGTGGTTTTATATTATTTTGGCTTACTCATATCTAGGATATGAATCATTCTTAATAGCAATTTTGAAAATATAATTAGAATATATAAAACCACCATTCTCTGCCACTTGATTCGATATGAGTAAGGGTATATGTGGGTCCTGACAAGGAAATAGTGATTCCTCCTCTGGCTATGTTGTGTTCTACCTATGAGCATATACTAAAATGAATGAGTGTTCCTTTCTTTCCTTTACTTTTTATATAATGCACATTTCATTTTCTATGACATGTGTACTAGTGTGCATGAGAAAAGCTCAGGCTATAAGAGCCATAGAAAGCTTAAAACTGGAAAAATTTGGGTATCAAAAGTGTGTTACTCACTCAGGTTTTATTTTGCTCATTTGTCTGCTGATATAGTAGAATGTAGCACAGACTGCCAGATTTATTAAGAAAGAAAAATTTATTAGGCAAAATACTCTGGATGTTAATCAGGATAAAGCTGGAGCCCAGGATGACGACGGGGAGAGTCATTTTCCTCTTTCTGGCAGAAGATACTACATGGCAAATGGGAAGGGGAACACATGGGAGACTATTTGTTTTATAACAAAGCCATCCCATAAAAATGACCAACTTACTTCAGGGAGAACTTAGTCTTGAGAGAATAGCGTTAACCAATGAGTAGAGATGGGCTCCTTACTATCTGAGCACCTTCTATTTTAAACCTCTTCCTAACCTGTTTTAATGGGCATTAACTTTTCCACAGATGATGTTTTGGGGACATGTATAGTAAAAATATTTCAGGCTTCCATAATAAATTACCATGAAGTTAGTGAGTTAAGCAACAGAAATTTATGTTCTCAGAGTTATGACAGTGAAGATGGAGAGAGAGAGAGAGAGAGAGAGAGAGAGAGAGAGAGAGAGAGAGAGAGAGAGAGAGAGAAGACACAGAGGGAATGAGAACCACCTTAGTGCCTCTTTCATGATGATGTCAGTCCTATTACAAAAAACAAACAAAAAACATACAAACAAACAAAAAAAACCAAACCTGTTTCTATGATCAAATACAGTTCCTTAGAGTCTCCATAACCAAGTACAGCCACACTGGGCATTAGAGATTCAACAATTTAATGTCAAGCACAACTATTTAATTCATACCATGCATAACCTCTAGAAGAAGTACAATACAGACTTTTGGTTTGATTTTGAGATAAGGTCTCAAATAATGCACTCTGGCCTCAATGATTCCTGATCTTCATGAATCCACCAGAGATTATAGGCGTATGTCACCAAAACTTGTATGCAGTGTTAGATCAAACTGAGGTATATTCCTAATCCGTTATAGTACTGGAGGTAGTTTGTAGTGTAGTATGGTGTTTGAAGTTATTAAATCTCACTTGGAGTTATGGTTTTGGCCTTAACTGTGTGACCATAGGTGAACTAATTTTGAAGTGATTTGTCAAAGATATTTTGAGTATCAGCTGGGTTATATATTAGTGGCTGATCATAGAGTTGCAAATATAATAAAAAATAAACTATGTTGTCCATATAAATCCTTAAAGAATACACACAGTATTTGCCAAATGCTACTTAGATTCTGTGATTATCCCCAGAAATCAGTTGGTATTTTAATGGAGCCTGCTTTAAAAAACATCATACAGTTTTTATAGTCAGAGGGTCATCTCCATGGTTACTAAATTCAACATGCACTAGTATCTCTGAGTAGAAGGAGATCTGATTTAAGATGACATGGTTAATGTAGCTGGATGTCACAAAATATAGGAAATGGTTTACTGGGTAGTGGTTTTCAGCCATGCCATATAATTGGTTCCCTCATGTTACCTTCAGGGTACACATTATCTCTGAAATTCTCCTGGGTAACAAGGGAGTTTCACTGTGGTTATCTATTGCAGATTCATTCATAACTTTTAGCATACAATAGCTTTTCAACTGTAGTGTGAGGCAGTTTTCTGTTTCCTTTGTCAACAGGAAAATTCATTTGTTATGTGCTTTTCTTTCAGTGAGCCTATTTACACTAATAAACCCAGGCAGATAGACAGACACATGCATGCATTGTGTGCACGCACACACACACACACACACACACACACACACAAACTTTTCAAAGCTCATGAAAAGTGTTTGAAGGTCAACCACCCCGGGCATAAATCTTAAAATCTACTTTGCTCCCTTCTAAAGGGAGATGACCCAGCAATGTCCTTTTGTTTAACAGCATAGAGATAACATCCTTTAATTCTTTATTGATTTTCAAATTAATTTGTTATCAGAACTACCAGAAAGCATCTTACAAGTTGTCTCTAGAATCTCCAGCAGGACTTCAAGTACAGTCCCTCATGCTGAGAGATTTTTTTTCAATCACTTAAAGATGCTTTGCGCTTCCCAATTTAATTTTGGTAGCACCAGAATGCTGCAGAGAGCCGTGTGCTTTAGGAGTCAGATGTCAGGCTCTTGCCCTTCCTCTATCACTAGAAAATAATGGTCACAAGAAATTCACTGGCAAAATCTCCTGCAGGTAGACCGTTTTTTTCTGTTTACTTACCCTCTGACCCTTAGTATTCTTATTTATGAAGTGAATGCAACATGGCACACAGCAGTAAATTCTCTTTGTAGTCTGTGCTAAAAAAGACATGATTTAACCTACTACATATATACCAAGTGGTTTCTTTATATTATCCCATTTTGATCTTCTTGATAAACAATGTCTGTTCTTGTAAGTCCTTAGAGATCAGAAAGTTTGGGTAAATGCTACTTAGTTTTGTAGATTTTCCTGAAAATCAATCTTTTACTGTGACTCTGCTTTAGAAAACATTGCAGTTTTCACAGGCAATGGATCGTCTCTGTATACGTATTTCCTTTTCTGGAAGAAAAGGACAATGCCCACACCCTAAGCACGTGTTCCATTTGCCTTGTGGGGTGGGATGGGGTGGGATGGGATAGGATGGAATGGGATGGAATGGGAATTAGTCCAGTATTACCTATATTTGATAAAAGGTTACATACATAACCTTAATTAAGAAACATGCAAAGTCAAGTCTATGAAAAGCAAATGAAATTAAGTAGAATAGTTCCAATTCTGTGAGGACCATTTACAGCTCCATGGTTGATATTAATCTTGTTAAGGGCTATTTTATGCCCATTTCAGAAAGCTCTTTGAAAGTTTCAAAAATGAGGATCCAAGGTGACTGACAAATTTCCAAATTCCTCCCCCAGATTTCAGGGAGGTGTATTTTGTTTGTTTGTTTGTTTTATTTTGTTTTGTTATAGTTGTTGTTTTGTAATCAGTATTTATTCAGTGCCAGTTAGAATTAAGACAATAGCCCAAGTCCTGTGGGATGATAGGAAAGGAGTGTCTAGTCCCAACCCTTGGAACCTGTTTATTTAGCACAGACAACTTCAGGGAAGAAGCTGGGGGAGACCCCAGCAAGGACACTCTTCCAGATCTGTAGCACTTTTGCTCAACAAGAGCTGGCCCAGCGACATTCTTGAGCTACTGTTTCTAAGGTGAATCTGAGTAGGTTGGAGGAATTCTAGAAACATAAACATAAGTGAATTTTAGAGTGATTAGTATGAGTGTGTGTGTGTGTGTGTGTGTGTGTGTGTGTGTGTGTGATAATGTATGTGTGAGTGTGTGAGCAGGTTGTAAGCCTGTGTGTGAATGTGTGTGTGTGGGTGTATGTGTATGTGGTGTGTGTGTGTGTTAGTGAGTAACGGTATGAATGTGGGTGGGTGATATGTGTATGTGTGAGTGTGGGGTATGTGTGTGAGTGTGTGTGAGTGTATGTGTGTGGTGTATATGGATTGTGAGTGTGGTATGTGTTTAAGTAGCTGTAGGTTGGAGTTTTATTAGTGTGCCCATACATGGGCAAGAACTTATTTAAGTTGTTCTGTATAGCTTAAGACAGAAATTTCCAGGCCTATCTGGTTATTCCCTTCTATCTCCATTTTTCCTTTCTTCCTAAAATTTATCTTAGATGTGGATAGAAAGGGAGAGGGAAGACTGAAAATATTTTATGGTGTTAGCAGGCAAATATCAAAATCTAGACTCAGACTCCTCACATCTTGATTATGTATCATTAGCACTTTGGACTTGAGTTTAAGCTAATTGATCTTTCTTACATTTTTATCTTATAAAATTAAGCTTGTCCTGAAATGCCAAATGTTTTGTTATACTTACTAGGTATTTATGACTTGGAAATGTAAAGATTTTTAAAAAGCTATTTCATTGGTTCCATGACAAGTTCTTGTAACATGGTTTGATCACATTCACCATCCTTTCCCAACTCTTCCCAAAATTTCTCTCCTTCCCCACCCACCACACTGTGTTCCATTGAAAATAAAAGCCATCAAGATCAATGTGTGCTACCCCAGTGCTATTAGATGTGTGGCCTTCTACTGAGTATGGTTGACTTATGGGCCTTGTGCAAGCAGCAGCCTTATAGTTACTTAATGTCTCTGGTCCTAATACTCTTTCTATCCCTCTCTTCTGTAAGTCTAATGAGAATGAAAATGAATTACCCTATAAAAGGGACAAAGTGCTCCTACTAGAAAACATTGATGGACAAAGGAAAAACTCAGTTTCAATAATATATTATTTCCTTTCGAGTCTTTGACTAGTGAGTTTCAATGAACCCCCAAACATTTCAATAACTTGATGGTAGGACCCTATTTCTAAAGACAGCCTGTACTTAAGTCCTAAAACATGTTTAGATCAACCAATTCACATACCTACAGACTAGCCTTTAGAGTAGCAGAGGATGCTGTGTGCATGTTACTAGCAAAGAAAAGAAGTCATAACTCTTACCCTGCTATGATTCATAGCATAATGCTATGATTTGAAGCAAGAGAAAGCCATGCCTTTTACTTTATATGACGATAGTATAAAGATCTGGTTCTTCCCTTCCACACCCTGTGAAGGTAAAAACTGTTAGCGCCAAATTGCTATGAACTAAAATTTATGAACTACAATAATGACTAGCTTGTCAAGACATGCCCATGGGTACAATAGTCACACAAACATTATGGAAATAGCCAATCAATCCATTTCTTATTGTATTTAATTCCCACTCTATAGGATGAAACCCATCCCTGGCCTAGAGAGGCCCTTGGTGAGAACCTAGCGTCATCATTTTCATAAATAAACACTATATCAAAACAACTCCTAATGACTTGTTATTTTGCCTATAGAGTCTCTCATCTCTCAGTCCTCATCTCAGAAGCTTCGGTCTGGAGTAGATTGTGATTAATAAAGTGACCCACAACTGCTCAGGTTGCATAGATAAAGAAATGGCAGAATGCCCAGCCTTAAATGGAACATATATACCACCCACCTTCTCCTCAAGGCTCAGGAACTTCAAAACGTTTAATAACACATATTGTTTTTCAAGTAGAACATTAAAAAGTGAAGAAGAAAGTTCAGTGTCAATCCCACTCAACCATTTCCTCCAGATCACCATAGTCCATTAACTTTCACTTGAAAATAACTAGTCCTTGATTCACCAAATTGTTTCAAAGAAGAAAATGAAGTTTTTATTTCTACCTGCACAGTATTGCATTACTTAACAACAGTATATTGTACAGTTAAAAATACCTGAAGGTGGGATTTTTTTTTTTTTTTTTTTAGTGTTTTTCACCAGGAAGGGATGATGCTTAAGGTGATAGAAATGATAATTACCTGGATTTGATCATTATACAATATATACATGTAAAACAACACAGCGCAGTCCACACATATGCAGCATTAGCATTTATCAGCTAACTACAACATGATAGGTTATTAAGACCTTTGGACCCTTGCATAAAAGCCCAGGCGATCTGTCAGATTGGCAGAAACAAAAGAGGAGTATTTGCTTCTTGATTTTCATTGATCATGACACCATGAAGTGCATACAAATTAACTTCAGCATAGTTTCATTGATTCACCACTTCAACTGAAACCTAAATTTATTAATGGGGCACAGGTGATGCATGCTTTTAATTCCAGCATTTGAGAGGCAGAAGAAGGTGGATCTCTGAGTTCAAGACCAGAATGGTCTACAGAGTGAGTTCCAGAGCAACCAAGGCTACGCAGAGAAATCCCGTCTTGAAAAGCTAAAAGTTAGTAAGTAAATAAAGAAACAAACAAACAAATAAATGTTATAATATAAATTTACTGTTTTATTTGAATACGACCACTTAGGACTGTTCTTATATTTAGAGATCTCAATTGTAAAGTCTTTTCATTCTGGGCATTGTGATCAAGATCAGAACCAGGAGACAATGCATTCATCTTGGGTGAGTTGGTGCTAACAGTTTTTACCTTCACAGGGTGTGGAAGGGGAGAACCAGATCTTTATACCATCATCATATAAAGTTAAAGGTATGGCTTTCTCTTGCTTCAAAACCATCAGTCACTTTGGATTTTTGGTTTTGAAAAAACTGATTTCCCCTGTAATCTTGGCTCAGTTATGACTTCAGTACTTCTGATCTGTGTTTTTACTAATATTACCACACTCATCCAACAGTCATTTTTCCATTCATTAAGGTGTCGATACTTTCTAAATGCTCATTTTATTCTTGGCCCTGAGAAAATAAATAAGAAAGGCCCAAGTGCTTTGCAACTGGGTTTTTCTTTTAAAAATATCCATAGCTGTTCTTTTCTTTTAGTTTTCTTTTGCTTCTCCTTTTTATCATTTGCAATTGCGCTCAAAATTGCATTTTTTGAGAACATCATAACACTTTTGAGTCATAATCTCTTTAGGAGTCTCATACTATGAATTATGCATGTCTTCTCTCTAAACATTCTGCAGACGTTCATGGAATGTAGGGTGCACGATTCATGGTGTTCAGCTTTCATTTGGAAAAACTAAAATTCAAGACTCCACGGTCACTTTCCGTTAAAGTTCACATTAGTGTTACATCATCTCTCCTGCTTATGTCAGAACTAGGCCAGAGAGATTGCTTCTTTGTCTTCCCAGAGATTAAATTGCCATTAAGGACAATTGGAAATCTGTTACATAGTTGGTTTTGAGCCAAATAAGTGTTTGGCCAGCACATGAGTACCTGAAACATTTCTTTCCTTTCTAATGCCAGTGAGAACAGAAGATTCTCCTTAGAGAGGGTGTAATTGCTAAACCACAATGGGCACACCATCATGGCTAACAGCATTAATGCAATGCTTTCTAGTATAATGTGCCTTTAAGATGTAGATATGTCTATGCAAAATTAGTCATCCGAGACTTCACCACTATCTGCTGCTTTTTAAAAAGTCTGTTCCTTATGGATGTGCTGCACCTTGTTATTACCTTGTTCTAACTGAGAGATTAATAAAATCTTAGTCATGATTTCATTTCCATATTTATTTCCTCATTGGCCATGGTGCTGGAGAAAGACATGAGTGTTCTATATCTTGATCTGTGGGCAGCAGAAATGAAACTGTGAACTAGTCAGGCTTGAGCTTCTGAGACCTCCAAGCCCACCTGGCCAGGGATGAATGTCCTCCAACAAAGCCACACTTCCTAATAGTGCCGATCCCTATGGGCCTGTGGGAGCCATTTTTGTTCAAACCACCACAGTGTCTATAATAATAAAAATATTAAAAGTTTTCATGAATGAACAATAATCTGTTAGGCACTTTCTCAAGCACGTTCAGGTAGAATAGTAAATTCGATCTTTGTAATTCAACTGAAACAGAAGATTTCAAGGGTCGAATTGTAATTGGAGAGAGGCCACAGCACTCTAGCATTGGCAATCTCACTGGTTAAAACGGATCATTTAATTCTGGAGAATTTATATTTTAGAGAAGACAAAGATGAGTAATTTAACTACTTTCAAATAATATATGTTACAAAGATGAAAAGAAATATGCTTTTCTGAGATGACCCAGGGACATTTTTTATTCTCAAGAACCGTATCTATGCACCAGCCAGGATATTATAAAGTGACAGTAGTAGAAACTGAGTCCAGAATATTAAATAATATGGAAATTTGTTTTCTTATGCAAATACAGAATCACTCTACTTACAAAACTATCTAACAACCCAAGCACAAGAGAAAGCAGAGCTTCATAGATGTCTGCTCCAGCAGTTGGAATAGCTATCCCTCTGCCTGAAAGATGGCTACAGCATTTCTTCCTAGTGTATCCCTACATGTCTTGTGCAAAACCCTCAGGGAAAAGAAGATAGACCAACCCATTCTTCTCATCAATTTCTTTATCAGCACTATTCATCTTATACCTTAGTGTCAAGATTGTTACTCAGTGACAGGCATCACCCTGACTACCCTAAGGCTTAAGTTTTAGAACAATTAAGTCCTCAGAATTTGAATCAAGTTTCCTAAGTATATGACTGAAAACCAAAGACTAAATATTAAAAACAAACAAACAAACAAAAAACCCTTAGGGACAAAAGGTGCGACAGATCTGAGTGGGCAGCCACTGCTGTCCATATAAAGCCTAGACTTCAGTAATGAGGAGTCAGGTACATGAAGAACTGGGGTAACAATATGCAAGGGAAGCAATCAAGTCTGAGTTCTTGAGATTGAAAAGTAGCTCAGCAGGATCATGGAACAGAAAGCTACGTAACTGCTACATGGTCCCTTGATAATGCAGAAGGGAGAATGGGATTAAATGGAAAGTGTTGAGGAGGTATTTAATTAACAGTAGGCTCAGGAGCTGTATTTGTTTTATCATGTAACACATTTGTGTTTTCAATTTTTTCATTTAGCTTTGTAGATTACCTAGTCAGTATATCAGCTTTACCAAGCAGTCATCAATAGTCTCCCAACCGAAAAAAGCCCAGGGTTTAGTGCAGAGTTCTATCAGACTTTCAAAGAAGACCTAATTCCAACTCTCCTCAAAGTATTCCACAAAATAGAAACANAAGGTACTCTACCCAATTCCTTCAATGAAGCCACAATTACTCTGATACCTAAACCACACAAAGATCCAACAAAGAAAGAGAACTTCAGACCAGTTTTCATTATGAATATTGATGCAAAACTACTCAATAAAATCCTCACAAACCGAATCCAAGAACACATCAAAATGATCATCCATCATGACCAAGTAGGCTTCATCCCAGGGATGCAGGGATGGTTTAATATAAGGAAATCCATCAATGTAATCCACTATATAAACAAACTCAAAACCGCATGATCATCTCCTTAGATGCTGAGAAAGCATTTGACAAAACCCAACACCCCTTCATGATAAAAGTCTTGGAAAGACTGGGAATTCAAGGCCCCTACCTAAACATAATAAAAGCAACCTACAGCAAACCAATAGCCAACATCAAAGTAAATAGAGAGAAACTCGAACCAATCCCACTAAAATCAGGGACTAGGCAAGGCTGCCCACTTTCTCCCTACCTATTCAATATAGTACTTGAGGCTTGAGTACTTGTGAGGCTATGCCAGTGCCTGGCAAACACAGAAGTGGATGTTCACTGTCAGCTATTGGATGGAACACAGGGCCCCCAATGGAGGAGCTAGAGAAAGTACCCAAGGAGTTGAAGGGGGCTGCAACCCTGTAGGTAGAACAACAATATGAACTAATCAGTACCCCCTGAGCTCGTGTCTCTAGCTGCATATGTAGCAGAAGATGGCCTAATCGGCCATCATAGGGAAGAAAGGCCCCTTGGTCTTGCAAACTTTATATGACCCAGCACAGGGGAATGCCAGGGCCAAGTAGTGGGAGTGGGTGGGTAGGGGAGCAGGGATGGGGGGAGGGTATAGGGAACTTTTGGGATGGCATTTGAAATGTAAATAAAGAAAATATCTAATAAAAAAACAACAACAAAAAACAAAACAAAAAAACCCCATGAAATTGTTGAAAGATGTAAAATCAGAGAAGAAACATGGCTCAGAATAGATCGAAGAATATAATAGAGTATGGTGGTAATGTTAATTGTCAGCTAGACACACTATAGATTTGCTTGGGTGATGGGCCTCTGGGAATGTCTGTGGAGGATTATCTTGATCAGATTATTTAAGGTGTCACTCTGGGTGCCACCATTCCCTAGAAAATGGGTTGTGAGCTGAGCACTAATATACATTGTTCTCTGTCTGCTTCCTGATTGTGAACAAGGTGTGATTTGCTGTTTCAAGCAACTTGTGCCTTGATTGCCCAGCCAGGAGGGACTGTAATCCTGAGCTATAAGCTGAAATAAGCCCTTTCTCTACTCGGATGCCTTCACCAGGATGTTTTTCACAGCAACAAGAAAGAACCTGAGATCTAGGTAGATGATCAATAAACATGAGAAGTCATTTTTCTTGGTTCTTCTCTTGCATCCATTTTAAAATGACTTCTTCCTGTCCTGTGCAAAACCGGATGTGAGAGATAAAGGAGAAAGGCGCAGGGTACCAGGAAGACTTTTGAATGTTCTGGAAACTCTGACCCAGGTAGATGATGCCAGCAGAACTTAACTCCTTGTGTTTAAGCTTACAGTTAAGAGGAATAGAGATCATGAGTGTCTGAGTTGGAAATCTGGAGAAGTGCTGTACCTGTTTGATAGAGAAGATATCAGAGATAGAGATAGAAGAAGAACCTTGTTTGTTCAAAAAACTATCTAAGAATTTCATGACACAAAAATGCTCAAGAACTCTGCTCTCAAATTCCCTGTCATAAACCCACCCATTATATTTTCTGAAGAGAGATTTCCTGTTATTGTTCGTGGCTTCATTGTAAGCTACATTCTCTCAATTTACATACTCAGTTTGATGATAAAACAGCTGGTGAAGATGATCTTTATCAGACTAGTTACCCCAGAGCCAAAGTGTGAGCATAATAGACTTAGCACTAACTTGTGATTATATCAAAGCCCAGATGCTATGGTTTATGAAGTCTCCTGAGGAGGGATGTGCAGTTATTTTTATCCATCCCGTCTCTTTCCTATCAGAAGTTAGCACCTAATTTTTCTTGAAGATGAAAAGTAACATTAATTTCTTTTGGTTTTAAAATCAAATTGAAAAGCAGACAGAGTGACCACTCCTGTGAAATCTCACTCTAATGGTTTAGCAGGATCCAGATGGTCTTGTGTGATGGGCAGAAAGCTCCCATCCACCTGTGTCTGAAAATGTCCTGTGAAGATATGTTCTTGATAAGCACTGATCTTTTCTCAATACTTAGCTGTTTCTCTCACACATCTTATTTGATATTAGTAAAACGTTAATGTTAAAATTTACAGATTCTACCTAGCTTTGTTTTATTTTATTGGCAACAAAACCCAAAGCCTTCCATTTTTTTCTTGGCAAAATTTACTGTAAGATTTGATTAAAAATTACTGTAACTCAGAGGATATGTGAGCCATAAATAGATGCATAAGCATATCTCTAACTCCATATATAGATATAGATGATAGATAGATAGATAGATAGATAGATAGATAGATAGACAGACAGACAGATAGATGCTGATAGAGACAAAGACAGACAGGCAGGCAGGCGGACAGACAGACAGACAGAGAAAAAACTGCTAGATGGAAATGTGAGATGTTTGCCATTCAGACCTTAGTTTTGTAACACGAATGAAGAAAGGAAATTTAATTCTTTTACTTTTCTTTTAAAAGTTACTGTAGCACAGAGAATTTTTTGGGTAGGAAACACACAAAACCAATGAGAATAAATTACAAAAATAGAGAGAGAGAAGAAAGAAAAGGGAAAAGATGGAAATTAGAGTTGAATTTAAAAAAAAAAAATTTAAAAAAATTGCAAAGCCAGGAACAAAAATTTTGGAACAGAATAGAATATATTCAAATATTTCTGAGGCATCTTTTCTTCCCACCCCATATCTTTTTATTTTTTTCTAAGATTTTTCTTAAAAACATTTAAGAAATAAACATTTATTTTTCTTAAAAACGTTATGCAGAACATTTTTTTAGTGTCAATTTTGAGTTTGTATCTTTCTAGCTTCAACATTAAAAAGCTTGTTTATTTTTTTTTCTACTTCCTGTCAGCTCCAAATAGAAAATAAGCCCATAAAGAACTCCAACTGAACAGGTTAAAGTGGAAATCTAACTGCTACCAAAGCACTGGGACAGACTAGTCAAGGGTGTGCAGTCCCAGAGCAGCTCCCAGTCATAGACTTTCTGGGAGCTAAGGTCCTACCTGACAGAGCTAGGGATGCTCATCTGGGAGGATGCCTGGCAGAATTCAAGGAGAAGGAACCACTGAATCAAGCAAGCATAGTACTAAAAAGCACACTTTGAAGACGGCCAGAGGAATGGCCGCTTAACTTAGCACCAGGGAACAGAGATGAACTAGACCCAACCCTCTCTCCAGTTCTCCATCCCGGTTAGATGCATTTTAAGTGATTTTCTTGATACATTTAGATCCCTAACTCAAGATCAGCACTTTTCCAATGATCCAATCTCACTGAATTGCTTTGCTTTTTATGTCTTTGTCTTTATTTAGAGAAACATTTTTTTTTTTTTTTTTTTTTTTNTCTCCATCCCGGTTAGATGCATTTTAAGTGATTTTCTTGATACATTTAGATCCCTAACTCAAGATCAGCACTTTTCCAATGATCCAATCTCACTGTATTGCTTTTCTTTTTATGTCTTTGTCTTTATTTTGAGAAACATTTTTTTTTTTTTTTTTTTTTTAGTGTCTATTGTTCTTCAGGGCTTTCTTTTCCATGGAGTCATCTAGTGTGTCATGGATCTGAGCTGCTTTAGGGGTGAATCTCTGGTTCCTTTCGACCCTGAGATTGATTTATATGTAGAACAGGGTCATTCAGAATTTAAAGCAGCACAATTCTGGAGGGAATTCTATCTGTATTCGGTATCAGCCTGTGGTGGTTTGAATATGTTTGTCCTAGGGAGAGGCATTATTTATTATTATTATTATTATTATTATTATTATTATTATTATTATTATTATTATTATTTTGGGTTAGGTGTGGCCTTATCAGAGGAAGGGCTTTGGGAACCTCTTCCTAGTTAGGTTGGAGTCAGTCTTCTGTCTGCTTTTGGATGAAGAGGTTGAATTCTTAGCTCCTCCCGCACCATGACTGCCTGGAGGCTGCCATGCTCCGGCCTTGATGATAATGGACTGATTCTCTGAACCTGTAAGTCAGCCCCAATTTAATGTTGTCTTGGTCATGGTGTCTGTTCACAGCTGCAAAACCCTAACTAAAACAAAGCCCAACTTCTAATGGACCAAGTGAGTTTTAGAGAAGGTAAAATGATAAACCAGAGTCACATCTGTGTGCCAGGATTAAAAACTAAAGATGTGTCCATTTTTGTGCAGACCTAATGGAATGGAAGGGAGGGTTAAGTTCTGAATACAAATATACAGCTCAGGTTGGATTCTTCCAGTCCACTTAGCTGAGCACTCATGGCTGTTAGGACTCTGAAGGAAGAAAAGTTATGTTTTGGCTTGGGCAGGAGACAGAGTCCCTTGGGTGAAGAGAGCTGCTTCCTTCTTTGTACAGGGAAGACATCCTGTGTTGAGCACATCACACCGCTGTGAGCAGAGCAGAGCAGAGCAGAGCAGAGCAGAGCAGAGCAGAGCAGAGCAGAGCAGAGCAGAGCCAGCAGCACCCACCCTGCTTTCAGTCCTGGTCCAGCCCGAATCTCATCACCGTTTCTCCCTCTTCTGCTTAGCCACTGATGCTGTAGCATTCTGGTCCTCCTCATTCTCCCTGCTTCCCAAATGGCCTCCTTCCAACTCAGCATCACCATAGTGATCTGTCTAAAATGCAAATGCGTTCTCATCATGCTCCAGCCTAAAATAGTGCCATGCCTACCCCTTCCTGCAAGCCACACAGGATGGCTTGTTCCCCTCACACCAGCATTCTGCTTTGCCTCTTTAGTCTCTGTTAGTACCAGGCCTAGTCCCTGAACTGAGATTTTTGAACTGACCTAATAATTAGAACTCCTAGTGATTAGCTGATGGAGCTCTCTATTCGTCTCCATGTATCTAGTAAGGCACAAATACCAATTGAAGCAGCTGTCTCTTAAACCAGACGAGGCTTAAAAATCAAAAGGAATAGAGCCATTTAGTAAACAAATGAATGTTTTATAGAAAAATCCCTGTGAGTTCAAATGATTGAATTTATAATTTACTCCATTGTTTTTTTTTTGTTTTTTTGTTTTTTTGTTTGGAGGCTGGATTCACTTCTAGAATAATGATATGAAAGAAATGGATTTTGAAATTTGCAGCCTAATTTGAAGCTTTGGAGAATATGTTGTCACTTTTTCACTAAATGCAGACAAGGAAATTTTCTTTTTTATTTGCCTCTGGGAATATACGTTTTCTGAGTTCTTGAACATCTTATACATTTCTACTCTAGTTTGATATGTGAAAAAAAGCAGAGGAAATGAACAATAAAGGAACATTGCTACTGAAGACAGAAGACAGTAAGCACTTCTATACATAGAAACCAACGACGGCAGAAGACAGAGGCCATACTAATGGCTAGCTGAATTAAGTGATAGACTTCCACATCTAGGTATCGCCTCAGAAACAGAAAGACCTGCCACCTTTCTTAGTTGTCAACTAGAAAATTAAAACCAAAGCTGCCCATTTTCACTAAAAGAGTAAAACTTTTTTTTTTTTTAAAGGACTGAAGCCACGAGGGCTAACAGAAAGAATGAAACAGGCACCTAGGGAGATAGGAGGTTGGGGGGACTCTCCAGAATGCACCAGAGACCTGGGAGCTGAGAGACTCTCAGGACTCAAAGGGAGGGACCTTTGATGAAATGCCTGACAGTAGGGAGAGGGAACTTATAGAGCCCACCTCCAGCAGGAAGACAGGGCATCAAATGAGGGAGAAGGGAGCCATTCCATAGTCACAACTCTGACCCATAATTGTTCCTGTCTGAAGGAATTAGAAGGAATTACAGGGATGGAAATGGAGAGGAGCCTGAGGAAAAGAAGGTCCAGTAACAGGCCCAAAATGGGATCCAGCTCAAGGGGAAATCCCAGGGCCTGACACTATTACTGAGGCTATGGAGCACTCACAAAAAGGGGCCTATCATGACTGCCCTCTGAAAGACCCAACAAGCAGCTGAAAGAGTCAGATGCAGATATTTGCACCCAACCAATGGACAGAAGCTGCTGACACCTGTGGTTGAATTAGGGAAAGACTGAAAGAAGCTGAGGAGAAGGGCAATCCTGTAGGAGGACCAGCAGTCTCAATTAATCTGGACCCCTGAGATCTCTCAAACACTGGACCACCAAACAAACAGCATACACCAGCTGATATGAGGCTCCCAACACACATACAGCAGAGGACTGCCAGGTCTTTGTTCATTCAGAGATGATGCACCTAACTCTCAAGAGACCGGAGGCCACAGGGAGTTTAGAGGTCAGGTGGGGTGGGGGGTAAGGACATCCACATGGAGACAGGGGGGTGGGGAGGAGGTGTGGGATGTGGAAGAGTCAGAGGGTGAACAGTGGGTGGGGAATAAAACCCAGAGTGTAAATAAATAAAAATAATAAAAAATGCCTCCATAAGTTCCAGCTTTAGGCTGGGCAGTGCTGATACACGCCTTTAATCCCAGCACTCAGATGGCAGAGGCAGGCAGATCTTTGAGTTCGAGGCTAGCCTGGTCTACAGAGTTCCAGAACAGCCAAGACTAAACAGAAAAACACTGTCTGGGTGAGTGGGGGACACATAAAACACCATGAAAAACAAACAACAAACAACGAACAACAAAACCTTAAAAAAATCAAACAAAAGACCAGCCTGCAAGCAAGCCTGCAGAACATTTCTTCATTAGTGATTGAGGTAGAAGGACCGAGCCCACTGTGGATGGGGATGTCCTTGGGCTAACAGTCCTGGACTCTGTAAGAAAGCAGGCTGAGCAACTGATGAAGAGCAACCCAGTGTAAGCAGCACTCTTGCATGGTCTCTGTCTCAGCTCCTGCTTCTAGGCTCCTGCCGTTAGTTAGAACTGAAGTTAGGCTTCAGTTCCTGTCCTAACTTCTTCTGTATGCTGAATAGTGATATGAAAGTGTAAGCCAAATAAATCCATTCCTCCTTGGGGAAAAAAGTTTTTATTGGCTGTATTCTTTGAAATATATGTGGCATCGTAGAAGTAACGGCATGACTTAACTGTTCTCTGCCAGCTAAGGATGCTACAGGATCTAGGAGAGAGAGGGAGGACCTAATTTAGTGGAGGCAGCCATCATTAGAAAGGCTGAACAGATAAGATCAGAGGTGGTCCTAGTTTCAGCATCTTCTGGGGAAAATTTAGCGGCAGCAGCAGAGTAAAGGGATAAACTCTGAGGGCGGGGGCCATGTTTTAACTGGCTATATGTAGATATCAACTTGGAATCATTATTGTCAGCCATATTGATTGTAGGCTCCACTTTCCTGACGCTAACAACTTTGGCCTGCCTTATATTTTGGACTGGGTGATACCGGGCTGTCATTTTTCAGGCATCAGTGGCTCAAAGTGAATGACTCAGTGATGGTGAATGATGTCCTCATTCTGATTCATTGGCCTTCTCTCTTTCCTGATCCCTGGACCGTATCTTGCACAAAGAGACACATTTTAGAAATTTATTGCAGAAAGCATAACTTACGTTTTCATTGTATCTATAGTTCAGAAAAACAGATGTTTCATACAGATGGTTCCTAAGACAATTTTAATTTTAAAGACATTTCCCTTTATTCCCCATTGACTCTTGTGACATTACTGTCTCCTGGGCCCAATTATGAGCCTTTCACTGTAAGATCATATCCTTACCCTAATGGCTCCCATTCATTCATTAGCTATTTTGCCAAGTCACACATTTATCTCAATCTATGTATTGTGATTTTTGTCTGACTCTTCTCCTTGGATTATCCTCTACACTTCTGGACTAGTTTTCCATTTGTGCCTTACGGCTCTTTTGAAGGATCACTGATTAAACAGTGTGGGATAATATTTACAACTCTACAGACATGCATATTCCACTCATATCTAGTCAGTTAATAGGACCTGCTCATGTGTGATACTTTTCTCAGAATTGAAACCTATCTCAGAGGAAGTCTCCTTGATATTGTACAAATAAGTCTTTCATAAGTCTCAGGAAGTTCTTGAAACTTACAAGATTCACGAGGCTCTTCCCAAGGTTATATATACAGTCAGAACTGCTAGAGAGGGAACCTATCTTACAAGCCCCGGTGCATGAAAGTGGCTCTCCTTCTTCTTGAACTGCTTACACGTCATGCAGAGAGCTCCAGAGAAGCAGCTTCCATGAGCTGCCACACATTTTTGATGGAATTTTTGGTGGCGCATCTACTTTTGAATCATCTCTATTCCTGGAAGTGACTGCAGTAAATCCATTGGTCTACCAAGTTCAACCTTGGTGGGATTGTTTCTTTGATCTCTTATCCATATGTTCTCTATTTGGGTGAATAGGCATTTGTTTAGATCTCTCTGGGAGAAGTCAGACAACACATCTTCATCCTCCGGGTTTTTCTAACTGGAACATCTCTCTTTTCCTCCTGGAAGTCACCTCTGCTCCAACTCTTTTCTGGACACACAGGTTATTCCAGTCTCCTAGAAGCTTTTTCCTGTCTGCAGGCATTGCCATGCACAAATAGGCTGGCATTTTTTGGTACAGACATTTTCCCCACAGAGAATTTCTCAAGTTACCAGCTTGCTGACTTATATGCAATTTTAAGATGTGCTATTTTGCAAATGATTGGAAAACTAGAGATGCTGCCACAGTTCTTGCAAACCTGTAAAGCTGGATCTTCGTTTTGCAACTTTGTTCATGGTAAAGCTCTTGGCTACAAAGTCTTGCCTTTGCACCTTGCTACCTGTCAGGGATCAAAGTCTTTTATGATGTGGCTCTTTGCTAAATTTGTATTTCATTAAATTGGAGACTCTAGATCTGCTGCTTTATATATACTTTATTTATTTTTTTTGTCTTCTTCCAAAATTATTTTCCAGTGCTGAGGCTGTACCCAGTAAGTGCCCAGCCGTCCACTGAGCAAACAATGCAAATCCTACCTCCAATAATCATAAGTTTACAGATATATTTATTGTAAGCTCATTGATGTTGAGATCTCGCCAAATAATTTCAACACCGTACACCATTTTATGGGCTTAATAAATATGTTATAATGCTTAAAATATCATCCCTACATTTTATTTTATTGTTTGTAGCCACCAAATTCCAGATATTTAAAAGCCCCTAAGGATACTGCTATAGGCAGCTGTTTTATGATATTTACATTCTAGCATACTTTGGGCAGGTTTCTCAAAAGAAAAAAAAATGGCTAAAGAGAGAAAAGAATCATTTTGTGTTTTAATCAATGATATTGCAGGCATACCAAACTCATTTTAATTCCACAATGCTCTTCCAGTAACAAATTTAGTACTGATTATTCAATAGAGAGAATTTACAGTCGTCATTTTTAATCTTATGTTTTGATACTTGATAAATGGACCCTGTTTACTTTTTTCACACCTAGAATTTGTTCTGCTCATCTCTGCTTGCTTACAATTAGTAAGAGCAACAGAGACAGTAAAGATAATTGATATAAGAGCATCAGTAGAAGCCATGATGGTATGTACTCTGTGCAGAGTTTATTGTACCCCAGGGCACTATTATGAATGGGCAACTTCAGTTACTCTTGTACTTACCTACACTATGATGTTATTTTCTGTAATAAGATCAGGAAATTTGCTCAGAACAACTAATAACTTGTATAAAGACCGTAGTTATTGCTCATGGCAGTCTGGGAGCCATGTGGAAAATGAATTTCAAAAATGAGGTCTACCCGGGCAGTGATGACTCATGCCTTTAATCCCAGCACTTGGGAGGCAGAGGCAGGCAGATTTCTGAGTTGGAGGCGAGCCTGGTCTACAGAGTGAGTTCCAGGACAGCCAGAACTACTCAGAGAAACCCTGTCTCCAAAAAACAAAAAAAGAGGTCTAAGATATTATTACTTAACATATCAAAGTCAACCAGGAATGGTTCAATATAGCTTTAACTGTAGTATTGTACGTGTATTTATTGGGCTCCTGTATTAACCTGAGATTTCATGAAGCTGATTGAACCCTAGCTTTTTTTTTTTTTTTCTGAAGCCACTGTCCCTGATGGATGGTCTACAAAGCATTGGAGAGCAAAGTTGAGGAAGTTAGAAGTTCTCAGTAGAATAGTTGTATCTCTCACATGCTCTCCTTTCCTTAGGCATTATTTTTAATATTCTGAGTTATTTATAAATTCACAAACTAGGCTATAGTATTCTAGAGCTCACTTTAATTTTGACAATTCCAGTCATAAGTAGGAAGTCCAGAAAAAAAATGTTTACTGAAAAAGCATTGTGCAGTTTACTGGAGAGAGTCCTTCCTTCTCTCTCTCTCTCTCTCTCTCTCTCTCTCTCTCTCTCTCTCTCTCCCCTTTCCTTTCTTCTTTCTTTCTTTTATCTTTCTTTCTCACTTTTTCTCTCCTTCTTTCCTTTCTTCTTTCTTTCTCACTTTTCTCTCCTTCTTTCCTTTCTTCTTTCTTTTATCTTTCTTTCTCTTCTTTCTTTTTCTTTCATTTGTTCTTTCTTTCATTTGTTCTTTCTTTCATTTGTTCTTTTTTCTTTCTCTCTTTTATCTTTCTCACATCTTTCTTTCTTTCTTTCTTTCTTTCTTTCTTTCTTTCTTTCTTTCTTTTTCTTTCTTTTGCCTTCCTTCCTTTCTCTTTGAGATGGAAGACTGTGGAACTTCAGTTATTTTGTTGAATTATATCAGTAGTGATCCCATCATCCTTCATTTGTTCAGGATCTTCCTCAGAATGTGTTCTTGGCAGTTTGGCTGCTGTGTATGTTGATGATGTAATGTGTGAATCTGTTCCATCGTTAAACCCATTGCTGTCTGGCAAGTCTTCGCTATTTGTGGTTCATTTTCTAGTTCTATGTGACATGTGCATGATCTGTTCTTGGCACAGAGGTTGAAAAACGGAAACATTTCACATATAAATAAGAGTATTTTGTTTTAGCCTTTTAGAAGCTTCAACAATTTAGCTGTTTGTATTCAGTATGTACTTTGCTTTTTACTGGTTCCAATCTGTTCAAGGTGATACAGTTAGAGGAATGGGATTTCTATGCTTTTATTTCCCCCTTCGACTGCAAACATTCATACATTTATTTCTTAAAGGGGTGTCTCAGATAATTCCAGAGAAGGTTCCTGCTTAAGTCATTGTCTTATGATGATGAACTTTCTTCTGCAAAACTTTCAAATGTGCTTCTTGCCATTACCAAACACAGAGCTCCCAAATATTTACAATTCCAAAGCCAGGGTTGTGGCAAAGTTTGAAGCTATTCTAGTTTTCCAAGGCAGATCATCTGAGAACTTAGATCACCATGAATGTTATAGCATTCTGTTTCTGCTGTGAGCTATCCCAGTACAACTCAAGTCGTCTGTTTCTGAGATCTTATAGAACCTTCAGTTTTCTCATCATGTTACTTATCATAGCCTGAGGCTCAAGCTTATCTCTGTGGTAGTGGGATGATATGCTTGAAATTGCTTCTCTTCTTTAGCCTGAAGTTGAATTTCTTCTTAAGAGAGAGGATCACATTGTACATAGAAATTAATCTCTGGACAACAGTTCCAGAATCCACATTTGCCCTTCATGAGTAGCTAAGTAGCAATGTGCTCACTGGCTATATACAAACTACATCTGCATGCCATTGGCATCTAAGCATTCCTAACCCCACATGTGTCAGCTCAAGGTGAAATAAAGTAGTGTTATATTCCGGTGAGTATAATAAGAATG
This sequence comes from Mus pahari, assembly GCF_900095145.1. Lineage (NCBI taxonomy): Eukaryota > Metazoa > Chordata > Mammalia > Rodentia > Muridae > Mus > Mus pahari. The sequence continues at coordinate 34,405,071 of NC_034610.1, forward strand.
CCAGACAAATCTAGAGATCCTTGACAATAGGTTTCTGCTTTCATCTTCTCTCTGTTCTCTTTTCTCCCTCCTCATTTCACTTATCCACCCGCTCCTTTCTTCCTTCATACTTTGCTTCCCCTCTTCCTTACTGCATTGACTATTTCCCTGTATGGAATAAGAGTGAGTTTTCAGCTTAAGCCAGAGTTCATTGTCTTCGGTAAGTCAGACATAAATCAATTCAACATTGGACCAACAGAAAGAATAATCAAATCCAGGTAGAAGCAAGGTGAACTAAGCAAAAAAAAAAATAATAATAATCATTGCCTTCATATATTTGACATTTTTCCAGAACCCTGTTCCTTGTCACACCTAGAAAGCACATTAAAGTCCATTCAACCAAAGGTGATCTTTCCTAATCACAATGTATTCAAGGTAGCCCAAATGCTTTCTGGGACCCAAAATGCTTCCCAACTGAGTCTCCTCTTCCCTCAGCTCCATGGACACTTGCCTATAAGAAAACTTATTTAGTGCCTAAGATAGGTGATCCCAGATGAGATCCCAGCACCTGAAGGGCAATTATGCCATTTAGGCTCCATGTGGGGGAAGGGAGTTTCCAAATATGTATCTTTTATTGCAGGCACCAGGACATACAGCAGACAAGATTGTCTATGCCCCTTGACTCTAGACTGGCATTGGGTAATAGCTCATGATGACTTCAGATCTGCCAACAGCTCTACTGCCAGAAAACACTGCCTTGACCCTGCTGCTTATTGCAGAAAAATACCAGTTTCCAGTTGATTTGAACTTGTCCTCAGTTTCCATCATGGTCGGACTGACACAATACACCATGCCTTCAGGCTTTTCCCAAGTTAGAGCCTTCTGATACGCTGCATTGCACCTAATCTTTATTTCTGTCAGAAAACCATCCTTGGGAAATTGAAGAGTCAGAAGTATGACACTTTATGACTATTAATCAACAAATTCAGATTTCTTTTGACAGAATTGATTTAACTGAGCATTCGTGTTAGATAATGAGAAAACTTCATTGCAAAAAGAAATGGTTTACTTACTAAGCATCAGGTACTGTTCTCCATGGCAGCTGCAGTGGGGAAGATCTGAGCTGTACCTTGTGCTTAGAGTCAGCAAAGATGGTACTGCCTATGAACCAAGCTGGAGGGTCTATAGAAAACCTCAATTTTTTTTTTCATCATGAAACCATAAGAAAGGAACAACTTGACACAACGAAGAACATGTCAATGAGGCTATTTTAAAAATATGTTATTTTTAATCTGGACCAATGTCATTCTAGCAGTGCCCTAAATGTTCTCTAATAGTGGGTCTACCCTTATACTATTGTTATAATATTATAACAATCATAAAGTATAAAAGCATGACTAAAACAAAATGAAATCTAACTATGGATTTATTTTATCTAAAAATAATGCTTGAGCAGATCTTCTCCCTATGACCCATTCCAAAGTCTCCCTTAATTGTATACTAGCTGGTGATTATCAAGATGTACTTGAAAACTGTAATACAATCCTTGTGAAGACTTGCTAAGGTCTGGAGTAGCTGGCCATCAAAGAATGGGATGGAGCTCCCTAGGAACAGGAAATGGAACAGATTCTTATTGATGAACATGGGAGTGGAATTGATGAGAATCAGATGAGACAGGCATAGCAAACTGTGACAGAGAGGAAAGAGATGAGGAGAAAGGGAATACAGGGGGGGACAGCTACAAATAACGGCCATCAGTGGGGTTGTATGGAAGCCTCTTAGAATAGAAACTTCCTAAAATATAAATGTATATGAAGGTGATATGAATATAATTACCAAGTAAGAGGAGAGACAGACCTCCAACTGAACATGGGCATCTCTTCTAACCAAATGAAGCTTCCGGTTCTGGAGATAGCTTACATTGAATAGAGTATTTTCAGGGGTGCAAAAGTCCCATGGAGATCCCAGAACAACTCAGGATATTGCCAAGGCAATGGATGTTCTCCGCAAACTGATGTTAAGGCCTCATTGCTGAAGGCACCTTCAGAACTCATTGAACATGGAGAATTCCAACTGGTGCCTACCTAGAACCTTCATACATACCTACTTCATGACTAGCTTTGGTGACAGTCAAGTCCAGGACTAAAGTACATAGGGAAGGTATTATACTTCAGAACAGTCAATGTGATCATTAAAGTACAGTTTCAAACTCCTCTCAGAAAATTAAAAAACAAACAAACAAACAAACAAAAACCAAAAATACCAACTATCCATGCAAGAGAAGATAATCTTTGTCTTGGACAAGTGCCTGACTAGCCAGATGGACACTTCTTAATGCCCAGGACTGCAGGCTTAATTGTGTGCACTGGACCAGTCGTGGAAAGATTTCAGAGCTCACTCACTACCTTTATTTGAGAGACCATGTTCTATAACTCACTAAATTCAATTCTAGAATGCTTATTATGGACCATGAGGAAAAGCTCCGCTAAGGTCAGCAGACGCAGGTCCTAGTAGGATTAAAGAGATTCATAAACCCCTTGCAGTGCACAGGGAATGAAATCATCAGGGAGCCACAAGGTGCAGGTGTGAAACCAATCCAACAGTGGGACATTTCTGAAGTGAATTTTCAAGCAAGCAAGCAAGCAAACAAACAAGCAGGCAAGCTGTAAATGCTATGGATTTGATTCATTGCTATTGACATTAAAGGACATAATGATTATGAAGGTGTTCTGAGATTGTTAAAAAAAAAGCATTAAACAAATACAAAATGGCTTGATGGGGCCTTTGTGTAGTAATTGATAACAATAGCACTACTGTCTGTGGCTAGAAAATACATCCATTACCCCATCCTTAAAATAACCTGAATAACCTGAAATGATAATAACGATTTCTTTTTTTTTTTTAAGGGATGAATATATGTGCTCGCATTTAATATTTAAGTAAGGGTGAGTACATGTGTGAGCATGTAATCGTCAGTGCATGATGGCTGCAGGGGGGCTGCAGAAACTGACTCATATTCCATTGGAAAAGCCTTTCATTTTCAATTGTTTAATTAAAATACTAATTGAAAACATTTTATGATATAGGAGTAAATAGTGAGATAATAAGGATTTCTTTGAAAACATTTCCATTACACCAACTCCCCTGCAGCCCTTCCTGAAGTTGTGGGTCACGTTAATCACTAGTGACGCAGCTGTAGCTGTAGCTTGCAGAATGGACCCGGTGCTATTAATTTGGTAATCTAGGAAATTTCAGACAACGCACAATTTTAGATGTATCCGCTGTGCCTAGGAGGCAATCTTTCTCTACTCCTTTTGTAAATTCCCTTGGAGCGCAACGTAGAAATGAATCCTTTCTGGAAGCCTCTTTCTCCAATGTCCCACAAAACATGTCATCATAATAAAAATGAGCTTGACCAGTGGAAATGCTGGAGTCTGGTTTCTAGATCTGCCAGCTAGGAACTGGGGTCTTCAGACAGGTTTATAACGGCTCTTAGTGAACATAAGGAAACTGAGACTGGAGACTCGGAAGAAGCTCCAGTCTGAGGAAAGAATGCAGCATAGGAACGTGTCTCAGGTACCTGATGCCTTCTGGGTTGCCGGACCCTAGATCACACTTGGCTGTGATATTAATATCTGCTTTGTGTGGATTTTATAAAATGATGCCCAATGATTGATATAGTACCAATCAAACTCACGATCAGTTGCAGTGAGGGAGATAAATGTGGCAGATGGCAGATGCTGCTGGGGACAAGGGCATGGCATATCTCCTGATCAGAGAAATAATATGACGATTGCAGATACAGCAATAGGAATTAATCAGGCTCTCTGTCTTCTTGCTCTAGCTCTATCCTCTCGATCCTTATCTCCCCTCTCCCCTCCCCCATTAAAAAAAGAATCAATCATTAAACAGAGCAAATGACCCTGAAGGAATAAGGGACAAAATAGTGAATGACAATCTTCTTTTTTTCTTCTTTTCAATTTTTGAAGTCATCTAGATTTTTTTCAACACATTATATTCTGATTAAAGTTTCTCATTATCAGATCCTCCCAGATCCTCTTCCACCTCCTTCCCATCCAAATCCACACCTGTTCTTTCTCCTTAGAAAACACGTAAGTATATAAAATAATAAGAAGAAGATAAAAACATTAACAAACTGAAATAGAGCAAAACTAATGGACAGATTAAAAAGGGTTAAAGAAAAAGCACAAGAAACGCATATAGATGCAGAGACACACAGATTTTCACACACAGAAATCTTATAAAAACACAAAACTGAGCAGGGCATGGTGGTGCACGCCTTTAATCCCAGCACTTGGGAGGCAGAGGCAGGCAGATTTCTGAGTTCGAGGCCAGCCTGGTCTACAGAGTGAGTTCCAGGACAGCCAGGGCTATACAGAGAAACTCTGTCTTGAAAAACCAAAATCAAGACAAAAACAAAAAACAAAAACAAAAAACAAAAAAACAAACAAAAAAACCCCATAAAACTGAAAGCCATAGTATATTTTCAGGAGACCTGACAGGTAAAAACAAAACAAAACAAATGGCCAGGGACAAAGCATTATGAGACAAAGAACCTCAAAAATTGCCATTGAGTTAATTTTATCTTGGCCATCAACTTTGGGCAAGTAGTCTGAAGACCCTATAAGACTCGGTTGGAGAAAACTAATTTTTCCTTTGTGAGTGGTTATCAGTTAGAGACAGCTTCTGGGGTAGAGGTGGGGGATTGTGCCCACTTGTTCTCCTGGTGCTGAGACCCTATCAGACCCAGACCCATGCAGGACCTGTGCATGCTGCTACAGTCTCTGAGCACATCTCTGCACCAGCCCTGCTGTGTCTAGACGGTGCCTTCATCCCCTCTGGTTTATAACATCGTTATGCCACCTTTCCCACAGATTTCCCTGAGCCCTGAGGAGAGGTATGTGATGGATTCATCCCATTAAGGATGAATGTCCCAAGACCTCTCAGTCTTTGTGCATTGCCAAGTTGTGGATCTCTGTATTTGTTCCCATCTGCTGCAGGAGGAAGCTTCTCCGATGACAACTGAGCAAGGCACGGATCTGTGTGTACAGCAGAATATCATTAGTAGTCATTTCACATCTATGTTCTTTGATAAGAAGAGCTGTATTGTGTTTTCCCCTAGGTCTCTGGCCTACACAGTCTAAGGATCTTGGTCACCTGAGCAGTGTTGGGTTACATCTAATGGAGTGGGCCTTAAATCCAATCAGACAGTGGTTGGTTACCCCCACAGCTTTGTGCCACTTTTGCTTCAGTATATCTTGTAGGCAGGCCACCATTGTAGACTGGGAGGGTTTTCTAGCTAGGTTGGAGCTTTCAGTTCTCCTGTGGTATCATGCAGAGTACCTTCTCGTACCATGAACACTCGTTAGTAGGCATGGAGGCTCTCAGTAAGCATCAGCTCAAATTCCCCATGTCCAGTGTGTTGTACAGGCGTTGTCTTCAGCAGTGGGGTCTAACTATCAGTTTGTAAAGAACAATCAATAGCTTTGGCAAAAGTTTCTGTTGTTCGGAACTTGTCATGAGGTCCCTTTAGGCTCTACTAACAGTAACCTATTTCCAGAACTGGAAGCTTCGTATGGAAACAAGGGACGTCCATGTTTAGTTGGAGTTCTGTCTCCCCTATCATTTGGCAATTCTATTTAGATCACTTTCACATACATTTATATTTTAGGAAGCTTCTACACCATCCGCTTTCCATTGGACCGCTCAAATGGCCCCTACTGTGGTTGTCCTTCTCCATATTCCCTTTCTCATCTCCTCTTCCCTCCCCCTCCCCATGTCTTCCTGTTTCATGCTCTCGCTCCATCCCCACGTCCATCAACAACATCTAATCTATTTTCCATTCCTAGGCAGGTCCATCCCTGCCCCTGGCCTCTGTGTGTTTATATGGACTGTAGGTTGCTTATCGAAGACTTTACCACTAACATTCATATAGACATGGATACATATCATATTTATCTTTTGGGGCTACGTCACTTAGTATTTTTTTTTCTAGCACCAAACATTTGCCTGCAAATTTCCTTTTTTAATAGCTGAGTAATATTGCATTGTGTAAATGTACCACATTTTCTTTCTTCATTCAGCAGTTGATGGATATCTAGTCTGTTTTCAATTTCTGACTATTATGAATAGACCCTCCATGAACATGGTTGAGCTAGTGTCTCTGTATAGGTTCAGTTGTGCTTTAGGTAGATATTAAGATGAGTGAAAAATGGGAATTTTGATCATGGCTCTAATTTATTAATTTTGTTACTGGTGCATGTTCTGTATGACCCAGAGAATGTATCTGTGATTGTTGCATTCTTGGTTTTGAATGAGTGAGTTTATTACTAAACCAATGCAACCAAAAGCAAAAGGGCGAATAGTGAGTAACAGTAGGAGCAGGTAGATAGAAAACACTATGAAATCTGGTCTCACAACATTCGGCAGAGATGACCGGAGTAACTCCACTGAAAGAGCAAACAAGCGTTCACATCATCAAACCTGGGGCTTACAAGCAGGCTGCAGAAAATGAAGTGTCACAGGGAGTTCCTGATTGAGCTCTTCTGCACAGCTGAGCCCCCAGTGGCTGGGCTTCTGGCTCTCTGTTTCCTCTGTGGGCATTGCTGTGCCAGGATATGGACAATAGTAACCTCTGTTGGGTGTGTTTTGCTGCCCACTGTTTTTAAGAAAAAAAATGTATTCACTCTGGAGATATTTTGCTCTTCTTGTTCCTCCTGCCATTTGGGAGGTTACCTCCAATACCCAAACACAAGACACAAGCACAGCTGGGTTTGAAATAAGAGGCAGGAGACAACACTGCTTCCTGGGTCAGCTTCTTGGTGAGATCTAGCAACACATAATAATTTACCAATATAATGTATGTTGCAATACAGTTGGGCTTTATATATCTTTTCAACCTTATTAAGTTATATTCATTGCCATAAATTGAAATTTCTGACTTTCTTTTGATAATAATTTCCTGATAAATGCTTTTATTCTGGTTCCAGACATAAACATTTTGTGTCACTTTTGAAATACCCAACAGCACGGAGATAGAACTTAAAGAGACCACCTCCAATAGATAGACATGGCCCCCAGTGGAAGGATGGGGTCACCCACCCACCTAAACATGTTTTTAAGCCAGAATTGTTCCTGGCTAAAGAAAATGCAAAGACAAAAATGGAGCAGAGGCTGAAGAAAAGGCCATGCAGAGACCACCCCACCATGTGGTCCATTCCATCCGCAGATACCAGACTCTGACACTATTGCTGATGCCAATAATGTGCTTGCAGACAGGAGTCTGGTCTGGCTACCCTGTGAGAGGCTCTGCCAGCACGTGACTAAGACAGATGCAGATACTCACAACCAACCATTGGACTGAGCCTGGGGACCCCAATGGAAGTGTTAGGAGAAGGGCTAAAGGAGCTGAAGGGGATTGCAACTCTATGGGTAGAACAACAGTATCAATTAACCGGACCCCTCAGAGCTCCCAGGGACTAAGCCACCAACCATAAAGTATACACAGGCTGGTCTATGGCTCCTGATACATATGTAGTAGAGGATGGCCTTGTTGGGCATCATTTGGAGGAGGGCAACTTGGTCCTCTGGAGGCTTGATTTCCCAGAGAAGGGGAATACTAGAGGGGTGAGAAGGGAGTGGGTGGGGTCACCCTCTTAGAGGCAATGGGGAGGGGTGGCAGATTTGTGGAGGGGAGACTGGGGAAAGGAATAACATTTGAAATGTAAACAAATGAAATGATTAATAATAATAATAATAATAATAATAATAGAATAGCAAGTGGAATATATACAATCAAGTAAACACAACTCAATCTAAGAGTCCTAAACCAAAAACTTACTTGTGTGTGCATGTGTGTGTGTGTTCACATGTGTATGTGAGAGTATGTTGTATGTTTACATGTGTTTGGGTACATACATGTGTGTGTGTGTGTGTGTGTGTGTTGCACAAGTGTGCATTTGCCTCAACATGTGTGTGGAGGATAGAGGACATCCTCATCTAACTTCAATGCAGTGACAAAATAAACGTTTGCTTTAATATTATTACGTCTTATTTTGTTATATTCTTAAAAATGAATGAATGATTGTAAACCTAGCCACTAAGGTACAGATTAACAACTGAACTGTTACTTATACCTGCTGGAAGAAACACATCTGTCCCTGCTGAAAGGTACTGAGTATGTCAACAACTCCAGGGCAGGTGTCATGCTCAGGAGACGTTGACCAACATATAATGGACTATACAGGTCTTTCCCGTGTGTGCTTTTATTTGGTTACAGTTTGGGGGCGTAATTGTGCATGTGGTGTGTGTGTGTATGTGTGTGTGTGTGTGTGTGTGTGTGTGTGTGTGTGTGTGTGTGCATGTGTGTGTGTGTGTGTGTTCCTTTGGGATGTTGTTTGTCTGTTTTCTAGGTTTGGGATTTTTGATGCTTTGCTGTTATATCAGGGTTTTGTTTTATTGTTTTGTGTTTTGAGAAAGAACTTCAAGTTCGGTGTGTAGAGATGGGGAGAGGGATCTGGAAGGACATGAGGGAGGGAAAACACGATCCAAATATGTTTAAATTTAAAAATTGTTTTAAATAATTAAAATAGTAAAAAAGAAAAAAAATGAAAGAAATGTTCTCCATCTAGGGAAGCATGTAGCCTTAAAGAATCTTGCCACAGTTAAATCCTGACCCTAAGACGGTGAGGCCAGAATTCTTTCTTGAGGGCACCCTGTGCGCCTACCTGACAGAAGTCACAAACAGAGAGATCAAGAGAGGAGAACCACACCGTAGAAGCTCACAAGTCAGACAAACTGAGTAGGTCACATTGCTGGAGCCCTCAGGTTAGGTGAAGTCAGGCAATCACTCCACAGAAGTTCTTAGGTATCTTGGATGAGATGTCTGAAGTCATATTCAGGGCTACCAAGATGGCTTTAGTAAGAAAAGCCATATGCCACACAATACTAACGTATTATCATTTCCCTGACATCTTTCAGGTAGTACACCATTTAGATAAAGGGTTGTGACTGACTTGGTGTTTATATTTCTTATTTGATAGATTTGTAAGTACCTTCCTGTACCAAAGATGCTGCAATGTAGGGGTGAAGACTCTGTGTGGATAATAGCTACATCATTGTGTTCAATTATACTGTTAGTATATTTTAAATACATTTGCCAATCTATTTTCGCACTTTTCTATTTATTATAACATTTTGTTTCTCCATGCTTTCCTCATTTTGAAACTATCAATTAAAATGCTAACAAACTATCTGAACAAAGAGTCTTAACAAACTATCAACTTCAATACTACAAACTTTGGTATTTTAACAGGAAGCTTATATTTATATTTATCTATGAGAGCTAAACTTAATGAATAACTCTTCCCTTTTTTTTTTTTAACCTCAAATGCGATATGTTTTAGCTTTTTCTTAAAAAAAATTCTAAATTTCCTAAATTCCTATTTCTGCTTCCTTCTGTGAGGAACTAAAGGGACCTGCACTTTTCCTGGTCTCACAGGCTTTAGCAGAAGACACAACCGGGACGAAGAATGGTCATTTTTGTTCATTGTAATAACACTGGTGAGAGGGATGGGCATTTCCTTTCCTACTTCCTATAGCTCAATTTTCAAAAGAGTGACACTGAGATGTCCTGATGGCGTTTGAAAATTCAAATTGGTGCTTTACCAGGAAGATGCTAAACTGAGAGATTCTCAATTCCTTAAAATGGACTTCAAGAGTTAACGTTTCTTAGTCTTGTTTGTCAGCTGACTGAACATGGACCCAAACAAAAACTGATTTGGGGGCACATTATAAGAGATTATTCAGACTATGTTAAACTCTGAGATTATCTTGTTTACAATAATTGATAAGGGAAGACATTTGGGTAAGACCACTTTCTGGGTATGGTATATTTGGCCGTATAAACTAGGAGTGAACGGAATCCTAGGAAGTCTGTAGTTCCTCTGTCTTGATTTCCCCAGTGAACCAGAATAAATCCTTTGCCCTTATCTGTTTTAGTCAAAGTATTTTATCACCGCTATAGAAGACTGTTGGCAATCTCTACTTGGGAAAGGAGTTTTGCTTTCAACAATATAAGAAAACTGCCTTTTTTTTCCAGAGGTGGACAGTCTATAAGGCATCTGTTTATAAGATGTGCAGACACATGATGCTATGAAAAGAAATCCTAATATAAATACTATCTTCTTATCTAGATTATCCCTATGATGGTTAATTTTCATGGTTGATGGAATTAAATTATGAAATATCTTGGGCTCTCATGAGGCACTGATTTCCAGAGAGAATTAGATAAGGTTGGAAGCTGTGCCCTGAATTTAGGCAGTACTATCCCACAGGCTGAGGGCCTGGACTCATAAAAATGCTAAGAAGAAAAACCCAATTGTGTATTACAACTCTCCCTTGGCAACTCCCTGATCCATCGAATGTGAGCAAGTAGCTTTAGCCTCTTACTGCTATGCTTCCCTTACATCATGCTCTATAACACAGATCCAAAACACACCTATAACACTTACATTGTTTTTATTAGATAATTGATCACCCCAATGAAAATAGTAACCAATAGTTATTTAAAACACTAATTATTATCAAAATCGCAGTCATTACTATGTTGCCAGGTAATTTGATCACATCTGACTGTGCCATAAGTATATCTTTAGAAGTTTGATCTTGAGGAGTCAGTGGTTGCTCAACTTTCTAGATGCTTTTTTTTTAAAGGACCTATTGAATTGTAATACACTGGATATAAAAATTCCAGCTTTATAGCTTATATTTTATAGGAAATAAGCAGTTATTTTCATTTAGCATAATTCCTTTAAGAATCCACTATGGCATTCCTAGCTCTGCTATCTGTTCTGTTATATAGGTTGCTTTTTTTTTTTTCCTGCAGCCTTTTCAAAGTTTTCTCTCATCTGACGTACTTATGTGGGTTAAACAGACTTGAACTGGAACATAAAATTAAGAGTGTCTCCCGTGATATTACAAAGGTAAAGAATGAAGATGCCTGGGCATCTAGAAAGTTGAGCAACCACTGACTCCTTAAGATCAAACTTCTAAAGATATACTTATAGCACATGAATCAGATGTGATAAAAAAAATCTGGCAATTGTACCCCAACTAATGGAGTGCATTTTTTTGCTTATTTTGTTTGTTTGTTTCTTTGGTGACAGAGCCACAACACCACACTACCTTGTTTTGTGGGGTTTTGTTTTCTATGTATGTATGTGTGTGTGTGTGTGTGTGTGTGTGTGTGTGTGTGTATGTATGTATGTATGTATGTATGTATGTATGTATGTATCTATCTATCTATCTATCTATCTATCCATCCATCTTCCTATTTATAAATGATGCTCAGTTGCTTAGGTTAGGATAAAAGTCTTCTTGGTCAAGCCTCTCAAGCTCTAGCCAGAACTGTAAGCTTAGATTGCCATGCCTGGCTTAGAGCTTGCTTTGATGTATTGCCTTAAAATGTAAATGCTTCATCCAATTTCTCTTGGATATTAAATCCAAGAGAACTGGATCTCTCTGTATGCCTGTAGCCCTTTCAGTCAGTACTATTCCACTCTCACCTTTCCTGGGTTTTCTCTTGTCCCTTCCTTCAGGACAGATCAAAACAACCAGTTGTTCTTCACCTCTTTCTTTTCTGTTCTTTCTTCATTCTTTACCTTTGTAATATCATGGGAGACACTCTTAATTTATGTTCCAGTTCAAGTCTGTTTAGCCCACATAAATATACCATCTCTTCCATATCTGCTCTTCTTTTTTATTGATAATATTTTATGTATGTGACTTCTGTATTTTATAAATACATGCCTTTCTTCACAACTTAGGTATTTCACAAGTTCTTACCTCTTACAGCAATTCTTTCAGAGAAATCTACTATTCTTCTCTAGCTATGTTTTCTTGGGACTTATTGCTTCAATGTGTCTGTCAGTTGTCATCTACAGGGAGGAACTGCTTCTAGCTTTCAATTGGTGTGTCCACTTTCATCTTGCAAGGCTTAGTCCTCGTGCTCATTCAGCTCCACCTAGTCCTTGTGTATAAAACTCAATCAATCAAGCCTTCTGACTTGGTCAGTGCCTCACACCTGCAGTTGACGGAGGCATCCTGTTTTGTTAATTGCTCATTTCCGTGAACTCTTCTGATTTTAATTCCACTTAGAAATTTCACTTCTTAGAAATTTTCAATTTCAGGTTTTAGAGTTAAAGTGAGCAGTTGGGAGGGCTTTTTTTTTTTTTTTGGTCCAGAATCTGGGAGAAGACAGTGAAACGGCCCCTGTAACATTAGTCAGGATGCTGCTGACAGTTGATTCCGAGCTTCTGGGCTCTGAGCTGTGACACTGTAGCTATCTGCTGCTGTAAGTCACTCGCTTTGTAGGACTTTCCTCTAACAGCCTTAGGAAACAAGTATTCACTCCTTCAGCATTGCTTCATTTTCCTTGAAATGAGTTTTAGAGTTCCTTAAAGGTTTGTCATGTGGTGAAAGGCACAAAGTTGTTACCAAGCAAAAGGATCTTTGAAGAGTCTATCAGCCTCCATTGTCCTTCCTCCCACCCCACACAGCTGAGCATCTTTTCGTAAGCCACACACACAAATATTGGTGTTCTATAGGAAAGAGGATATGGTTTCTTGATGACAAATGGCTCACTCCTGAGAGGACACTGTAGTTTATTGCCCTGTTTACCAAGCTTGAGTTCCCTATACTCAGTGCTCAGATGTCAGCAAAAGGATAGTCTGGGGCATTCAAGGTGAACCAGCGTTTCATTTTATATCCTGCTTTCTCTTTGTTGTTCTGTTAATTCTGTATCTTTGAGGAGTCAAACAAGAATGAACCCTTGATTTCCTTGGGAGTCTACCACACCAAGAAGAAGAAGAAGGAGGAGGAGGAGGAGGAG
>NC_034610.1:34418089-34445229 GCF_900095145.1 Mus pahari
GAAGAAGAAGAAGAAGAAGAAGAAGAAGAAGAAGAAGAAGAAGAAGAAGAAGAAGAAGAAGAAGAAGAAGAAGAAGAAGAAGAAGAAGGCGGCTCTAATCCTCCCCAAATTCTCTGTGTAGATAACAGATCTATACCATCTCAATTCCTTCTGGGGAAAACAGATACTTGGATTGCTTTAAAATGACTGAGTGGGAGAAACAGTAAAATCATCCTCCCCTTCTTACCAAGTACACAATGACTGACTGCTTCAAATGATCGCATTTATTTTACTTAGTCATTTTTTCCCAAGAGCCTACAGATATACTTCTGATTCCTGTTTCTCCCCATTGACCTCCCATCCACCCACATACAACCTTTCCTCTTTAGTTAGTTCTCTTTGCTGCCCAGCCTACCTAGTTATCTCCAATCAATTAAAAAAAAAAAAAAACCAACTGCGCATAAAAGGACAAGCTTATATAAAATGTTACTGTGAATTGTGATGGTAGGCAGCATAGCAGGAAATGAAAGTTGTTTGTTGAATAAGACTTTTGGGAGTGAGGAGAGGTGAGATAGAGGGAAAGCTTCCCCTGACACCACGTTCAGGCCTGCAGCCTTAGGTTCTTGACGCTTGGTGCCATGATTGGGATGCAGGACTCAAGATAAAGAGTTACAGTTAGGCCCCCTACTCAAATCCTCCTCTAGGTTCAACTTGTTCTTACTGTCCTTTTGGGAAGTTCATATTATCCTTTAAGATGTACAGAGAGATTTACAAACCTAAAGAGGTTTACAAAGTCTCTTAGGTTCAATTCTTGACCACGTTTTGAATTTTCTTATTTTCTTTCAGTCCTGACCAGTTTATATATAAAATGGGAATACTACGACTACAACTACTATTACTACTTTGCTGAGTCTCTGAAAAGATTAAATGATACAATGTTCATTGTTGGCCGCCAAAAGGTACTCACTAAAAGGGTAACTGCTATTCGTGTAGATAAAATCAGTCTTTGTGTATGCTGGATAACTTATGTTTTGTTGTTGTTAACTCCATATGAGCCCAGGTCATCTGAGCAGAGACCAGCTCAGTTGAGAAAATGCTTTCATGAGAGGTAGACCAGACTGTTGGGGCATTTTCTTAATTCATGTTTGATAGAGGAGGACCCAGCCCAGTCTGGGCCGGGATAGAAAGCCACCATGCAGCATCCCTCCATGACCTCTGCGTTAATAATGTCTGACTCGAGGCTCCTTCCTGCCTTGAGATCCTTGATTTTCCTTCATGAAGAATGATAACCAGTAAGATGAAATACTCTTTTTCTCCCCCATGCTGTTCTTGGTCATGGACTTTGGCTCAGCAATAGAAAAGGATGTATACAGAGAACCGTGTGTGTTTACATGGGATGGTTAATACTCTGGCTTAGAACGGGTTCTTGGACATGTAATTAAAACTACTACTCTTGTGTACATCAGGAAATAGTAACTCTGCATACGTGGGAACAATGCTTTTATCCATTCTGGGAAGTTTGCTTTTGGATGTCATTTCTTCTCAAGAGGTTACATCAAAGGCAAGCAGGTGGCAAGTCCTCCCTGCCCCTTCCTTTGCCAGGAGCCCTTGCTGAGGTAGAAATGCGGAGAATACTTTGCCAGGGAGGCAAGATCAAGGCTGGAGACAAGGCTGAGAGGGCAATGAGACTGCGGCCATAAGATTCCACTGAGGAAACGGGTATCTAGCCGCACTAGGACATAGGAAGCCGCTGTTTGATGCCAAGTTTCCCGCTTCTTAAATGCTTATGAATGGGTCTGCCTCACAAAGCACCTGTCACGTCACTACAGTCATTTTATAGCTGGAGACCCCCGTTTGCTGAGCTTGCTCCCGCTAAGGCCACCCAGCCAGCTAGATGGATTGAAAGCTACAACACCTAAAGAATTTCTCCCATAGCTCTCCATAAGGACAACAGGCTGTAGGTGCTTTAATCAATTTAAAGGTGCAAGAAAATCAATTTAAAGTTACACCGAGATGAGTATGCTCCCAATTTACGCAGAAAGGAAAGAATTCCTTTTAAACGAAAAAATATTGAAAATGATACTTATATAATTTTGATTTTAGGTTTTGTAACTAGAGAGAAACGACAATTCTGTCCAGTGTGATGATGGAGAATTTGCCCGTTTGAACCTGTTTTCCTTGCCTTACCTTTTCAGTGTTTCTTAATGGGTTTCTGTGAAGCCAAAGTGTTTTCACACTTCTTTCATAATATTTTTTTTTGTTTTTGTTTTTTTTGTTTTTGTTTGTTTTGTTTGTTTTTTTGTTTTGTTTACTAAGAGGAAGCAGCAGCTAGAGATTTTATTTTCATTTTATTTTCAGATGTTATTTTCTTTCTGTCTCTTCAATCAGTGGTCTGNGGACCTGTTAACTTCATCTTGTCACGGGTAAAAGAAAAGTAAATCTTTATACAGTGAATTTGACTCAACTCTTAAAATTAACCATGACACTGCACAGAGCTTATGTGTCCATGGCTAGGAGAGATGCGAAGGGCCAGCCCACCAGCAGAAGAGATTGGATTTAATCCCTACTCACGTTTTTGGATTTATTTTATTTTTATTTGTGTGTGAGTCCGTATGTGAGCATCACATATGTATGCAGGTGCCTGCAGAGACCAGAAGACCACGCGAGAACGTCTGAAGCAGGACNTACAGACAGTTGTAAGTTGTCTACTGAGAACAAAACTTGGTTCCCCAGNAANAGCAGCAAGCACCTTTAGCCACAGACACATCTCTGTGGCCCTCTACAGATAAAATTTCTATACCAACCAAATTTCTGACTAGTTTTTGGCAGGCCTTCTCTTCCCCAGTCTCCTGATACAAGGCAACCACTGACTGGCTTTCAGTCATTACNGGTTCCATTTTCTTGAATTATTACAAAATGAGCTTATAGAACATAGTCTTTGTTTGATTTTTCTTACGTACTTTCTTCTGGGAATTTTCTGAATTATTTTAGGTAGTTTTCCATTCATGCTAATGAGTAGAATTCTGCNATAGAACTGCTCACATGTGATCTGTCTATGTATCAGATGACGGGCTGTCACATCCCTTTTATTTTAGGAGGACGTTTTCTGTTTTTTTGTTTTTTTAAGGAGCACCTGCATACAGGTCTTTGTGAATATGTGTTTGCTTTTCTCTTAGATAAATACACCTTGAAGAGGAACTGTAGGGTCATAAAGTGAGTGTGTTTGTTTCTGTAAGAAGTGTCCAAAGTGCCCGTCAGAGAGCTGTGAAAAAACCTATGCCTGTGGTCAGGGTCTGATGGTACAGTTGCCCCAGGATCTTTAAACACTTGGCAATTTCAGCTTATTACATTTAAATATGTTAGTGTATCNTCTCAAGAATAACAAGATTTTAATTTACATTATTTTAATGATTAATTGCCTTTCTATTTTACTAAAATTTATTTTTCATATGGATATCTTTGCTGGGTTCCTATTAAAATCATCTTGTTTGAAATAAGAGACTATTCCTTCGTTATTAAGCTGGACACGGCTCTTTGTACACTCTAGAAAGTCATTTAAAAGATTTATGTTCCATGTTTTCCCTCTTGCTGTATGGATTTTGAACTTCCTTTCTTTTCATTTCTTAAGATTTCTTTATTTTGTGTGTATGAGGTGTATTCTCTATCGTGATGTGTACCTGTGTGCCAGAAGACAGCAGCAGGTGGTTGTGGTAACCCATAATAGATGGTTGCAAGCCACCCGAAGATGGCTGAGGATTGAACTTGGGACCTTTGAAAGAACAGTGCTCTTAGCCACTGTTGGGCTTTCTTCAAAAGCAGTTTAAAAAAAACCAAATGTTTCATTTTATGAGACAGCGCTCTGCTTTTTCTGTCTTATTTATGTAATTAGACCTGCTGTCTTCACTTAAAGGTCTGTGATTTTTAGGTAAATCAGCCCATCTCTCTGAGATTTACATTTTCCTTAATTAAAGACATAATTATATATGATATCATCTAGTTGACCTCCCTGTGATTGTATAGATATTCCCAAAGAGAACCCTCATTTTAGAGTGCCCAAGCATTCTAAATCATATCACATCTGAGTGCCAGTCAGAACAGTCAAGATAATGGCTGATATTGATCATCCCCATCAAAGATTCAGAGCCAGTTACAAAGCCACGAATTTGGCTTTACTAATCTGGATAAAGGGTGAATGTCCCAAGATGACCAGGTTTTCCTGAATAACTACAATAGACAAATGATATTCATGTTAAAATTCATGTGTGTTTCATTTCCTGGCACTTTGCAGCACAGCTTTGTTGTGGTATATGACAAACCTGGAAATGTAGCATTCAATCAGGCAAAATCCTTATTCAGATGGTCAATGCTTTGATTCACAACTGCAAGAAAGCCTCCTTGGAAGAACAATATGAACCAACCAGTACACCCAGAGCTCCCAGGGACTAAACCACCAACCAAAGAGTACACATGGAGGGACCCATGGCTCCTGCAGCATATGTAGCGGAGGATGGCCTTGTCAGACATCAATGGGAAGAGAGGCCCATGGTCCTATGAAGGCTCAGTGCCCCAGTGTAAGAGAACGTCAGGACAGGGAAGTAGAAGTGGGTGGGTTGGTGAGCAGCAGGAAGGGATGGGATGGGGGTTTCCTGAGGGGAAACCAGGAAAGGGGATAATATTTGAAATTTAAATAAAGGAAATATCTAATAAAAAAAAAGAAAACCTCAATAAACAGTTCTCTAAGATCTCCTAGTTTTGTATGAAGTGTTTGACATATTCAAAGGGGTCTTTGCTTTGGTATTAAAATCTAGATGATTACTCTAAAGAAGGCATTAGAGAAGCAACTGTCTACTCTCTGGAAAGATGAAATATTATGTAGTACTATCTCAGCCCCCAGAACTCTAATGCAGAGAGATTTGAGTTTTGGCTCTGTCTCTTTTGGGCTATGACTTTATTTCTTCTTTGTCTTAATTTCCTTACCTAGCATATGCAGAATAGTATTTTAATTGAAAGCATGTTATATGGAATACATAAAATTTGTACATTAAGGAATGAAGTAAGAAATATATAAAATAAGTCAGGACATAAAGACTTGGGAGAATATCTCTTATATTAGCCATTTTAAAGTTATTTTTACTACTGATACCGGTGTAGGTGGGTCTCGTAAACCTCAGGAAGTATGGCAGTATTTTCTTGATAATATCTATCTCACTTTCTTTATCCTCCATTCCCTCTGCCCTATTCCTAAGGGCTTGGCTGTCAGCCTACCTTCCCCATTACAAATTGAATTGACAGAATAATTCCCCGGCTGCTTAAAATATTTCTCCTTCCAGGAATGCTGCATTTTCTGGAAGACTCCAGAAGACACAAAAGCCCAGAGTGCTAATGAATTAATTGCATGCTCAGGACATTTAGCAGACTACTGTGGAGTGGAATACTTGGCAAACAATAAAAAAGGAAGTTCTGTATAGCAATTTCCAATCCTGCCACTGGCAACTTTGAGATTGTAGAGGGTCAAAGAGAATAACTCAAGTGGCATAGATATTATCTATGAAAGTGAGATAGATATTATCAAGGAAAATTCTACCTCCCTGTGCTCTTTTATGCAATTTCCATGTTGGATATTTGTCTACTTAAAAAAAAAATGTTGGAAAAGCACATCTATTTGCCAGACCAGTATATATGTATATATGAGGAGTAACGTCATCGACTCCATGGGGAAGATAGTCTTCTCCCACCGGGTATACAGATGTCTGTGGTTTTGAATGAGCTGGCCTGGTTTAGGAAGATGCCCAGTATCCTCACAGTAAAACAGCCTACTGGGAGCATGGGAAGGTTTGAACATCATGAAATACGATGGAAGCCAACGCCATTTTTTTAATTACCCAGGGACTATTGGAGCAAGTGAATTCCTCTCGTGAATTTCTAATCTGCAGATATATTTATGTAGCAGATCAAAAGCAAATCCACAAAAGAACTTTTTCCTAAATGTAGAGTAAATGAAACAAGATTCTCTATTCTCTTCATCTCCAGCTTAGCTTTAATATCTTACCTTCCAGTTTTCTTTTCTTTTCTTTTCTTTTTCTTTTGTTCTTTTTTTTAATAGTTTCTTTTTTTATTAGATATTTTCTTCATTTACATTTCAAATATTATCCCGAAAGTCCCCTATACCCTCCCCCTGTCCTTTTCCCCTATCCACCCAGTTCCACTTCTTGGCCCTGGCGTTCCCCTGTATGTGGGGCAAAGGAAGTTTGCAAGACCAAGGGGCCTCTCTTCCCAATGATGGCTGACTAGGCCACATTCTGCTACATATGCAGCTACAGACACAAGCTCTGTTGGTACTAATTAGTTCAGATTGTTGTTCCACCTATAGGGTTGCAGACCCTTTAAGCTCCTTGGGTACTTTCTCTAGCTCCTCCATTGGGGGCCCTGTGTTCCATCCAATAGATGACTTTGAGCATCCACTTCTGTATTTGCCAGACACTGGCATAGCCTCACAAGAGATAGCTATATCAGGGTCCTTTCAGCAAAATCTTGCTGGCATGTGCAATAGTGTCTGAATTAAGTGGCTGATTATGGGATGGAACCCCAGGTGGGGTAGTCTCTGGATGGTCCATCCTTTCATCTTAGCTCCAAACTTTGTCTCTGTAATTCCTTCCATGGCTATTTTATTCCCCATTCTAAGGAGAAATGAAGTATTCACGCATTGGTCTTCTTGATTTTCTTGTGTTTTGCAAGTTGTATCTTGGGTATTCTAAGTTTCTGGGCTAATATCCACTTATCAGTGAATGCATATCAAGTGACTTCTTTTGTGATTGGGTGATATCCTTCAGATATATCCATTTGCTCAAGAATTTCATAAATTCATTGCTTATAATAGCTGAGTAGTACTCCATTGTGTAAATGTACCACATTTTCTGTATCCATTCCTCTGTTGAGGGACATCTGTGTTCTTTCCAGCTATTATAAATAAGGCTGCTACGAACATAGTGGAGCATATGTCCTTATTACAAGTTGGAACATCATCTGGGTACATGCCCAGGAGAGGTATTGCTGGGTCTTCCGGTAGTACTATGCCCAATTTTCTAAGGAACCTCCAGACTGATTTCCAGAGTGGTTGTACAAGCTTGCAAACCCATCAGCAATGGAGGAGTGTTCTTCTTTCTTCACATCCTCACCATTTTTAAATGGGGTTATTTGATTTTCTGGAGTCCAGCTTCTTGAGCTTTTTCTATATATTGGATAATAGTCCCCTGTCAGATTTAGGATTGATGAAAATCCCTTCCCAATCTGTTGGTGGCCTTTTGTCATATTGACAGTATCTTTTGCCCTACAAAAGCTTTGGAATTTTATGAGGTTCCATTTGTCGATTCTTGATCTTACAGCACAAGCCATTGCTGTTCTGTTCAGGATTTTTTTTCCCTGTGCCCATACCTTTGAAATGTTTCCCCACTTTCTTCTCTATAAATGTCAGCGTCTCTGGTTTTATGTGGAGGTCTTTGATCCACTTAGACTTGAGCTTTGTACAAGGAGATAAGAATTGATCAATTTGCATTCTTCTACATGATAACTGCCAGTTGTGCCAGCACCATTTGTTGAATATGCTGTCTTTTTTCCCACTGGATGGTTTTAGCTCCCTTGTCAAAGATCAAGTGACTATAGAAGTGTGGATTCATTTCTGGGTCTTCATTTCTATTCCATTGACTACCTGTCTGTTGCTGTACCAGTACTATGCAGTTTTTATCACAAATGCTTTGTAATACAGCTTGTAGTACAATCTAGTCCATGATTTTAGTGGGATTACTTTGAGTTTCTCTCCATTTAGTTTGATGTTGGCTACTGGTTTGTGTTGGATTTTGTCAAATGCTTTCTCAGCATCTAATGAGATGATCATGTGTATTTTGTCTTTTGAGTTTGTTTATATAGTATATTACATTGATAGATTTCTGTCTATTAAACCATCCCTGCATCCCTGGGATGAAGCCTACTTGGTCATGATGGATGATCATTTTGATGTGTTCTTGGATTCGGTTTGTGAGGATTTTATTGAGTAGTTTTGCATCGATATTCATAAGGGAAATTAGTCTGAAGTTCTCTTTCTTTGTTGGATTTTTGTGTGGCTTAGGCATCAGAGTAATTGTGGCTTCATAAAATTAATTGGGACTGCTTGTGGACGTTGTACATCGTGGTGCGCACTAGGCTCCGCACCACGATGTACAACGTCCACAAGCAGGAGTTTTCTTCATTGTCTATAATTCCATTTTTAAGTCTTGAATGGTTTTGTTCAATTCCATCCCTGTTTGGTTGTGTTTTCCTGTAATTTTTAAAGGGATTTTTGTGGTTTTTCTATCTGTTTAGCAGTGTTTTGCTGTAATTCCTTGAGGGAGTTTTGTGTTTCCCCTACCTGTTTAGTAGTGTTTGCCTGTAGTTCTTTAAGAACTGCTTGTGGACGTTGTACATCGTGGTGCGCACTAGGCTCCGCACCACGATGTACAACGTCCACAAGCAGGCTTTGTCTAGTCCCAGATTTTAGTGGGATTACTTTGAGTTTCTCTCCATTTAGTTTGATGTTGGCTACTGGTTTGTGTTGGATTTTGTCAAATGCTTTCTCAGCATCTAATGAGATGATCATGTGTATTTTGTCTTTTGAGTTTGTTTATATAGTATATTACATTGATAGATTTCTGTCTATTAAACCATCCCTGCATCCCTGGGATGAAGCCTACTTGGTCATGATGGATGATCATTTTGATGTGTTCTTGGATTCGGTTTGTGAGGATTTTATTGAGTAGTTTTGCATCGATATTCATAAGGGACTGCTTGTGGACGTTGTACATCGTGGTGCGGAGCCTAGTGCGCACCACGATGTACAACGTCCACAAGCAGCACATTGTATCCTGGATTTCCTGGATGTTTTGAGTTAGGATCTTTTTGCATTTTGCATTTTCTTTGATTGTTGTGTCCATGTTCCCTATGGAATCTTCTGTACCTGAGATTCTCTCTTCCATCTCTTGTATTCTGTTGCTGATGCTCACATCTATGTTTCCTGATTTCTTTCCTAAGGTTTCTATCTCCAGAGTTGTCTCACTTTGGGTTTTCTTCATTGTCTATAATTCCATTTTTAAGTCTTGAATGGTTTTGTTCAATTCCATCCCTGTTTGGTTGTGTTTTCCTGTAATTTTTAAAGGGATTTTTGCTTTTCCTCTTTAAGGTTTTTCTATCTGTTTAGCAGTGTTTTGCTGTAATTCCTTGAGGGAGTTTTGTGTTTCCCCTTTAAGGGCTTCTACCTGTTTAGTAGTGTTCTCCTGTATTTCTTTAAGTGAGTTATTAATGCCCGTCTTAAAATCTTCTACCACCGTCATGAGATATGAGTTTAAATCCGAGTCTTGCTTTTCGGGTGTGTTGGGGTATCCAGAACTCGCTGAGTTGGGTGTACTCGGTTCTGATGATGGTGAGAGGTCTTGGTCTCTGTTAGTAAGATTGTAATGTTTGCCTTTTGCCATCTGGTCATCTCTGGTGTTAATGTTCAAGCTGTCTCTGGCTGGAGTTTGATCCTCCTGTGATTCTGTTAGCCTCTGTCAGCACTCCTGGGAGTCCAACTCTCACCTGAGTCCCAGTGGTCAGAGCACTCTCTGCAGGCAAGCTCTCCTCTTGCAGGGCAGTTGTCCAGAAGTCTGGAGCTCTGATCCACCTCCTGAGTCCTGGGGTCTGAACCCTCCCTGGAGGCTGACTCTCCTCTGGCAAGGAAGGTGCCCAGGGGTCTGGGTCTCAGCTCCGCCCCTTGGCTGAGAGTGAAGGCCTGAAGGGACTCTGTCCAAGAACCTCTCATATATATATATATATATATATATATATATATATATATATATATATATATAGTGTTCTATGTATATAGACACATACACACATACATACTTGAAGGTTCATATGCTAAAGTGCTGCGAGTTGCTGAGAAATGTGTACTCGATGAGAGTCATTGAGCCAGTGCTATAGTTAAATGAAGTGGCCACAAAGTGATGGCCTATTTTCTTTTTCTTTTTTTAGCTTGGAAGCAATGATAATTGTAGTTTTCGGAAGTACTAATGATTTTTATTGAAGTAAATGAGGGAAGGGGGCCGGCCTCTCAGAAGATACTCTTTAAAATGCCTGGCAAGTGGTAAAGTCGTTATGCATTCACCCTGCCTCACACTTTTATTCCAGAATTAGTCTGTGAAATGATGAACTGTCACTTCCTAAATCTTCTGCAGATGTTGCTGTTGCTGGAGAAATGTCACTGGGAAAGATAAAGGACCATTATTCTAAAGAGTGTTTCAGGCTGACTGAATCGGGTCTGAAACATTATTGAAATGGGAAGATAAACTCAACTACTTTCAGGTAAAATAAAACTTAATTTAAACAAAAAAAGTAGTCCCCTCTGAATCATGGGCAAATGTCACTGACTCATTTTCAGTGGCATTTTATCCGTTAAGAGGGAGAGGACAGGACGAGCTTCTGAGTCCATCCCTGTCCCTGGAGCTCTACAGTTGAGGGCTACCTCCCCTGATATCTCCCCCCTGATAGTAACAGCTGAAGAGGAGGTCATTAACATTTTGGGAACACTGCAAACTGACAGTGTGTAATGTTATGACATTTCATCTCAGGACATTTAATCTCTTTTAATCAGTGTTTATGTTGGTGATACTTCACAGTTATTTGCCTTCACATAAAAATGGAATACTTCGGTCATGCCGTGAAGAAGGCTGATTTATTATTCACTGCAATTGCTGGCAGATCATTTTGCTCCTCTTTTTCATTTCTCTTCATTCTCCTCTAGGTCCCTCCCTCCTTTATTCTCCTTGTCTTTGACTTTTTTTTTTTTTTTGCTTTCATTTCTGCTCTTTTTGGAAACATTTTGAGTTTGTCTCTGATGATAGTCTCCCAGTTAGTGACTTGCTTTGCCATGTCTTAGGAAACGCCAAATGGAAAGTGTGGAAGAAAGACCATTTCACCTGAAATAACTGCTCATGGACCCATTGCCCCAGGTTAGAAAGGCATCCCACATGGCTTAGCCGGGTATGTTAATCTTTCTCCTGTCTTCTGTCCCCTCTTATTTACGACACCATTTTAAGTGTCTCTTCTCTGTTTCCCAGTTTTCTTCTCCATTTCCTATTTGATACTGGGTACTTTGTAATACTATTAAGCTACTTAGGATTCTCTTTCCTCCCTCCCAAAATGTTATAATAAGTGCATAACTGAGTAGTGATTATTTTAAATTACAGGAATAACATTCAGTTGTCTCTGAAGGATGTCATTTTCATTTTTGAGATTTATTAATAAGTGCTCTGTCTGTACATAGGCCTACATACCAGGGAAGGCATCAGATCTTGTTACAGATTCCCGTGAGCCACCTTGTGCTTTGTTTGAAATTGAACCCAGGGCTGCAGGAAGAGCAACTAGTGCTCTTAGATGCTGAGATATCTCTCCAGCCCCTGAAGGGTGTCTTAGGGTAATGTGTAAGTAACACACACTGAGCAGAAATCCTATTTCCAGTTTTGAATTGCAATTTTGTTCCAGAGTATCAGTGCGATTGCTCCCCCTGTGTTGCTAAGAAGAGGCAGTGAGGCAGTGGGGTGCAGCCCCAGGCAGTCAATAGTGAAAGTCACGGGTGAAAGACTGACAACTGAGAGTGTGCCCTGTTACTAAGATGTGGTCCTCGGGGTGCTGCATGTATGAAGTACAATGCTCTCTTCAGACTGTTTTCAATTTAGGTTATGTGGGATGTGACCTGTTGGTAAGTATGCCAAGCATAAGAAAGTTACTATAAATTTCAGTCTATCCACTAGATATGGTTTTCTTTACTTTTTAAAAAAATAGACGTAATTTCTTTTACAAATTTCTTGATTTAACAATAGGCCAAAAATGATCTCAGTGTAGGACATAGTTTCTCAAACTTAACTAGGCTGACCTTCAAGTCTGGTTTGGAGGGAACTATCCTATACATTGTAGAATTATCAGTTATAGAATTATCCAAATCCTCACTTTCTGTCCACTAGACCCAGTCTTCCATTGCTGGGTAATAACTGTTTCCCCAGTTATTTCTAGATGCCTCCCATAGAGAGAATCACTTGTTGCAATGCCCTATGTTTGCAGACTGGACTCTGTTTTCGGGGAGCTCCTCAAGTTCTGAGCAGTAGGCACAGAGGAAAGAAGGGGACGACCTATACTTGAAGTCCTTCTTCATCAACACTGAGACTTCGGCCCTGGTGCATCCTCCATGATTAGACCATAACCTTCATCAGCAACCTCTGCCATCTCTCGGGTACAACCTTCAGCTGCTTGTTATTTTTGGCAGGAAGGTGCTCTTTGAGGAGGCCTCAGCTTTGTGTCCATCCCAATCTTTGGAAACCCTGTTCAGCTATAGGTCCGTTGGGATGTCGCTGGTTCTGAGCTTTTCCTGGCAAGGGCTCAGCTCTGCCTCAGATTTCAGACTGTCCCTGGGAAGAACTTTCTACAGGACAGTGAGCTCAGGAGCCTGCATTTTTTCCCCCAACCTTGCTTTCCCCACAACTCTCCTGATTCTCCTGGTTCCCACAGTCTCAACCATTTTTATGAGTTGTGAAGACAAGGAGACGAGACTTTTTATCTGATTTTGCAAACATAATGGTTTGTGACCTAAACATTTTCCATTTCCAAAATTTTTCTCACTTGTCACTATTTTTACTATGTCACTTCACCAAAACAGTGACTCCAGTTAGGTGACAATGGGAAAAGGGGTATAAGAAAATGAGAGAAAAAAAAAGCTTTAGTTAAACCAATTTTATCCTTTAAACATGATTATTAAATCATTGCTTATTTATTCCATTGTTAGATTTCTACAAAATAGAAACCATGGTAAACCCAGAAGAAAAGGCAACCCAGTTCATCCCCAGTCTACAAATGAAGGAAGGGGCAGCCAATATTACTCCTCCCATTGACCAGACTGAAAGACAGCTAAGGAAGTATTAAATCACACTTCCGCATGTAGGCATGGACATGTCTTGAAACAACTGGCCTTGGGAGAGCAACTGAAGAAGAACGAACCATCCTGACTTCAGGTAGTCAACAGCCTGGATGCTCTCCTGGAATAAGTGAAGTAAGAGAAAGTCAGGCCAGAAATTAGTATTGAGGCTTCTCAAAAGGTTTGAAAGAGAAATACCACATGGCCCACCTATATCACCCCTTGGTGTATACCCAAAGGGTTCCATTTTCTACGGTGAGCATCCAAGCATATTCTTGTGAATTGCTCTCTACTTACAATAGAAGGAAATGGAACCAGTATAGAGATCCATCAATAGATGAATAGATAGTGAAAATGTAGTATACATACATGATAGAATTTCATTCAACTGTAGAGAAAATGGAGTCATTGCATGTGTAGGGAAGGGAATTAATATGGAAGGTACGATTTTTAAAGCTCACAGACAAGACAATAGATTTTAAAGCAAGACATACATACAACAGGGTAGGTGAAAATCTGGGATTCCAGGAGGGGAGGAGGGGGAGAAGTTAGATACGGAATAGAAATACACAGCTTACTAAGAAAGAGGTGAGAAAAATACTCCCCCAAATGGAAGCAGGCTAGTGAGCTGAGGAAAGAGCCCAATACAGCCGGCTGTAGTGTGTGGTCTTTTGTAGCCCCCACCTGCCCTCTATCAACTTTGTTTTGTGCGTACTTTGTTGCTTACCTGATGCCCAGATAAGGAAAGGTTTTGAGTTTCCCTTGGCAAGCTGTTTTTTTCCACATGTTAATCTGGATAAATTCTTTTTAAAGTTACTATTATTCTGTCATAACTCTTTCTCGAGAACTGTGGACCTAAAAACAATGTTTTTCAGGACATAGGACTTGTATAGCTATGGTCCTGTTTGTTCTCATGTCTTGTTTTGGGGGGATATGATCTCTTGAATTGTATAATTGTATATATATGTATGTATATATATTATACATATATGTATGTAATATATTATATACATATATTAAGGATGTGGTGAAATATTGGTAGAATAATTTAATTGGAAGTTAGTGTGAAATTGTGAGCATTGAGAACCAACAGTGTCAAATATATCTATAAGAAAACCAGAGCATGGAGTTACATTACTGAAAGACATAAACAATCTGTCTAAATGGAGTTTATCCTTGAATTATAGCTCAGGGTGGCTGTCATTGTAGCATCTTATGTGTTAGAAGTTCATATATATGACTCAATGTGAAGACATGCATAAGGTCAAAGTTGCCATTCATCCCTTTTATAAGTTACTTTATCATTGTTCTCTTCTGCATAAATCATCATAATCTTTGGTTATATTTTCCTGCTTTGTGTTTAATAATGTGTAGATGGCCAAAATTAATATTTTGTCCTGTTTTGCTATGTTTTACTCGGTTTTGGTTTACTGTCCAAGTCAGATGAGGGTCTAGGCTTGGAAGGAGTCTTTGCCCCCATTACTTCTTTCTATTTTGGAATTTCCCCCCATCTATTTCACCTGCTAAGAATGAGACAGAGGCAATGTTTACCATGGCTTAGCTTGAATGTCCATGCTGCAGTGAGCCTCCTCTTGGCCACTGTACACTGGTTAGAGCACATCTAACATGGTCTCCATGGCTTTT
Organism: Mus pahari; assembly: GCF_900095145.1. NCBI lineage: Eukaryota > Metazoa > Chordata > Mammalia > Rodentia > Muridae > Mus > Mus pahari. Next base: position 34,432,686 of record NC_034610.1, read on the forward strand.
CTGTAAAAAGGACAGGCGATGCACCAGAACTGTAGAACACGGAAAGGTGGGTGGGATGGCTGGAACTTGGCTCAAGTTAGAAGAAAGAGGTAAAAATACAATTTCTTTTCTCCCTATCTTGGCGTCCAACTATGGCCACTGAATACACGGGTCAGTTATACCGACACTGAAAAAAATCATGTTTTAAAATTCAGCTATTTTGACCTTGACAGGGACCTTGACAGGGACTGGTTTCTGGCTTGAGCTAACACAGGCTCATGCACGCTATTGTAGGTAGCGGCTATGAGTTTACATCTGCCCCTGCTTTGCTTCATTCAGGATATGTCGTCCTCATGTAGGATAACTTTATTTCAAGTCTTTCTATGTGTGTGTGTGTATGTGTGTGTGTGTGTGTGTGCATGTGTGTGCATGTGTGTGTGTATGTATGTGTGTGTGTGCGTGCATGTGTGTTTATGTGTGTATGTGTGTGTGTGTGTATGTGTGTGTGTGTGCGTGCATGTGTGTGTATGTGTGTATGTGTGTGTGTGCGTGGGTGCATGTGTGTGTATGTGTGTGTGTATGTATATGTAATATGTATGATTTTGTATATTTGTCTATATGTCAGAAAGTGATTATGGAACAAGAATAAATTTTAGAAAGCTCTTCAGTGTTATTTATCCCCCAAATAAAACTGATTTAAGATGCATTTTCTTAACTAGAAGCCTAAAACACTTAATAGCCACTATGAACAAATATTTTGACAAAACATGGATTACTTAGCTCTATTTCTAAAAGCATTGCTCTTAAAAAATAAATGCTAAGTCCATTCCAAATATATATATATATATATATATATATATATATATATATGAACTAGCAGAGCTAGAGGATCGTTTCCTCAGTGAGGCCAGTGTCCATCAGGGTGACACTGTGCCCTGGGGCATAATAAGCTTCTGCGTCTTGAGAACCAAGGCTAAGCAATAGGACTATATTTAGACACTTGTCAAATCAGGGCTGAGGCAGTGATTAACCAAATGACATTTGACTAAGACTGGATGACCAGTTCTTTAAAATTTTAATTCTAGTATAAGTTAAAATGAATTTGGGCTAAATTAAAAGATTTAATTAATGTGACTACCTACTTATAAGTCAATTTGTACTATGTCATAAAAACACAAGTGCAATATATATATTTATGTATTTAAGAAATACATATGTATATATGTACATACACACATAGTCATAAACAGAGAAAAGATTTTTTAACAAACTCATTTTAAAAAACAACCTGTTTCAGTTAGGCTCTGGCAGAGCCTCTCAGGAGACATCCATATCCAGCTCCTGTCAGCAAGCACTTCTTGGCATCAGCGATATTGTCTGGGTTTGGTGGCTGCATATGGAATGGATCCCCAGGTGAGGCAGTCTCTGGATGGCCTTTCCTCCAGTTTCTGCTCCATTCTTTGTCCCTGTATTTCCTTTAGACAGGAGCAATTCTATGTTAAAATTTTGAGAAGGGTGAGTGGCCACATCCCTCAACTTGGGACCATGCCTAACCTCTGGATACAGGTTCTCTCTCCCCTTTGTTGATCCCCCCCACCCTACTTCAGAGCTCCCAGAAACTAAACTACCAACCAAATAATACACACAGAGGGACCCATGGCTCCAGACACACATGTAGCAAAGGATGGCCTTGTCTGGCATCAAAGGGAGGGGGGGCTCTTGGTCCTGTGAAGGCTTGATTCTCCAGCATGGGGGGGGGGTGTACAAAGGACACAGAGGTCAGGAAAGAGGAAAAGCGACTAGGCAAGAAGTTATAGCAGACATCAGGAGTAGCAGGGGTGAGAGAGAGAAGAACCTCCAGAAATGTTGCTTGACAATGCCATTGTTACATCTAATGCCTCTGTGCTAATTTTCTTAAAGCTTGCCAGCTCATGCAGGCTTCGTTCTTCATACGCTCCAATGTCTGCTGCTGCTTCTGTTCCTCCTGACGTCAGTCTCTAGCTCCTTCAGCCTTTCAGAATGAGCCAGACCAGGGAGTTTCCAGAATTTAAGCCTCAGAGTAGGACCTTATTCCTAACTCCCCCTTTTACAGCCCTCTGGCTTCTTAGACTGGATAGCTACCAAACATTGTATAACAACATTGCCTATTGCAAGCAGACAACTATTTTGGGGTTACCCACTCTTCAATGTTATAATTCAATCTAGGAAATCAGCAATATATATATAATGTTCCTTTTTCTCTAGGTCAGTGGTATCATGTGACCCTTTCACAGATATCCTATATATCAGATATTTACATTACAATTCATATCAGCAGCAAAATTATAGTTTTGAGGCAGCAACAAAAAAAATTTTTGGTTGAGGAACTGAATTAAAGCGTCACAGCATTAGGAAGGTTGGGCCCTACTGCTCTGGAGAATCCAGACTAGCACAGCTGAGTAGGATTTTGAGGACCTTAGGAACTCACAGGGAAACAGGACTTGGATTATTGTAGGCTTCCACACCAGGTGTCCTATAGGTGGGACTCCTGTGAGAGGGGTGGGAATCCAGGATGACTTAGGGAATCTTACGTGTGGTCTTTGTGTTATAGATTGTTCTGTGTTAATGAGCTAAAGTTTTCTTGGCCATCTGGTGCACTTTCAGTCAATTAACCATTTGTCTTTGTAAAGCACTAGTTAGCTCTTTTCTCCCAATTCAACATATACCTAGTGCTGTATTCTCTTATAAAGCTCTGAGTAATAAACTGAACTATGCACTATGCATAAGTGATATTGTGTTTCTTAGTTTTTCCACTGAACATTCTATCTAGAATCTAGTAGGTCTAACATGACATTCTCTTTGTTTCAAAATCACATTTCTCTGATTACTAATGGTTTAAGCATCTGTTTACATATTTTTGTGAAGCCTTTGGGTTTATTTAGCTGCAAATTGACCCACACATCTTTTTCTATATTTAAAAGTTGGGATTTCCATTTCAAATGAGAGAATTTTATGTACAGTCTGGATGGTTGTTTCCCTGTCATTTTAGACACATGAAATGTCTCTGACATATTTCTGCTAATTTTACCCTCAAAAATATTTCCTAATTTTGGTGTGACTGAATCTAATAACTGATGTTTTGTGAGAATCATTTGAAAGTTATTCCCTATCCCTAAGGCATAATATCTTCACTCTTTATGAGTCTCCTTGATTTATTTCTTTAATATTTCTGCATTCCATTTTGGCATGTAATAATGGTGTGGGTTTTCTCATTTATGAGCCGTTTTCCTATCATCCTTTGCTAAGCAGGATGATGAGTATCGCCATCTTTGTTATGAATTAAAACCTGAGATATGGCTATTTCACAGATCTTATGGTATGCAAGTCATTTTGTTTCTTTTTAAATTAATATCAGACAATTTTTAATATCACAGTCTTGTGGTTACTCTATATCCTTTACAGAGCATGTCGATATTCCCTGGAGTTATAATTCAAGACTGCTTTGAGACAAACAAATGTGGGTTATTTCTAAGATCACGGTCCAGTTTTTGGCAGATGAATAGATTAATGGAGATAGAATTAGCAGACACATTTAGTCTATTGCACTTCATAGCAGGGCACTGACATTTGGTAAAAATAACATTAAATTATTAAAGGCACTTTAGTTTTTGTGTTATAAGTTGTTAAATCATATGATTGAGAAGGTGCTATCTTATAGAAATTCTAGAATGTACCACAGTAATTCATGAATTTAAAGTTTGATGAAAGTGTTATATAGATTACCAAGCAGCTGAATTGGGGGAAAGAGTCTGACGAACATGGAAATTGAACAATACAGGCCAATGTTTATGTGACTAGAATTCCAAAGTGGTGAATTTATACCCCTATCTGTGGGCTAGCACCAGGTGACAATATCCAAATGTTGTAACAGCATCACACTGGCTGGGAGTGAGGAGAAATGCACAGAAAGGTCCTTGTGTCGTCAGATTTCATGTTCCTATTGCGCCAACTGAAGGCAGCAATCACCACACCTCTAACCAGGCAGGGGCTTCCCATGCTAATCATTGGATTATTTTTGATATCTTTTTGTGTTCATCTATGCGGGCCCATGCTTCCATGGTACATCTCTGAACCTCTCCTCACTCCAAGTGCTGCCTGAACCTTGAATCAGCCCCGTTTCTAATAAGCTCTGTTAAATTTATTTTACTTAAAATATTAAAAATGAATGGATTTGGGGACAAAGAGAAAGTACAAGGTAAGGGAGGAAGAGGAGGGGAAAGGGAAAGGGGGAGGGGGAGGGGAAAGGGAAAGGGGGAGGGGGAAAGGGAAGGGGAAGGGGAAGGGGAAGGGGAAGGGGAAGCAAATATGCTGAGAAGCACTGTAAAGTAGCATGGATCAACTAAGTATAAGCTTTGAAAAGAGACATATCTTTTGTGATACCACTCAGAAAACAAGGGGGAAAACAATAAATCTATCAGACTAAACTACATAGACTTCTTGACTTTTGACTTACCAAAGCACGAATTTCATTCAGTTCTAGCTATATATGTATAATACCAGACAACATGGGCAGAAAAACTTCAGCATGGGTGCCATATATTAAAGGCAGCCTCAAACCCACCAGGAGAATGGACACCTTCAGAATGCTGTAGCAAAGAGTAAAAATATAAAAATTAAAATATGAGAAAAAAATCCAGGAATAAACAAAACGATCTAGGGTCATCAGATTCTGTAATTGCTCCTTGGACATTTTATGTGGCAGTTGCTACTTCCTATTGCAAGGCCTAAGGTGATGTAAGCTCTGTTCTTTATTTCTTAAACATTTCCCAACATATCTATGTAGGCTTTGCTATTGTAATCATTTTATTTGAACCATCTGGGACAAAGCTTCTACTCCTGCCAGGATTTTGTTACTCATTTGTTCTGTGGCATCAATAGCTGTTTTCCCAACATCTAAAATAATGCTCTACACATTAGAAATAAATCAGAAACAAGGACAAGAATTCTTGATCACTAAATACTTGAAATTTTTATAACTTAAGGGTCAAAAGGTTTTGAGGAACACTGGGTAATTCTCATACAGATGTATAAATGGATATGTAGGAAGAAATTGCTAGAGAAGAAATCTGGGCCCTCATTCTCATCTCTAATAGTAATAGCTTCTTCAGAAGAGCATACCACTGAAAATCACCAAGTGGTTCCACCCCAGCAGCAGCAGGTCACTGGGCCACCTTACAAATTGAATGTTTACCTAAGGGTGGTACATCCGCCCACAGATTAGGAACAGCCAGAGACTAACAGACACATTCAACACTCTCTCTTCTTTTGGAGAATTAAGGGCAAACAATACAAGGGAAGTGTAATGAAGGATGCTCTTAAAAATGGCCCTGAAGTTCAGCAAAAGAGACTGAGATCATGACCCTCCCTGTGAGTACAGGAAAATAGTGAGTACTTCCTAGTTCAAACGTGAAGCAAATGACAAAGCATAGCCTTGTCAACATGAAAATCTCTTCAGATTCTTTCAATTAAAAACATTCTAACTCAGGGAACAGCAGGTAAAAATAAGCAGTGGCTGACAGTTACCCTTCAAAAGGGCACTTGACCTAGAGGACCCAGCCTATAGATGTTTCAAATCATAAGAAGACTCTGTGAATAAAAGTTCCCAGAAGAATGTCAAGTCCTCCACTGATCCTTCAGTGACTGTGAAGGGGTTGGAAGATTGCAGATCCAAAGTCTAGTGACATTCATCTGGGGCCATCTTTAGGTGCCTAAACACTATGCCTTGCCTACCTCTATGTCTTACCTAAGGTCCTGTATCTAAAAGATAAACCTTTTGAATGCACTAATTTAACAAAACTCTAACCTCCACCAACCAGAATGATAAGCATCCCAACAAAGAACATGGAGGCTATAACTGAAGGGTGTCCACTTGGCTTTTACTATTGTACTTGATGCATCTCCTAACGTGTTTAAGAGCTACCTGGACACAGGACTTTTCTTTTTGTTACTATATAAACTTCATCAATCTGTAACCACCTTGGAACATGGTATTTGGGGTCGTCTAAATATGTGTTCCTCTTCCATGACCACTTAACCTTTGCTTCAGAATGACCTACTCCAGGGTCTCTAGTTTCTAGGAACATATGTGAGCTGTGAGGTAGTCCTTTTTTATATTATTAGATATTTTCTTCATTTACATTTCAAATGCTATTCCCAAAGTCCCCTATAGCCTCCCCCCCACCCTTGCTCCCCCTTGATGAAGAAATAAGCAGAAGATGTTAAGACTAAAGCAAAGCAGAGATAACAAGTTGGAGGGACTAAGAGAGAGCCAAATCACCAAATGGATACAGGGATTACCTAAATAAGATAACAACTGGATAAACAACAGCAACTTTAGATTTTAAGTGAACTCCAATTCCCTAATTCCATTCCTATCTCTTCCAGACTCTGCAATTTGTTTAGGAAGAGCCTCATCCCCACCTCATTTTTATACATATATTTACAAAAAATACTCTCTCTGAGGTTCTAGTTCATACACGTAGAAGACTGTAGCTTCTGGCTCCCAGACACATTCTTTTGGATGCATTCATCAAGGGGTGTTTAGTATGGGAGGAATGTAAGGATGTCATTTATCTTGATTGTGTCCCAAAGCCCTTCACAGAATATTTTCTTGAAGATGCTTTTACAAAAAGTGAGCTCAAATTGCCTTGAAAATTGGCTGATGAACAACAGGAAAGCAAATAGACCTCTTTCTAAAACAGCACCTGAAATGATAAAGGGATTTCTGTCCTTTCTTTTTCAGTCCTCCCACATTCTCAAAAACTACCTGAAAGTAATTTTTCTTCTCCCAGCTACAAAGTAATTTAAACTTAAAACATGTTCCACACCGAGTTTGGTACTCTGGGTTGCAGTGGCCATATTGCAAGACAAAATGAAGGCCTTCTTTCTGTGTTTGTAGTCTGACATATTGGGATTCTTGGCTTCTCTGTTCTATATGGAAATTACAGGACCAATTTTTAAATATGGGTAATTCTAGAAGATTTGTGTGAGGATTTGTATATGCTCACCCTATGGAGTAACATGATTAGAAGGTGTGGTCCTGTTGGAGTAGTGTCATAGTGGGGGTGGGCTATAAGACCATCATCCTAGCTGTCTGTAAACCATTCTTCCACTAGTAGCCTTCAGATGAAGATACAGAACTCTCAGCTCTTCCTACACCATGCCTGCCTGGATGCTGCCATGCTCCCACCTTGATGATGGACTGAACCTCTGAATCTGTAATGCAGCCCCAAATAAATCTTGTCTTTATAAGGCTTGCATTGGTCATGGTGTCTGTTCACAGCAGTAAAAGTCTAAGACAATTTGGGAGTTTTTTTTAAGCTATGAGATACAGACTCCCATTTATCAAGGATGTTAGGGTCCTCTATGGAGGGAGCTGAGTGAGATGCACCGGTGCCATAACATGTATGAGGAACTGGAGAGGAGAGCTTGTGTGACATCACTCCCAGCTGGCCTCCTTCTTCTCTTTCCTCCTTAATCCGTCTTCCTATCATAACCTTAGAAAAGCACATTGGAATTGTATTACATCTTTAACACTTTTCAGAGGTTTCCCATTGCACTTTGAAAATAATTCAGAAATTTTCTTATGTTGTCCATCATCGCTGACCAACACTAAGGTACCTGGCATACCATCAGAACTCTTGCTTTAAGGATGGGAAAGAATGAAAGACTGATAAGTGGGTATATACACAGTTTAAATTGACTATATAATATTAACTGCTGAATTCTGTTATTTTGTAATTGTATCTGGAAATTCCTCTTTTCAGACAGTCATAGGGATGTGAATCGAAATGGTTTTACAGTATGAACTTTAAAATATCAGGCTGTGGGCTGGCAAGATGGCACTTTGGTTAAGGGCACCTGTCCCCAAGCTTGACAACCTGAGTTCAACACCAAGACCCACTTGGTAGAAGGGGAAATCCTAGTCCTTCAAGTTATCTGTGATCTCCACACATGTATAATGGTATATGTTCATGTATGCATATTCACATACACAGAAAACCAATCAATGAAGTATAATAAAAAGTAAAACTTCAGGCTGTGTCTTCAGGAAATGAATCAAATTATGTCGAAACAAGAATGCGTTTGTTTTAGCCACATTTTACATTCTGGGCTAGTCCATAGGACTCTGCAAATGGTATTGTGTGACTGTTCAGAAGATGCCGAAGAACTTCCTCATACATTAGAAATATGTAATCTTTAGGACCTTGAAGGTAAGATATAGGCTTTATGCATTTCAAACAGAAAAAATCCATATTTATTGGTGTAATAAAACTCTAAAATAATTGTATGTTAAACATGTTCTTAATTTGGAGTGATTCCAGTTCACAAACGTAGATTAATACATCAATCTAAGTCAATTATCTTTAAAAGTCAATTATCAAATGACTCCTATTTATTTTTTTATTTTAACAGAAGCTATATTTATACGCAGTCATTCATTTTTTAAATAAGACTCTTGTTCCTGGAGAAAACGAGCATTCTCTTCACCACAATCTCACCAGCCATTGGTTGCCCATCCCTCTTCATCTAGAGTGAGACCTTGTGACGTGTTTGTTCCCTGTCCATGTTGGCATGTTGCTTGGCCCAGTTAAGTTATCTCAATGGTGCAATAGTCATACTTTTATCTTGGCATTGCCAACAGCTGTCTAATTGGATTTAAGTTTCAAACAATAGGAGAAGATTCATGTCTGGTACTGTAAACCTAGCCAACTGTCCACAGCTGATGAGGTCATAGACCCTAGAGGAAAACTTGCTATTGCCATTTTTCTAAATCAATGTCATGTTTAACTGCATTTCACATCTATCTTCATGCCTGCAGATAGATTTTGCTTTCACCCCTTACTAAATAATCTTCCTTACAAAAGACTTAAAAAGCCACTGTCTTACTAGTTTTAGATACAACAGCTTTCAAGTATAAGAGAAAGAAAAAGAAAAATAAATAAATAAATAAATTTTATCCTTACATAATGTAAGATATATCTGTAATTTCTCACTTTTCTCTCAAAAATATAGAAATTTAGGCTTCTGATGAATATGATAAAAGAAATTTGACCTTTTATTGGTAGATGCTTATACAAAGAAAAGCAAGACTCTTATTTGAAATCACATCCCATGATGATGACAGAGGACTCTAAGAGGGACATAAATAACCCCTTTAAAGAAATACAGGAGAACACAGGTCACATACCTCATTGTCAAAAACAAACACTACCTCAGAGTAAAGGGCTTGAAAACAAACTTCTAAGCAAGTGGTCCCAAGAAACAAGTGGGAGTAGCTATTCTAATACTGAATAAAATCGACTTTCAATCAAAAGGTATCAAAAAGGATGAGGAATGACACTTCATACCCATCAAAGGAAAAGTCTTCCAAGAAGAACTCTCAATTTTAAACATCTATGATCCAAATGCAAGGGCACCCACATTCATAAAAGTAACTTTACTAAAGCTAAAAGCACACATTGCACCTCACACAATAATTGTGTTGAACTTCAACACCCCACTATCATAAATGGATAGATCAGGAAAACAGAAACTAAACAGAGACACAGAGAAACTAACAGAAGTTATGGACCAAATGGATTTAACAGATATCTACCGAACATTTTATCCTAAGTCAAAAGAATATACCTTTTTCTCAGCACCTCATGGTACCTTCTCCAAAACTGACCATATAATTGGTCACAAAACAGACCTCAACAGATATAAGAAGACTGAAATAATTCCATGCCTCCTATCAGATCTCTATAGATTAAGGCTGGTCTTCAGTAGCAACAAAGACAACAGAAATTCCACATATACATGGAAGCTGAACAACACTCTACTCAATGATAAATTGGTCAAGGAGGGAATAATGAAAGAAATTAAAGACATTTTAGAATTTAATGAAAATGAAAACTTATGGGACACAAAGAAAGCAGTACAAAGAGGAAAATTCATACCTCTGAGTGCCCCCAAAAAGAAACTGGAGAGAGGATACACTAGCAGTTTAACAACACACCTGAAAGCTCTAGAAACAAATATACCCAAGAGGAATAAATGGCAGTAAATAATCAAACTTGAGGCTGAAATTAACTAAGTAGAAACAAAAAGAATTATGCAAAAGAATCAGCAACCCTGGAGCTGGTTCTTTGAAAAAATCAATAGGATAGATATGCCCTTAGCCAGACTATCCAGAGGACACAGAGACAGTATCCAAATTAACAAAATCAGAAATGAAAAGGGAGATATAACAAGAGAAACTGATGAAATTCAAAACATCGTCAGATCCTACTACAAAAGCCTATANTCAACACAACTGGAAAATCTGGATGAAATGGACAATTTTCTAGACAGATACCAGGTACCAAAGTTAAATCAGGATCAGATAAAACATTTAAACTGTCCCATAACACCTATACAAATAGAAGCAGTCATTAAAAATCTCCCAACCAAAGAAAGCCCAGGACCAGATGGGTTTAGTGCAGAATTCTATCAGACCTTCAAAGAAGTCTAATACCAATACTCTTCAAACTATTCCACAAAATAGAAACAGAAGGAAGACTATCCAGTTCATTCTATGGAGCCACAATTATGCCACAGAAAGACCAACACAGAAAAAGAACTTCAGACCAATTTCCCTTATGAATATCAATGCAAAAATACTCAATAAATTTTTTGCTAACCTAATCCAAGAACACATCAAAACGATCATTCACCATGATCAAGTAGGCTGCATCTCAGGGATGCAGGGATGGTTCAATATACGGAAATCCATCAGTGTAATCCACTACATAAACAATCTCAAAGAAAAAATCCACATGATCATTTCATTAGATGCTGAAAAAACATTTGTCAATATTCAACATTCCTTCATGTTAAAAGTCTTGTAAGATTAGGAATTCAAGGCCCATACCTAAACATAGTAAAAGCAATATACAGCAAACCAGTAGCCAACACTGAACTAAACAGAGAGAAAGTTGAAGCAATCCCACTAATATCAGGCACTAGACAAGGCTGCTCAATCTCTCCATATTTATTCAATATAGTACTAGAATTTCTAGCTAGAGCAATTAGAGAACAAAACCATGTCAAAGGGATACAAATTGGAAAGGAAGAAGTCAAACTATAACTATTTGCAGATGATATGGTAGTAAACTTAAGTGATCCCCAAAACTCCACCAGAGAACTTGTACAGCTGATAAACAACCTCAGCAAAGTGGCCAGATATAAAATTTAACTCAAACAAATTAGTACCCTTCCTATATTCAAAGGATAAACAGATTGAGAAGGAAATTAGGGAAATAACACCCTTCACAATATTCACAAACAATATAAAGTATCTCTGTGTGACTCTAACCAAACAAATGAAAGATCTGTATGACAAGAAGTTCGAGTCCCTGAAGAAAGAAAGACCTTAGAAGACGGAAAGATCTCCCATGCTCATGGATTGACAGGATTAATACAGCAAAAGTGGCCATCTTGTCAAAAGCAATCTACAGATTCAATGCAATTCCCACCAAAATTCCAACTCAGTTCTTGATAGAAAGCAATTTTCAAATTCATCTGGAATAACAAAAAACTCAGGATAGTGGAAACTATTCTCAAAAATAAAAGAACTTTTGGGGAAGTGAGTATCCCAGACCTCAAGCTGTACTACAGAGCAATAGTGATAAAAACTGCATGGTATTGGTACAGTGACAGGAAGGTAGGTCAATGAAATAGAATTGAAGACCCAGAAATAAACCCACACACCTATGGTCACTTGATCTTTGACAAAGGCACTCTAAAACCATCTAGTAGAAAAGAGACCGCATTTTCAACAAATGGTACTGGTTCAATTGGCAGTTAGCATGCAGAAGAATGAAAATCAATCCATTCTTATCTCCTTGTACACCACTCAATTCCAAGTGGATCAAGAACCTCCACATAAAACCAGACACTAAAACTAATAGAAAAGAAAGTAGGGAAGAGCCTTGACCACATGGACACAGGGGAGAATTTCCTGAATAGAACACCAATAGTTTATGCTCTAAGATCAAGAATTGACAAGTGGGACTTCATAAAATTACAAAGCTTCTTTAAGGCAATGGACACTTACAATGGGACAAAACAGCAACCAACAGATTGGAAAAAGAATCTTTTCCAACCCCACATCCTATAGAGGGCTACTATCTAATATACACAAAGAACTCAAGAAGTTAGACTCTAGAGAATGAAATAACCCTGTTAACAATGGCATACATAGCTAAACAAAGAATTCTCAGCTGAGGAATATCTAATGGCTGAGAAGCACCTAAAGAAATGTTCAACATCTTTAGTCATCAGGTAAATGCAAATCAAAACAACCCTGAGATTCCACCTCACACCAGTCAGAATGGCTAAGATCAAAACCTCAGGTGAGGATGTGGAGAAAGAGGAACACTCCTCCATTGCTGGTGAAATTTCAAGTTGGTATAACCACTCTGGAAATGAGTTTGGAGGTTCCTCAGAAAATTGGACATAGTACTACCTGAGGACCCAGCTGTACCATTCTTGGGCATATACC
>NC_034610.1:34445240-34479640 GCF_900095145.1 Mus pahari
TCCTGGATTTCCTGGATGTTTTGAGCTAGGATCTTTTTGCATTTTGCATTTTCTTTGATTGTTGTGTCCATGTTCCCTATGGAATCTTCTGTACCTGAGATTCTCTCTTCCATCTCTTGTCTTCTGTTGCTGATGCTCACATCTATGTTTCCTGATTTCTTTCCTAGGGTTTCTATCTCCAGAGTTGTCTCCCTTTGGATTTTCTTTATTGTTTCTCCTTCCATTTTCAGATCCTTAATTGTTTTGTTCAATTCCATTCCCTGTTTGGTTGTGTTTTCCTGTAATTGTTTAAGGGATTTTTTTGTTTCTTCTAGCTGTTTAGCAGTGTTCTTCTTTAATTCTTTAAGGGTTTTCTTTGTGTTTCTTCTAGCTGTTTAGCAGTGTTTTTCTGTAATTCTTTAAGGGATTTTTGTGTTTCNTCTACCTGTTTAGCAGTGTTTTCCTGTAATTCTTTAAGGGATTTTTGTGTTTCTTCTACCTGTTTAGTAGTNTTTGCCTGTAGTTCTTTAAGGACTTCTACCTCTTTAGCAGTGGTCTCCTGTAATTCCTTGAGGGATTTTTGTGTTTCCTCTTTAATGGCTTCTACTTGTTTAGCATTGTTCTCCTATTTCTTTGAGCGAGTTATTAATGTCCTTCTTCAAATCTTCTACCACCAACATGAGATATGGTTTTAAATCCACATCTTGCTTTTCGGGTGTGTTGGGGTATCCAGTACTCACTGTGGTGGGCATACTGGGTTCTGATGATGCCCAGTGTTCTTGGTTTCTCTTCGTAAGATTCTTATGTTTGCCGTTCGCTATCTGGAAGTCTCTGGTGTTAATGTTCAAGCTGTCTGTGGTTGGAATTTTATTCTCCTGTGATTCTGTTAACCTCTGTCAGCACTCCTGGGAATCCAACTCTCCCCTGAGTCCCTGTGGTCAGAGCATTCTCTGTAGGCAAGCTCTTCTCTAGCAAGGCAGGTGTCCAGGAGTCTGGATCTCTGATCCTCTTTCTGAGTCCTGGGGTCAGAGCCCTCCCTGTAGGCTGACTCTCCTCCCGTTATCCCAAGGACCTGTGGTGTGGAGATTCCTCAGGAGAGCTCAGCTGCCTCTGCTAGGGTTCAGGAGATGGCAGGGTGGCCCCGACTGGACAGGAACACCATCTCTGTGTGTGCGGTGTTCCTGTGACTCTGTTTCTGCTGGCACAAGCCCCTCCTGGATTCTCTGGAGTTGACGTCCAATTCCACTCACCCATGATCCCGAGGACCTGTGGTGTGGAGATTCCTCTGGAGCGCTCAGCTGCCTCCACTGGGGTTCAGGAGAGAGATGGCAGGGTGGCCCTGACCGGACCAGATCCCCCCCACATTTTCTAAACAGGAAAATCTTGAGAGAATGACCGGTTCTACAATTTTTGAGCCAAAATTGAAGCAAGATTTAATTAAATAATGGCCAGGTTGATGAACTCTGGCCTGGTCAATTGCTGTGTTGCCCCAAAACGGTGACAAGTCATGTTTTTCAGACTTACAATGTCACACCCATAATGCCACTGTATTTCCCATCTGGTCCAATCAGGAGCTGGCAGATAGGCTGACATATTTCCCACCCACTTACATGTGATCAAGCATATACAGTGTAGCTGATTGAAGCAAACATGTTCAGGGGAGCCCACACATGTTTCTTGTTATCTCTCATGAGCAATAGTCTTCAACATTTCAGGAAGTACCTGTCCTTGGATGAACAGCTTACAGGTTAGAGCCTTTCTTGTTTCATGAATCTCTTAGGCACAGTAATTAAAACTGAAGACATAGTTGGATCTCACAGCTGCCCACCAGAGGTGATCAGTGAGACATAGTTTATAGCCAATCGAAAGTCTTTATCCCAGCTGGCTGGTAGTACATTTATGCATTCCAGTATTAAGAGTAGACTTGAACATTTAAACCAATAGGATTTTAAAGGCAAAAATCATACCCTGGTATTATCTTACTCTGCAGGTGCAGGGAAAAGTTTGCACAAGCAAGCAGTCTAACAGAAGCTAACATAAATGGATAACTGGAGGAGATTCTTTGGAAGAAGCTAAAATTAGTTATTAAGAGATTTTGATTTCTAGACTAGAAGTTGGTAATTTTCCATGAGGCTCTCCATCAAGGAGATAAAGTTCTATATAAACCTTAAGTGGCCTCAAGAATAATACAAGACATAGGAATCACTGCTCTAGCTTTCTCTGTCACAGTATAAATCAGTAGTGGGGACAGAATGTCAACATTCATGATCCAAACAGTCTGTCAGTTGTCAGTCTTTATCTTGCAATAGAGAGGTACCAGGTTGGGGAGGGGGGAAAGAATTTCTCTTGTTTTGTCATCACATGATTAACAAGTGTATCAAAACAATGAATATAATATAAATGAACAAGCGCAACATAGTCTGAGGAGGAGCTGCCTCCAGCAATATTCAGGCCACAAGGAACTTGACTCTATCTCACACTGAGGTTAGCCTCTTCAGGAGAGGACTATGGTGACAGCAAGCAGTAGCCCTGTGTTTGGGAATCAAGATCCTGTCTACAACCTTCTGCTAAGACGATGCTAACTTTAAAACAGGTGACCCAAGCTGCATTGCAGAGCAAATGGAAGATGTGCGAAGTTAAAATAAACTGGTTGAGTTCACACTCATTTACACGCTGGCGAAAATAACTTTTTCATTCTAACATATGTACAGGAACTTTCAGGAATACCATTGAAGGGACTCTAGCTGTCCTGAACATGGTAAACATGGCTCTGACAGGCCTCGGTCGTCTCTCCATTCCCTCTGCCTTGCTAAAATGCATTAAGTTACATTCCTAAAGCTAGCCCCCAAGGTCTATGCCATGGCCAATCCTTCCTCCTGAGGCTGACTACCAAGTTCCAGCTACTGAAGTATTGAAGTCCAGCAATCAAAAGCCCCCTTTGGCTCACCTAATTAACATGACCAGTTAAAATTAAGCAACTCATCCTAATATGGAGGTTCCCATTTTTACCTTTATAAACTACCATTTGCCTACAGGCCATGTCTATCTTGTCTCTATCCAGAGACAGTCCTTTGTCTAGTCCCTTTCACTTCCAGGACAAATACTCCTTCCCCTTCTCCTTTGCTGCTTCCCCCACCCCTTGTTCCCTTTCCCTTCTCTCTCTTCCTCTGCCTCTTCCCTTTGTCCTTTATCCCTGCCATTTGTCCCCTGGAGCAAATGCACCTCCTTTGTGTTGAAAACTAAGTCTGAGACCTTGTCTTGGGATCTGGGAGCCAATACTTTTCCTTCAAACAGTCTCATTGGAGCTTCACACCCCTGCAAGTTAAGTACTACAGGTAGAAGAATCATTACCCTAGTTTCAAGACTGAGGGAGTCAAGGCCTGTGAAGATTAAGTGACTGGTCGAAGGCTTCTAATATTATTCTGTAGTTATAACTCAAACCACACCAGTTCAAATTCCGTTTCTCTCTCTTGCAGCATGGTGGACAATAAAGTGCCCGGATCAGGAAGGTTATCAGGGAACATGGAAGTGGGTGACTGTTTTTTTAACATCTTCATTTGCAGGGCTTTCGTTCTTTGGTTTATCTGGCTGCAGGAGTGTGGCAATCATCCTGTCCCATGGCAACCTTCCCATCAGCTTGTCTGGCAGGGTTGTGATCGGAGTTGATGTCTCACAGTTAAAGTGTATCCATTTCAGGAGTGATGAGATATTCTAGGAAGAAGGATGATCCATGACTTCCAAACCAAAGTTCCATTCGGTAAAAACACAAAGTAGAAAATCATGGATTTGAGGAGGGAGGATAGAATGCTGGCACTGGGAGTTAACCTCACTGGGAGAGGCTAAGACTGCTACCGCAGTTTTGAGCCAAATTTAAAGCAAGCTTTAATTAAATACGGGTTAGGATGATGGGCTTTCGCTAGGTCCTTTCCTGAGTTCCTGGAAAATGGTAACAAGTCACAGTTTGCCGAGACTTATTAAAACACACCCATAAGGCCACTCTGGTCAGGTCCTTTCAGGGGCTAGCATATATTCTGACATACATCCTGCCTGCCTACATCCAATCATAGATAAGTGTACATCTAAAAATATTATCGGCCCGTGAACCCCAGCCTACGTGTGATCAAGCACATCCAGTGCAGGAGAGAGAAACTTGTTTAAGGAAGTAAAAACATGTGGAAATAAAAACATTGTTATCTTCCATAAACAATAACTCCAGCCTTTCAGGAGTTATCTGTTTTGTGAGAGGCATTTTTGTTTCATGGATCTCTTAGGCACAGTAATTAAAATAAAAAATATAACTTTGGCCCTCATAAGTACCTTTGGTACAAGAGTCTCATTGTAGTATTTCAAACTATGAAAATTATTTCTGCCAGATATGGTAGCACATGCTTTTAATCTCAACACTACAATGGCAGAGGTGTGTGGACTAGATTTGTCTAGGTAGCAAGTTAGAGGGAAGCCAGCGCTACACAGTGAGAACTATGTCAATAAAAAAAATTATATAAATGTAAATAGATAAATATTCCCATGTGATTAATTCTCATAGCTGCTTACTAAGCCTGGGGTTTTATAAATTTTAATTCATTACTTATTCTTTTTACTAATTTCTAAGTGTTTATATCTCTGTGTGTTACTCCCTTGTATTTGAACAGAAGTGTTATATTTTTAAAATATTTAAAATAAAAGGTTTTAAATCTATCCACACATAGGGTTGATATATTTTATTAACTTAAAGAACTCAAGAAGCTGGACTGCAAAAATTCAAATAACCCCATTAAAAATGGGGTACAGAGCTAAACAAAGAATTCTTAACTGAGGAGTATGGAAGGGCTGAGAAACACTTGAAAAATGTTCAACATCCTTAATCATCAGGGAAATGCAAATCAAAACAACCCTGAGATTTCACCTCACACCAGTCGGAGTGGCTAAGATCAAAAGTTCAGGGGACAGCAGATGCTGGTGAGGATGTGGATAAAGAGGAACACTCCTCCATTGCTGGTGGGATTGCAAGGTAGTACAACCACTCTGGAAATCAGTCTGGTGGTTCCTCAGAAAACTGGACATAGTACTACCAGAGGATCCAGCAATACCTCTTGTTGGTATATACCCAGAAGATGTTCCAACTGGTAATAAGGACACATGCTCCACTATGTTCATAGCTGCCTTATTTATAATAGCCAGAAGCTGGAAAGAACCCAGATGTCCCTCAACAGAGGAATGGATACAGAAAATGTGGTACATTTACACAATGGAGTACTACTCAGCTATTAAAAACAATGAATTTATGAAATTCTTAGGCAAATGGATGTATCTGGAGAATATCATCTTGAGTGAGGTAACCCAATCACAAAAGAACTCACTTGATATGCACTCACTGATAAGTGGATATTAGCCCAGAAACCTAGAATATCCAAGATACAATCTCCAAAACACAACAAAATCAAGAAGAAGGAAGACCATCACGTGGTTACTTCATTCCTCCCTAAAATAGGGAATAAAATACCCATGAGAGAAGTGGCAGAGACAAAGTTTGGAGCTAAGACGAAAGGATGGACCATCCAGAGACTGCCCAACCGGGGGTCCATCTCGTAATCAGCCACCACATGCAGACACTATTGCATATGCCAGCAAGATCTTGCTGAAAGGACACTGATATAGCTATCTCTGTGAGGCTATGCCAATACCTGGCAAATATAGAAGTGGATGCCCACAGTAATCTATAGGATAGAACACAGAGACCCCAATGGAGGAGCTAGAGAAATTACCCAAGGAACTGAAGGGGTCTGCAACCCTATAGGTGGAACAACAATATGAACTAATCAGTACCCCTAGAGCTCGTGTCTCTAGCTGCATATATAGCAGAAGATGGCCTAGTCAGCCATTTTTGGGAAGAGAGGCCCCTTGGTCTTGCAAAATTTATATGCCCCATACAGAGGAATGCCAGGGCCAAGAAGTGGGAGTGGATGGGCAGGGGAGCAGGGTCAGGGGAGGGTATATAGGGGACATTCTGGATAGCATTTGAAATGTAAATGAAGAAACTATCTAATAAAATAAGTAGCTGGAAATAGAAAAAAATAGAAAAAAAAAGAATGTTATATGCTTTTCTTCTACCTACAAAGTACATCAGATGTATAGAAACATGACCTTGAATATGAGATTGCACATGCAGAAACACCATTGGGATCTTTAAACTACTCACTGCAGGCCACAATTAGATTGCCTTTGTAAATCTCTTGGTACCTTACCCCACCAGTTTGTTTACTCTGTATCTGGGCCGGGGGCAGACTTGAGTAATTTCAAGAGACTGACTGCCTGCAGGCCCTATGTGCTTAGTATCCCCTCCTTTACAGGGAAAGCCTTGCTCAGTCCTGAGTTGATGAAAAGCAGCCCCATCTTGATCTCTCTTTTCTGCCTCAGCCTGTTTGCTTATCTTTGATATCAAAATCCTGATTGGTCTGTCTTTCTGAAGTCAAATTATGACCAGGTTTCCCAAGCCAATGCTTTCCTTTACTGTTTCACTCCATATGCTTAGGTATAAATACTTAAATGCTTAGGGATACATACTTAATTAGCTCAGCCTTTTCAGTTAAGCCTAACATTGAACAAAATCCTGAATGTTAAGGTTTAATCAGCCGCGGATTCCTACAGAACACTAAGAATAGCAGCTGAAATAAGAACTACTGGAAATGTCTGAGTCCTTCTGCTGATCTGGGCATGTCAAGCATATCCCAGCTGGGTTCCTCATAAGTGTGTGTGTATGCGTGGTCAGCTGGCAGGCTGGTTGTACTACAATGTCCTGAGGTAGGACCACTCCGTTCTTTGTGTCTCTTGTATTTATGGAGTTAGATGGTCAGATTAGCGTGTTCTCATGGCGAAGCCAGGCATCCAAGAGAGAAAGTTCTCAATTCTACCTTGTCAGTTGTCAAGTCGAGACTCAAGGTTCTGCATTTGCAATGGTCTTTCAGGTGCTGACGGTCACTAGGGAACAAATCTGCTATTGTAGTAGAGAAATAAATATTACTTGTATGATGAAGCTACTCAAAAAAAGATTGTGAAATATTGTCAAATATTTTTCAGTCCATATTATATTGATTACATGCCTTACTAATACAATGTAAATATAGCCCATCTTAAAACATATCTGCTAACATGATTTGGTTAAAAACATATTTAACCACTGGGCTGCCCAGGGAACTCAGTGGTTAAGACCACTTGATGCTCTTGCAGAGGAGCAAGGTTTGAGGCCCAGCACACTTGTCTGTAAGTGCAGTTCCAGAGTATCCAGTTCCTTCTTCTGGCTTCTACAGGGTACCAGGCACACACTCAGAGTACATACATATTTGTAGGAAATGTACTCATGCACATAAAATAGAGTAAAATAAAATACATTTTTAAAAACTTTGATTTAACCAGTCTTTTATCTGAAGCATTCAGGCATTTTCCAGATTTTCATATGACATAATAATTCTAAAGAATTAATTAGAAGATCACTATTTGGTCTGCAGTTTATAATTTATGCTTTTAACAAAAACAGAAAAACAACTCATGTAACTAATATAAAGTTAAGTTTTGGCTATTTTTTTGAAAAGATTTTTACAAACCTAATCGAAAAACATGTATCTCACATTCATTTTAATTTATAATTCTCTGGCTTTTAGTAAGCTGGAACTCTTTCCATATATTTGTTATTTACATTCTTTTATCGATTTCCTGTGTCTTTGCCTATTTTTCTACTAGTTCATACATTTTTCCTGATTTTTTTTATTTGCTCTCTATGTAGTGTTATTTATTCCCTTATCCTGATGCTCAGACAATAATATCAATAGCTGCAGCAAAGTGAGACATCGTTTCAAGATTGAAATGTACCAGAGAAAAAGGGGCGAATGTAATATCCAAAATAAATTCAAGACTGCCTGGTACCTTCCCCCTTCAAAAAGACATTGCAAACTGTACTAGCAGGTCAAGTACAGAGCCAGATAAAAAGCTCGCTGACTAAACAAATATAGAAGCATAGTTTTAACGGTCAAAAATGGGATTAACAATTCTCCTTCCCTGCCTCACACTAAAAACCTCAAGGACAGGCAAAATCAGAGTCACCCTATACAACCCAACCAATGTCTTAAAAGGTTATTGGCTACATCAATTAAAATAAGCCAGGCTACCCTGGTGCCTATATCCAGCCCTTACAAAGGTATAAAAAGTGTGTTCTTTCTTTGTTCTGGGTCTCTCCTCAGCCTGTGTGCTGAGAGGGGGTTCCCCAACGTGTTGGATAAGTAAAATCCTCATGTGCTTTGCAATGATGGCGGTCTCTGTGCCGTTTGTGTGTGAGGGTCTTTTAGCAAGCTACAGCAATCCTTATACATTGTGTGTGTGTGTGCGTGTGTGTGTGTGTGTGTGTGTGTGTGTGCTTTCTTTGTTCGTGTATCAGTTACTTTAGGTGTTTTGTTTTGCTTTGTTTTGCTTTTGTTTTTGTTTTTGATTTCGTTTTGTTTGTTTCATTTTGTTGTTATTGTCTTGTTTTTAGGAAAAAAATGAGGTTTATAGATTCTGTTCAAGCTTACTAATCCTTCCTTAATACTATAGCAACATCCTTCTGAGTTCTTATTTCATTTTACATTTGTCCTTTCCAAAGACAGAGTCGTTGACAGCCAGAATGTGTGCTAAGAAACACGTTGAGATTTGTTGGATTTGTTTGGTTTATTTTGCTGTTGGTTTTTTGGCTTTTTGTTTTGGTTTTTTTTTTGGGGGGGGATTGTTTTTATTTTGTTGTTGTTTTTAGTTTGGGATTTTTTGTTTGTTTGTTTGTTTTGTTATTTTTGTCATGAAATCTTTACAGAGTACACTTGCATTAACCTGGGAGGTTTTCCAAGTGGCCTCTTGGTGTACTGGAGAGGCACAGTGGTCGCTCTGTGTGAACCAAGCATGCTCTACTGCAATGGACAGGTTCATGCAGCTGGTCATACAGTGAGGTTCCATTTCCACCACCGTGATTTTCTACAGTCCATGTGGGATGTTTATGTTGTGTACTGGGGACAAAAATACATAGCTATGTTTTGTGTGTATATTCATGTTGTCTTCATCATTTCACAATATGATATAATTCCAACTTTGAAAGTATAATAAAAGATTTTATCATTTTGCCCACAATTCCTAATGTGTAAATAACGGAATTGTTTGGAGAATCTGGTGTGGTGGCAGATGCTTGAAATCAGCATTCAGGAGGTGTACATAGAGAATCAGAGAGACATGTTCATCCTCTGCTACATAGCAAAGATGTAGCCTGGGTTGTGTGAGGCCCTGTTTCCAAAAAGAAACACACACACACACACACACACACACACACACACACACACACATGCTGCAGAAACAAAAGATTTTTGTATAAGGTTTTCAAAATAATGGACACTTTTCCATAGTAATTTTATTTCTTATATTGGTTTTAATCTGTTTACATTTTCTGTTTTCTGAAATGTCTTCTAATAATTCATATTTTCCTAGAAAATTGTAAACTTAATTCAGTGTTTCAAAATGTATTTTCAGACTGTTGACTCTTCAATGTATTTAAGTTTGTTCTTAAATATTTATCTTTCATAGTTTAAGTGTATTTATTCATTTTTTGCATTTTTTTCTCTTAGTGTTTAAGTAGTAATTTGTAGTTAAACTCAATTTCCACCCATCCATAGGTCATTTACTTCTATATGTATTTATCAGTTCCAATTTACATTTCATCATTTATAAATTTGTCATTTTATCTTTATGTTTTAATCTTACCTTTCCAAGTGGTTTTCTTTTTTCTATGGTTCGTAAATAGAATAGCTATTTAATCTACTATATTACTATTTAATGATGTAAATACATGAAACTATACATTTGATTTCATTGAAGCTTTCTAAGTATTCTGTGGTTTCTTTTGATTTACTTCTTTGAATTACAAATTTTCTGTGGATGATTTTATGTTTTTGAGAGGGATTTCTTTAGTTTCATTTCAGCATTATTAATGTTACCTTTTCTTTGTACCTTTTGGTATCTATTAGTGTTTTCCTTAAGAGCTAACTTATGGTAAATTTTATAAGTGATCTATCAGTATTTCATGGTCAACTTCTTTACTTTCATGGAAGGACATAGAGGATATATTGTTATGTGTGTCTTGTACATTGCTGTAAAATAGATATCAACCTATATTAGCATTTTATATTATCCCAGGACTCAGTAAAACCCTTGGATTCTTTTTGTCTAAAGCTCTGGTGTGCATTTCTAGGTTGAATTGGGCCAGGTTTGGTTGCGTCTGAAATGCAGACTTGCTAAGAAAGCAAGCATGCCCTCAGAGGAGCTGGACGCTTCTCAGTGGGGGCCCTGTGCATGCCTATCACTTCTGACATTTGGGTTGCTTTCCTCGGCTCAACAGACCACATCTTCCTTCCTGTCTCTGGTCTCCGGTACATCGTCTGGGTCAGGCACGCGATGATGCAGCAGACACTCTGTGAATTCTGCTGAACACTTACTGTTTGAGTTGTGGCCACTTCCTAGCTTTGTTAGACATGGCACTTTCTGACTTTTACATTGTTTTTCCTGCTTGGGGGATTTCGAGGTATTTGTCATTTGACAGATAGTCTTTGTAAACACTTTTCTTTCATTCTGCAGTTCTCCTGTTTATCTCACTCTGTGATCCTATATCCTTTACCCATTTCTCTGCTAAGTCTTTGTTTCTATGTATTTTTCTCTGAGGCAAAGCTTTTTCTGGCCAGTAGACAGATCTAGATTGGCCTCATGCTCTCTTTATAGTTAATAGCCTGTACTATTTCCTTTCTCTGTTGTAAACAGCTTCAAGCAGTTCTCTCTCTCTCTCTCTCTCTCTCTCTCTCTCTCTCTCTCTCTCTCTCTCTCTTGTTTTGTTTTTTTCTGAGGCAGGGTTTCTCTGTGTAGCCCTGGCTGTCCTGGAACTCACTCTGTAGACCAGCTTCTCTTTTCCAATTCATTTAAACAAAGCTTTATGTAAATTTGACCTCCTCCCCATCCAAACAACACCTTTATGCTTGGGTCCACTGTCTCCAGGAGAGTCACTGGACTCCTCTTTTACGATGTAAGCAGACAATGTTACCTTTATCTCACACTGGATGCTTCATACCAGGTTTTCAGTCACTTGAGAATGGTCAGGACAAAAACTGCATCCCCTTGTCAGCAACAGCTCAGTAACTTGATAGATTCAGAGAACAGGATCCTGTGTGAAAGGTTAGAGATGACTTTTCCTAGGAACCAACTAAATATCCTCTGTGGGATATCACCTTACCCCTTCTCTGGGTAATGTCTGGGGGTGTTTGCCAGAAGCATTCTGTAGATGATGGACTTTCTGTTTCTGAGGCCCGTGAATGTCTTTACCACAGATAGCTGCCCTTGGTGCTCTTGATCTGGAGCCATGGAAACAGCAGGAACTCAGTCACTCTCGCCTCTTTACATCTAAGCTTCCCTCTTAGTGCCTGTGTGCTTTAAGCTACAATACAGTACAATCCCAGGCTCTTTTCAGATGAGTAAATAAAGTATGGGGACTTTAAATAAGAGAAAGAGTGTGAACACTGGTGCCCAACAGCTCTTGTCTGGTTTGTGCTGCTTACTGAGGACTGATGGGGTTAAAGGCTGGTGGTGTGAGTTCATGGAGAACTTTGACCTAAGTAAGCCTTCCTCAGGATAATGTTGAATGTCCCTTCCTCAAGCCAATGCTCTGTGTCCCTTTAATTTTCCAGGACTCTGAGTTTATACAGGTGCTGGAATCTCGCCACACCATTTTCTTCTTGAGACTTACATAGACAATACCAATAACCTGAAGTTACTCAGCCAGAGGGAACAGAGAAGAGGAGAGGCCAGATCTATTCACTAATGCAATCACCAGGCTCTGCTTAACTGAATACTGGTGCAATGGTATAATGACTTGTTATTTTTCCCCAGCTATTCTGGGAATTTTGGAAAAAACAGTATGGTCCTTTTATAACATTTGTTGCTGATCTCTCTCTCTCTCTCTCTCTCTCTCTCTCTCTCTCTCTCGCCTCCTAAATATATGTGATTAAGTCTCGTGTGATTAAGATTCTGTGGGTTTGTTTTTGTTTTTGTTTTTGTTTTTTTTGCATTTTCTTGCTGCAGTTGGTGTTTTTGTGTGACACAGTAAGCATCACGACTCGGGTGACTCAGGGAAGGAAATAGAACATTTCCTGCAACTACACAGTCTGAGGTCAATTGCCAGGATGTTGTTGACATCGCGTGCAGGAAGGCGGTCCCGGTTCTCTTTTCTCTGTCGTGACACTGGCATAAAGGAGTTGAGCTCCTCCTATTATTTGGAATGATTTGTCTTTGAAACCATGGACGCCTCCATGACAATCTGAGTGCCCAATGCCTTCTGTTCATAACTGCCAGGGCACAAGTTTTTACACGAAAGTGTTTCAGTGTTGATCTGGATTGGCATTTTGAAAGAAGCACCTAGGCAGTTGGAAAAACCATTCTCAGAACCAAGACACAGAAAGACAAAGCAAAACACACATACGAATCAATAAACAGGCTCAAGTAGAAGAGAGATAATTTGTCCAGAAATATATGTGTTTCAGATGGAAACCCATAAATAAGAACAGGTTCATGCCTACTCACACAGAATGACCAAAGCAGATAAGAAATTAGAACTTTAGTGAGAAGATGAAAAAGGGCAACATCTCCGCAGTCTAACTGGGACAATATCTCAGTGAAATGGACTTGTTTCTAGTTCATCCTGGCAGTTGTGTCTCTCGTCTTCCTCTCTCTGCGGACCACTATGCAGCTGCGGCAACAATAGCTGCACCGTGCCTCATCCTACCTTCTTTAAGGTGTCCATGACGAACCACTTGAGAGATGAATGCCTGACCCCAAAGTCTCACTCGGGGACTTTTCTTTGTAGGGAGGTAGACAGGAGGGGAGAGGAGGGAAGGCAAGGAAAGAGAAAGCCACAGATAGCGTCAGTTTAAACAAGTGTGAAGTGCCCATTGTAGGTCTTCTATACACATTATGCTTTGAAATGGCAGCTATTAGAACCCCATGCAGTTTTAGGAACAGAGAACACAGAACAATAAGGATTCATGAAAAAGTATCTGAGTATTGATCTTCCTAAGCCCGTTAGAATCTTGAACACTCACCAAAGGCAGACACTATGGGCAAAAGAGGAGGGCTCTCTACCTCACCTTGTATTTAGAACAGATTGTTTTATTTTACAGGGCACTTCTGAATTTGTTAGTTTCAAAATAGTATGAAGAAAAATCTGTGCAAAAAGAAAAGTTCTAGTATGACTTCCTAATTTTGCAAAGAAGGAACTAAGCCAGGGGAATGATCTGCCTCTTATTAGTTGATTCTGAGGATGTGGGTGAGGCCCATTCACCATCTCTGGGTGGATTCTCAGATACAGGCCTGCCATGAAGCAAGGCTCTGACCAGCTTTCATGACTCCAGGGATGAGAGTGACTCAAGTCACAGACAGCCTTCCCAGTCAGAATAATTTCTCAATCTATTTCTGAAGACAGCTCACAGGCAATTGAAGAAAATAAGAATGGCTCCTCACACAGTTATAAGACAATAAGCTAAACTGTCCCTTTTGTTGATTTCAGCATAATTTAAAGAAAAGCAATTCTGAAGCACAGAAAGATGGTCTGAGATGAGTTTTTGATTTTTTTTTTATTGGAAGTTTCTAAGATCCTTAGTCAAGTGTGATTAAGAAAAGCAAGTCTCTTCTGGTCCAGTCTAGATGTCACTTCCCCATTCAGACACTGCTGATGTGACACTACTCCTACCCAAGATTGGAATGACATTTTCCTTTTCTTCAATCAAGATTTTATTCATAACCACAGTGAAAGGTTTAGTCTCTGCATCTGCAGTTGCTCAAAGATTATATTGCAAATCAACTGATTTCTAAAGAAGCTTTGATTCTGAAAAAAAAATGCCTGTTGCCAGTTCAGTAATCATAATGACATTAATAGGCTGTGTTCATTGTGCACTGCAGTGTTTCAGCTGGGTTACAGATTGACAGGAAGAAATTCACTCCCAACACACATGCTGTAAGGTCCCATTAAGTTCCTGATTTAATTTTCCATGGATGCAAACTTAATCAGAGGGGAGGTTGCCGCACAGGAGAGAAGCAGATGTGGGTGTTCTGCCATAGCTTTCTTGCCCCTCCCTACCCACAGACTGAACAGATGCTCATAGATGCAGAGTCACTGTCCACATAACGCAGACAAAAGAATCATTCTTGCCATGTGTATGCCCTTAAACACGTGGGCTTCTAATATATGGGTGAAGAACTTGTCTAACACTCCATTTCCTCCTTAGTCTCTAAGTTTGAGGTCTGCAAAGTTTCCTTGCCATCCATTGAGAACACAACTTAGAAGGCCTGGATGCCCCAGAATCAATCTCTGCTTTCCAGATTTCCATTATGGGGAGCTTATTCGGCAGTGGTTTTCATTTGAATTCAGTATGTTACCAAAGTTAATGTGTAGACTTTCCATGCCAAAACACTAGTAGTCAAAATACCCATCAGTAGGGGGTGGTGGTACATAATGTTAATCCCAGCACTCACAAAAATGAAGCAAGAAGCTTTTGCATTGGAGGTCAGCCTGGGTTATGCAGCAATTTCCAGACAAGCCTGGGTGACAAGTTAGACTGAAAGATATCAAAATAGGAAAAAAAGAAAAAGAGATTGAGGATATGACGCAGCTGCTAGATTACTTGCAGTGTAAGCACGAAGAACAGTTTGATTCTTAGCAGCACCTACATAAAAACTCACGCTGCAGGTCAGACCTGCAGTAATATGGCTAAGGAGCCAAAGACGGGAGAGTTCCTGGGGCTTGCTGGCCAGTCGCCCCAGCTCAAATCGAAAGCTTTGAGTTCAATGGGACCTATTCCTTCAAAATAAATGATGGAGAAAGTGACGGAAGCAGACTTCTGATATCAACCTCTGTCACATAAACATGCTCAGACAGGTGCACAAACATGAACATGTATGTGTACACTCATTTTAATTGGAGCTCAAAAAATGGTGTCAACATGTTAATGGTGGGACTGATTTGTGTGTGTGTGTGTGTGTGTGTGTGTGTGTGTGTGTGTGTGTATGTATGTATTGTCTCAAATGCAATATGGCTACAGTGGGTCTCTGAGACAAGTGTTACAACCTATTGCTTTTTGTAAGAGTGGATGATGGCAGAGATGGGGCTAAGAAGGTACTTCTTTATGAACAGACCCATGGAGAATAGTGATAGTCAAGATTCAGCATCAGTCTGGCCCATTGCCCTGATATATTATTGACGTGACTTATTCCAAAATCAATACAGCAAGAAAATGGAGGTTGTTCTTCATGGACATTTCAACAGAGCTATGACATTGACACTGAAAAGTGCCATTGACTCTCCTCTCAAACTCTTAATTGCATCAGTCAGGAACTTGAAGAAGCCAGACTCCACCTCAATGAAAAAAGTTTAATGAAGAACACTTTCAAAGTGAGTAGATTCAGAAAAGATTCAGACACTTAGATTCAAACAACCATACAAAGCTTAAGGAGGAAAATGGGGGTGTGTGTAGAAATAGTTATTTTGGAATTACAGAGCCTGAGAGACAAAGAGGGATTTCCTGGAAGAGCTATAGACAGTGGAAATCGCCCCAGACTACAAATGGAGATGGCAAAATGTCCCCCACCCTCCTGCCCCCTGTCATCCACTTCCCCTTAGTACCACCTACTGGCAGCATCCACAACAAATAACTAGGGTGAACCTAACTGTGCAATAGGAAGAGGTGAGTTTCATGAGGCATACAGAAAAGCCTTACGTGGTGAAGAGAGGTCATGGGGCAGGGGAAAATTGGAGACTAGGTACAGATTAATTTAGAAGGGTTTTTGCTTTGTTTTGTTTTAATTATCCGTAGCTCACATCCCACCAAGGTACTCTAGCCGACTGCACAGCTGAAATAACTGATTAGCAAAACCAGAGGAAATACAGGATGTTCGGTACACTGATGTTGTCACTATCGCTTCTACAGAATTGTTACTGATTACTCAGTATTAGAGTATTATTCCACCATGTTAACGAGAGATGAGTTTCATTCTCACTTTATTATAATAAAAACATTAAGATTGCATGGGAAAGAGCCATTTCTGCTCTTCCTGGTGGTTCCTCTTGATATCTTTATTCTCCCACCTAAAATTTTAAGATGATGAAAAAGAAAGTGCTAAAGATTTTAAACAAACCGTCAGAAGCAGTATCCAAGACAACAGGAAGTTCCAGTGTGCATTTATGTAAGCTGCCTTTGTGCATAGTTTTAAGAGCTGGTCAAGGAGATTGTCATTGATTTGGTATGATTCACGGCCACTGGTGTGAACACATTCCCTAAAGAGATGACATATCTATCATAGACTATGTATTTGTTTTCCATGTGAACAGATCATTGGGATGTTATCTTCTCTGGGACTCTGGTAGATGAGAAGGGCAGGGAGACTAGGAATGAGGAAACCAACCTGTCCCTGAGGATGACCATGTATCTAGAGCCCACTGAGGCAGCAGAGTGCACAGTCACTTCACATAGCTGTATTAGTTACCTTTCTCGTTACTGTGGCAAAATGATTGTATACTGATGAAGGAAGCTATGTTCTGGCTGGCGGTTCAGTGGGATGCAAAGTATGATGTTGGGGAAGGCACGAAGGCAGGAGAACAGTAGCTGCTCACATCACATCCATAGCCAGGAAGTCAAGTGTGGACAGGAAGTAAAGTTGGGCTTTGCAGTCTGAAAGCCCAGCTCCAATGACTTGCTTCCTGTAGCAAAGCTCTGCCTTCTAAAATTCCACAGCTTTCCAAAACAAAGCCATCACTAACATCGAGTGCTGAGAGACATGAGTGTATTGGGAAACATTGAACATTCAAACCACAATAGTCTGTCCTTGTTTCCCATAGCTCTGGGACCATCATGTGATGCAATGAATTTACCTCAACTCTCAAAGTCTACATGGTACTTAACATTCCCAACACTGTTGAAAGTTCAACACATCTCCTGAAACTCAAGGCAACTTTTTTTTTTTTAACTATGAGCCTTTATACTCTGAAAACAAGCTATGGACTTCCACAATAAAATATCATATAAACATGCTCATTCCCAACGAGACAAATGGGGCATAGCAAGAATAGATTAGACCAAAACAAGACTAAAACCATGCAGGGAAAACATGAAATCTTACAGTATCATGTCTGGCATTTGGAATTCATGATCATCTCATCTCCTACTCACTGCCTGCTGCACACACAGTTTTTTAGCCTGTTTCCATTTAGTGACATCTTCCTTCAGAGGATGCTTTATGGCTCTGGCATCTCTAATATCCCAGGGTCTCCATAATCACTTAACATTCACTTTCGAATTTCCATGTAAAGGTCTGTTGGAGTCTCCTCATGAGGACTTCACCCTCCCTATATTATTTCTTGTGCTGTCTATCTCTATGAAACCATGAGGGAAGATGGCATGACCATTTTAATGTTATATTTTTTTATACTCTGAAAGCCAGTAATTTTTGAGCAGTGTTACCAAGTTCTGCTGATCCTTGGGATGGAGTTTTCTCCCCTTGAACCACAGTTACAGCAGTTTTATGTGTAGACCTTGGGGAAATAGTTTCCTAGCAAGTTGTTTTCCATAGGTAAGAAAATCCTTGTCATTCTGAGTTTAAGCTTTCTCCTTTCAGATAAGTTTTTTATTTATGCAACTGAACTTTTGGTGGGTGCCTCTTGCCCTCAGAACACCTTATTCGTTGCCCCAGTGCAAAGCAAGAGGTTCCTCTCCAACAGGCTACAGCTTGAAACTTATATGAGTCCTTTTCCTTAACAAACTGTGTGTTTTCATACCCTTTGGCCTCACCTGTTGCTTCTGTTAAAACATGTAGATACAGAAAATAATAGTGAGTAATAACCATGCCTTAAACTGAAGAATTACCTGTTTCAAAATTGTTGGCACCAAACACATTAGTCCATTATTTTTAAGTTCATCCTCACTAAAGTACTTGGGACATGAGCATAATGCATCCAGTCTCATAGGCAGAATGCAGCCTGAAATGCTTCCAGCTCAGTTCCCACTAGAGTCTGTATTCCCCTCTGATACTTTATGAACCAGGCTGCCATGGTCTGCATTTCTCTTAGCATTCTTGTTTTCCACTCTCCCATGAAATTGGCCCACTGATCTCTGCCTTCTTTAGCACACAACTATCCATTTTAATTTACTTTTCTCATTGCTATGACAATATACCTGACGAGGGGTATATTAGAGAAGTCAGGGCTTAGTCTTACAGTTCAAAGGGACACATTTCATCACAATAGAGGAACCGTGGCAACGGGAGTGTAAAGTAAGGAATCAGAGTGTGGTCAGAGAGTAGGACCAGGCTATAAAAGTTAAAGGCCCAACCTCCTCCCCTGACAAGAAAACCTCCATCTGCTAAAGGCTCTGCAACCTTCTAAAATGTACTACCCTCGGGGGCACAAGTATTCAAACACAGAAGTCTACAGAGGCAATTTCCACATTCAAATCACAACATCTGAATGTTTTTAAGATTTAACCATAATTTAAGATTCGATTGTCTGGGATGTTATCCTCTAATACCAAATTCCATATTTCCTCTGCTGCTGCTCAGCTCCATGCCTTGTGGGTCATCAAGATCTTAAGAAAGCCTATAACAGTAACTCTCTAATTCCCTTGTAATGTAGTTAATTAATGGAACTCAGTATAAATCATAATGTAGAAAACAATATTGAGTTCTTTCTCTCCTGCCTCAGGTCAATGTATGCATCTTGAATACTCTTTGAGTTACTTATATTTTGCAGAGTTTAGATTGGCATCTCTTTCTTTTTTGTGTGGATGCTTAGTTGGTGTGTATATGTGTGTGTGTGTGTGTGTGTGTGTGTGTGTGTGTGCATGTGTGTGTGTATAAAATCTTTGTGTATGTATATGATGCATGTGATGGTTAATATTAATTGTCAACTTGAAAGAATCAACAACCACAGAGAGCAGGATATCTGAGTTAGAGTCCGAATATTCGTAATGTTGACCAGCCTGGAGCAAATTAAAAATGGGTGATGTTGAAAAAGGTAAGAAGATTTTTGTTCAGAAGTGTGCCCAGTGCCACACTGTTAAAAAGGCACTGTGGAGGCGAGCGTAAGGCAGCACCAAATCTCCATGGTCGGCTTGGGCAGAAGACAGGTATTAATTGGTTTTATACTTAGATTTATATAACTGGGCATATGAATATGTTTAAATCCTGGGGAAATTCTATCACTGTCTCAGAAACAAGAAGACTCACCCATGTTTCAGTTTGCGTTCACTGGCCTCTCATAGGCAATGGCTAAACACCAGGAGGCAACTGTCTCTTCTTGACAAGGCAGTTTTCATTAGAATTCCCTACATCAAGGATGCTGCTTTTTACCACTGAAAGGCATTTACTGTGGTTTATGTATGTTATCAAATAAAGAGTATTTACCACACATACACACACAAGAATCAACAACCACATGAGGTATCGCACTCTGCGAATTGTAGAAAGAATATCTTATGTCTGGATATTCTGTATGGATGTGGCACCTGTCAATAATAAATATGATGGCCAATTGGCTTAGGCAAAAATTAGGAGATGGGACATCCTAGAGGAGAAAGATTTCTGGGAGAGAGCCAGGCAGGAAATTCCCCAGGGGAAGATGTGACAAGATGGAAACATGGTACTTAAGCACAGGTAAACAGTCACATGGCAGAATGTAGGTTAAAATAATTTGGTTATCTAAGATATGATATAGTCAGAATAGAGCCTAGCTATACTATAAGGACAATGTATTTCTAAGCATAATTTGAATCTGAGTCTTATTTTCTACAGGGAAAGTTCATCTTGATTGTGTTCATTGACGTGGAAGACAGCTCAGTTATGAGTAGGACCATTCTTGGCAGTGGGTACTTTGTAACCAGCTGATTCAAGCTCCTGCTGCCTGACCTTCCCCGTCATGATAAAGAGCATCTTGAACTGTGAGCCAAAACGAACCTTTCTCCTTTAGGTCGCTTTTGTCAGGGTATTTTCACACAGCCACAGGGAGAGAGACTAAAACGTGTTTGCTTGTTTGTATGCATGAATCCACACACATGAGTGTCACAACACACACGGAGAGTTCAGAGTACAACCTGAGGTGTCAGCCCCCCTCTTCTACTTTGTTTTACGCAGCATCTCTTTGTTGTTTTGCCATGTCATAGGCCAGGCTAGCTGATGCACGAGCTATAGGGGATTCTTTGTCTCTGTCCTCCCTCTCACAGTCATGGGAACATGGAGTTTTCAGTTATGGTCTACCATGGTCAGCTTTTTACATGGGTTCTAGAAATTTGCATTCAGATCTTCATACTCTTGAGGCAAGTGTATTATCCACTGACACATTTTAGCTCCTATATTTTATTAAATTGTTTTCTGTCTTAACATTCTTCCCCAATTGAACAGAATTCAGCATGTGCTTTTATCCCTTTATTTCCTTTAATAGATACAAAAACTGCTGAGAAATATTTTCTGTGGCAATTAAGTTGAGGGAAACATTGATGTTATATATTATTAAAATTTGTACTTGTTTATTCAGTATATAGCATATTTTATATTAACAGTTTAATGATAAGTAACCCTAACTTCTTTATTTGTAGAAAAGTCAAATTTAATAATAAAAGCAAACCCACGGCAATGACTCCGTCTAATGTCCTAAATAACAGAAACATAAATGATTATTTTTTCTGCATACAGGCATTCTGAACCAAGACCTACAAATTGATTAAGTAAATTTGAAAATTTTGTGTTTTTAAGAACCATTTTTCCAAAGTCTTCATTTCAAAAATGTATCTTTGTTTCTTCTATATCAACTGTGTAACGTGGTAAAGTGGAGTGAATCTATAAGAAAATAATGTGGGACTGGAGAGATGGCTCACTGGTTAAGAGCACTGACTGCTCTTCCAGAGGTCCGGAGTTCAATTCCCCACAACCACATGGTGGCTCACAACCATCCGCAATGAGATCTGATACCCTCTTCTGGTGCATCTGAAGACAGCTACAGTGTACTCACATAAAATAAATAACCAAACAAATAAACTGGGTTTTTGTTTTGTTTGGTTTGGTTTTGTTTTGTTTTGTTTTAAAGGAAATAATGTGTCTTTTGGCCAGTTACATGAAACCCTTTTGGGATAAGACATCTGGGAAGGGAGTGTCAGAGTTGATCTCAAGTTCTTATATGTAGCAAGTATTAAAAGTCTAACCATAATTATAAATTTCTAATTTTTAAATTCAGAGTGAGAACAGTGGTTTCTCAAAGTTTGGGGGAAAAAAAGCTCTAGGACCCCTTTGTGATGTTGAAACTCATGTGGATGCTCAAGTTATTTATAGAAAGTGACATGCCTTTGCCATTTAACCTCCTCATACCCTTCCATCTGCTCCGAATGTTCTCTGTGTTACTTATAACACTAAATTTGGCAGTCACATTATTGTTTATGAGATGGTAAGTCATGAATTTTGAACACTGCAGGTGCACTTTAAAAATATTTTTGATCTGCAATTGGTTGAATATGTGGCATGAATGTAGAGACAACCATGCCTGTGTAACAGACTAGTGGTTATAATTAGATAATAGAACACTCATAAAAGGCGAAATTCAGGTCTGACACTCATGCAATAAGTGGCCATTCTTATTATTAACTGAATCAAAAATATTTCCCTAGGTATATAATCTATCCTTCTATGTTTTCTTGCTGAGAAACCCAAGGGTCCTCAGTGCCTATGTAATGTAGGGCAAGTATAAGTCTCATATGCTCTCTTCTGCAGTTATAGAATGTTATAATGGTGAAACTGACCCTGGCCATTTAACAGGTAAAGGCACACAGTGTTCACGTGGCTTCAATAGCTAGCTTGTCAGCACATGTTTTCAGGAGCCCATGTGTGCTGATCATCTACAAGTCTTGACTTTACCTGTACATGGCCTCGCTAGCCCTGCCCTTTGTAGTTTCCTTCTGCATTCTAAGGACGCCTCCTCTCATGAACATTTCTGAGCCATATTCCTTTTACAGGACAGTTGAGTTGGCCCCGCATGGCCGAGGTATGAATGAGATGTTATTAATGCAAACAGAAGCACCCTCTGGGCGCCACGCATTTATCAGATCAAGCATGGAAATAGGAAACTACAAAATCAACTAATGAAAACGAAATGAATATTGTTTGCTAAATGAATGCTGTCATTTTCCCCTGGTGGGTCTTCCAACTGAAATAGTCAAGGGGCAAAAGTAGAATGAGCTGGGAACGCCTTGTGCCACAGGATAGAGGATCTGAGACACAGACTTCATTTCCAGTGTGGCAAACTGCTCACCTGTCAGTGGCATGTGGATGTCACCCCCCCCCCCCAATGCTTCACTCCCCTCTCCTTCTGTGCTCCTAAAATGAGAGCATCAAAGAGCAACCACATTGACAAAAATCAACCTGTACTCTGGAGCCTGATTGAGTGGTGGCCCCCATGCTGCTTGCTTACCTGCCTTCTTCAAGAGTTTTAACTCTCAAGTCACTACATCCTGCCAGTGTGTATGTGTGTGGCCTCTCTAGCCACTACAAATACAAGGAAAATACACGGTGATGTGTGATGCTTTAGAAACTAGTGAGATTAGTTATTATTATACTCACTGACTTTTATAAGCCTGAATTGCTCTTTATAAGTAGATCACCCCCTACCCCTATGGTCAGTACTTATAAGAGCAGTGGTTCTCAACCTATGAGAGGGTCAAATGACCCTTTCACCACATATCCTGCACATCCTACATTTCCATTAGGATTCATAACAGCAGCAAAATTACACGTAAGAAGTTGCAACTAAAATAATTTTATGGTTGGGGGGTCACCACAACACAAGGAACTATATTAAAGGGTAGCAACGTTGGGAAGGTTAAGAATCACTGCCTTAAAGCTGCCAGGCTCTGGGAGTATGGAGCCCTAGCCAAAGGCTTGCTTGGTCTCTGGACCTCAAGAATGTCAGGGATTTGAAGGCTCTTGGTTCCAGAGAGTGAGTGGAAAGAATGCCTCTTCTGCTTCCTCTGTTGTCCACTCAATGAATTTCAGGGCGGATAGGATTCTGCTGCAGTCAGCTGGGCTATGAGCATGTCCTATAGTAGTTACACTCTGCTTTTAGGAAAGGTATTTTCCTGCTAAAGCTGATAAGTCTTGTTCTCTGATCACCCCAGCCTTAGAGAACCCTAGTCAGCAGGTTAGCTCAGGTAACGATGTGCAGTGATCGTGACATGCTCCTCAGCTCAGTATAATGGCAGCACATAGAATTCAGTTTCTGTAAATAGAAGGGAAATTTAACGTGAGTATCTGATCTAAAGAGATTCCTGCCAGAGCCTGACAAATATAGATGTGGATGCTTGCAGCCAACTGTTGGACTAAGAACAGGGACCCCAATGGAGGCATTAGAGAAAGGACTAAAGGAGCTGAAGGGGTTTGCAACCCCATAGGAAGAACAACTAAACAACCAGACCCCCTAGAGCTCCCAGAGACTAAACCACCAGCCAAAGAATACACATGGAGGAACCCATGGCTCCAACTGCATATGTGGCAGAGGATGGCCCTGTCTGGCATCAATGGGAGGAGAGGCCCTTAGTCCTGTGAAGGTTCAATGACCCAGTGTAGAGGATCCCAGGGTGGTGAGGTGGGAGTGGATGGGTGAGTAGGTGAGCATCCTCATAGAAACAGGGGAAGGGAGGCAGGATGGGGAGTTTGTAGAGGGGAAACCAGGAAAGGGAATGACACTTGAAATGTAAATAAAGAAAATATCCAATCAAAATAAAAGAAAGTCCAGTACTAGCTATTTCCAAGCCTTAAAACCCAAACATAGTTGTTTTGCCTTGCGTTGGAAATTTGGAGGTAGTTAAGACAAAGAGTTGCAGCCAAGTAGAAAAAAAGATGCTGCCACATTAAAATGGGCAATTCTGTGAGGTCACCAAGAAAAGGAACATGACTCTTTAGACTCTAAAGTCTGAGCATGGGGGAATTTTTCAAATGTGACAGCAAAATGTCTTAGTCTATTGTGTTATGTTAGAAAAAAAATTCCTAAGGCTGAGAACATTACAATGAAAGGTTGCGTATTTAGCTTATAGGTCTAGAAACCAAGAGCGTGGCATTGACATTGAGTTCTTATGAAGGCCTCTTGGAAGATAGCATCACATGGGGGAAGTTACATGTAAACAAGAGGTAACATATCAAGATAAGAAAGTCTGAGGAGAAGCTAGGCACTTTCTTACCAATTTATTGCAGTTCCTGAGCAGTTCCTGCAAGACATAACCCACTTGGCAAGTCTAGTATTACTCCCTTCATGATGGCGGTCATTGTCAAATCATCTTCTCTGGACTCTATCTCTTTAAAGTCTTACCAACTGGGAGTCATGTCATTTGGGGTCCTAACCTTCCAGCATGTGGATCTTAGAAGGACAACCTTCCAACCTAGAGGAGAATGATTGAGACCTAAACAAATTCTTGTGGAATAAGTAGTTATTCTCCAGACTAGGTAGAAAAGGATTAGCATCAATGAGGACAATGCAAAAATTACTACAGGGGAATGCTGGGATGAAAATGGGTGGTTTGAAGGCTTCTTGAAAAGCTCAAGGAGAATCCTTTTGCTTCATGGCCTTCATTTTATTTTGCCTGGCATAAAGTAAAGGAAAAGCAAGTGAAATATAAAGTAAGAAAAACATACCAGGTTACACTAAACTTTAGAATGTAAATATATATATGACATCACAAACATCTTGATATATAGGTTGCACCCTACATGGAAGCATAACAGCTTTGAGAGAGTTTGGGACCTGCAGGACTCTCGTTGGCCACTGTCACTTCAGTCATTACTAGAGCCCCATATTTATTTAAAAAATTAGAAGAGAAGGATGGGTTTAAATTTTTTGTTTTGTTTTGTTTTGTTTTGTTGAGACAGGGTTTCTCTGTGTAGCCTGGCTGTCTTGGAACTCACTCTGTAGACCATGCTTACCTCGAACTCAGAAATCTGCCTGCTTCTGCCTCCCAAGGCCTGGGATTAAAGGTGTGAGCCACCACTGCCCGACGGGTTTACATTATTTTACATCGGTGTTTAGTCTCCATTATAATGAGTATTATTTCATAGATGGCTAGGTTGGGGGTCCTATTAGACATGCTTCTTAGAGTGACATTGGAAGTATCTCAGGAAGAGTTTCCAGTCATGATATATACTTTGCATACATTACTTTGCATCATATATAGGACTAGGTATTCATACAAATGATGTTCTTCGGCATTATTGAGAACATCCTTTGAGTCAAATACTGGAGATGTTTAAAAAAAAGTTCAGAAAGACCCTGTAAGTACTATTCCTTAAAGACAACAGACTCTTGGACTTGTTTGGTGACAGTTGATGTGGTTTGTCCCTCTTAGACTCAGACATTTGAACTCTGGGTCCTCAGTTGGGGATGTTTTGGGGGGTGAGGTTAGATAGTGCAGGTAGTGCAGTCTTGCTGGAGAACTCCATCACTGTGGACAGGCTTTGAGAGTTACCCTACTTCCAATGCTTTTTCTGCTTTGTGCTTGTTGTTAAAGAGGTGACCTCACTGCCTCCTGCTTCTGGTGCCATGCCTGCTACTTGTTGACATGTCTTTTCACCATCATGGACTGCTATCCCTCAGAACCAGAAACTGATATAAATTCTTTCTTCAATAAATTGATTTTGGTTGTGCTATTTTGCCATGGGGGGGGGATAGCTAATACAGGCTTTACAAAAATTTTGTTCCAGATACGTTTTGAAGATAATATAAATAGGAGTTAATGATGAATTGAAATCAGGGTGTAAGGGAGGAGAGGCTTCAATGTTTAAGCTATAGCTTTGGGCTGGGAAGTTTTGAGATAAACTTACTATTAACTAATAATTAGATGGTGTCTTTGTTAGGGTTTCTTTTGCTCTGAACAGGCACCATGGCCAAGGCAACTCTTATAAAGGACAACACTTAATAGGGACTGGCTTATAGTTTAGACATTTAGTCCATATCATCATGGTGTGAAGCATGGCAGCATGAGGCAGACATGGTGCTGGAGAGTAGGTGAGAGCTCTGCATCTGAATCACCTGGCAGTAGGTGACAATGGCACTGGCAGTAGGTGACAATGGCACTGGCCCTAGTTTGAGCTTCTAATACCTCAAAGCCCATCTCTCAGGACACACTTACTCCAAAAATGTCACTCCTCCTGATAATATGAGTCTATGGGGCCATTTTCATTCAGAACACCACAGAAAACTTCAGGCAGAACAGGGATGGTGTTGAAGATTAGGCCTCTCCCCTTTGTGGTTAGATCCTAATACATTTAGGTGGAGATAGGCTGTGTTTGGCTGCATTGAGACCAGTGTTTCAAGATGGAGGGCCCAGCTGGAGATAAAAATCTGCCAGTTGACATCTTACAGTGATAAGCCACAAAACTGAAAGAAACAACCAAAGAATTTAGACTTGGCCCTTGTTGAAAGTTCCTGAATGAGTTCCTGAGTAACAAAATTCATGTGTAGAATTTAAGTCAATGGACATAAAATTACGGACATTAAAAATTGTATCCACTGCCGTCAGTTTGAAGTAATGGAAAGCAAATATGGTGAGGTGGGCTGGAAGTGGAGTGAGTCCATGCATGGCTAGATGATCCAATCTACATGCTTGCTTTATTATCATGACTGCATTCAAAGAAAATTCCTCAAATTTCTTTGGAGGGATCCATCCCAAATAAACACATTAGATTTTGTTGCAAATGGGAAATTCACATACCCAAGAAAAGGAAAAATAGGAGAACTTACATCCTGAGTTATCTTTATAAGTTGTGTGATCGCCAACTTTTGCCATCTGATAAGCCCAGCCATACAGAGTTGTGTCACTCTGAATGCTTTAACCACAGAGAGCTTGGCATATATGCTAGGATACTGTACTTTGAAACCTCCAGATCTATAGAATATTAGGCCACAGTTTACATAAGTAATAATTATTAAGCTCCTAATTAAACCCAATCTAAAATTTGTAAAATGTATCTATATCTTCTCTGTTTCTCTGCTATACAATATAAAAAAGTATTAATTAATTGGAAAAATCTCACCTAAGTTTTTAACTTACGTCTAATCTACCTGTCACATGCTAAATTTTAAGTATCAAATATATTTCTATGGCCTGAGGAGCACTATCATTTTTTACACTGAGAAAATTACAGATAGTTATGTACAGACATCATGTGGTGTGTCCACTGGGTTTAAGGGAAGTTGGGTTTAATCTTTTCCAGGTCATTCATGTAGACACTCTAACAACCATCATGAGTTACCTATTTGTGTTGAAAATAAGGGGTTTTGACATTCAAATAATCATTCTTGTTGTCACCAAGGAACTGGAAGCTTCAGTTGCATCCAGACCACCCTAATCTACACTGTGGGAGGTCATGGATTTGGTTCATATTTTTGACACAACAAGATTCTAGAGGACATATTTTGGACACACTTATCTTTATTTATGGGAAATTCCATATCCCTAAATTGATGTGTGAATCTATTTATGTAAATGAATTGAGCATTGTGACTCATAACCATAATTTCACTCCTACTGAAGTAGAAGCAGAAGCATGAGTACAAATCCAACCTGGGCTATAAAATGAGTTCCAGGCCCATCTGGGCTACAGTATGAGCTGATATCTTACCCAAACCACTGTCCCAAATAGAAAGTTGTACATGGATATTAGAATATTAGGGGAAGAAGGACTGTAGGAGCCAGAGGGGTCTAGGACATCATAAGAACATGGCCAATAGAACCAACCAAACAGGAGTCATACAGGCTCAGAGACTGAAGTGACAAACATGGACCTTGTATGGATATGAGCTAGGAACTGTGTATATACCTTATGATTGTGTGGCTTGGTGTTCCTGTGGGACTTCCAACAATGGGAGTGGAGGTGTCTCTAACTCCTTTGCCTGTGTGTGCTTGAAACCCTTTTCCACCTATTGGGTTGCCTCATCCAGCCTTGATATGAGGATTTAGACCCAGTTTAGTGTATCTTGTTAGACCATGTTTGGTGGCTATCCCTGGGAGGACTGCTCTTTTTGTTGTTTGTGTTGTTGTTCTTGTTGTTGAAGGGAGATGGATGCAGAGTGGATCTGGGGAGAAGGGAGGCGTGTGTGGGGCCAACTAGGAGGAGTACAAGGAGGGAAAACTGCAGCCAGAATATAATGTATGAGAGAAGAATAAAAGAGAGGAAAGGAAAAAATAGAAAATTTCCCAAAAACATTGTTTTAAGTAGTATTCTGCTATGCTATAAAATAAAGTCTTCTTTAAAAAATTCCTTTACATTCATAACAGCAAAATCATCTTTCCTATTAGAAAATGGATCTAGAAAGTAGGTTTCCCCTCATCCTCTGTTTTTGTTTGTTTGCTTTTTGTTTCTCTCCTTTGAATGCCAGCTGTGGGTTTTCTGAATCAGCTTTATAAATTTTCAAGGTTCTATCTCGAGTGTAAGTGCCTTAGCTATAGACTGAGGACACTGGGCCAGATTTACATCTAAAGCCCTTTCCATCATTCACTTCAAGTTTAGCTCAGTGTTGACAGAATTCAAAGGTCAGAGGAGCTAGCAGGTTTCTGAACCCAGCATCAGATCTTTCCTTGGAGCATCTCCTCCAGGTTAAAAATGCCCCTTCCGTCCCCGTTGTTCTTCCTTTCCTTTGCGTCTTTTGTGTACAGTAATCTACCTCTTCCACTGACACCTTCAGCTCTACCTCAACTGGAAAGGTGATGCTGAGGTCGATGTGTAAATCACCTAGGCAGAAAGCAGCTCCCCATCGCAGAAGAGGTGGCAGAGATAGCAAGTAAAAATAGCTAAGGGGATGGAAACACCCCGACGGTGTGAAAGCACTGACCTCCCCCGTTTCATTTAGTTTTGCATGCTATTGATTTCTTCCCCCATCTCTTACACTTCTTTTTTATTTTCCAAGGTGCAATGGCCTTTTTAAAATCAGTGATATACTGTAATTGTTTAAATACACAAACAGACAGCCTCTTATTCTATGAGAGCACTCACTGTATAAGCATGAGGACCTGGGTTCGAATCTCTAGTACCTACATAAAAAGCCTCATCTATTCCCACATGCACTTGTAAAAACATAGTTGTCTGAACAACCAAATAGTTCGATCTTGCTTGAAAACAATTCTAGCCCAAGGCTCAGTAGGAGGCCTTTGTCAAGGAGTAAGGTGGAGAGCAACAGAAAAAGACACACAACATCCTCTTCTGGTCTTTGGGTGAAGGCACCAGCACCCTATGTGTACAGATCATGCATGCACACACACACACACACACACACACAGACACAAACAAGCTCTCTCTCTCTCTCTCTCTCTCTCTCTCTCTCTCTCTCTCTCTCTCTCTCTCACACACACACACACACACACACACACTAGTTGAACAGGAAGGTTCTGTGTTAGAACACACACTATGTCTCCATTATCATGTCTGCCTTTGGAGG
Source organism: Mus pahari (assembly GCF_900095145.1). Classification (NCBI taxonomy): domain Eukaryota; kingdom Metazoa; phylum Chordata; class Mammalia; order Rodentia; family Muridae; genus Mus; species Mus pahari. Next base: position 34,474,771 of record NC_034610.1, read on the forward strand.
AAGGCTATAGACCTCAGCATCACAGAGAAATGGATGCATCACCATAAAGGTGGAGCATCTGCATGACTAGTAAAATGCTGGCACTTTATAGATGTCTGGAGTTACCCATGCCACAGGCATACATATGCTTTCCTTCACAAGGTAGATGTGGTCCACCAAAGGTTTACAAGAAGAAAGATGTCTATAATGGATCCAGCAGGTGAATCCATTGTCCTCAAACATATGTACCCAGGTGATGTGAATTCACTGTCCTAAGCCAGAATTATTTCCACCTTTGGCATCAGCTCACAGATAATGAGGTCCTTAATTACTGCAACTTTTCCCATGTATGAGTTGCCAAGAACTGTAGATCACTGTGGTTTTACTCAATGTTTGGGTTACTATGATTGTTCTATAATATGGAAACATCAGTTAACTATCTAGTTACTATGGAGGCCAAATATGTGTTTTCTTTCACTCCAAAAATAGATTCTTCTCTGTATTGCTCTACCACAAAATTATTTAAAAGGAAGAGAGTAATTTGCCATAAAATTTCTCTAAGTTATTTATTCACTTTTTAAACATGTGACTTTTAAAAAACTGTATTCTGGTCTTGGCCCTATTCTTTGAAGATGCAAGGGTGGAGAGGAATAAGGAATCAGTTCCTACTCTTGGGGATTGCATCTGTGGAAGTCTTGTGCCATTAAACTGAGTGCTGCAATGATTTTACATCTTCATTGATTTGTAGATATCATAGCCTGAAAGAATTCTAATGAAGACCAATGATTCAGAAATAATTGGCAGCCATGGAGAGTATTGTCATTTATGATAATTATGAGCTCATGTTTTAGGTGCAAGCACATGTGTCTGAGAATGTTTAAAAGCAGCTGAATGACCTGGTATATGCAGTCAATATTATGCTAAGTAAATAACTTAGAGTGAAGTATTTTGTCTGTCATTAAAATTTATACCAGAAGTATACATGATATAACACACATGTTTTATACAGAACAGTCATGAAGAGTTACAGTAGTAATGAAATTTTATGAGCAAAACAATAACTCTTACACCATGGCTGACATGGAATTTGCCCAGAAAAAAAAAATGTTACAATAGAAATTTTGTCTTTTCTGCTTTGAACTTCTTATAAAGGTTACTAGCCCTCACATAAAGTTTCCTTATAACCCTGCCAGAAGTTACCTGCATATTTTGCTACCAGGAGGAAAAGGATTTATCACACAGTGAAGTTACATTTAGGTGGTCTGGAGATTTTTTTGAAATTCTTCAGAAAGGGAAACAAATTTTGGCCTAATAAAGCATGCCTTGACTGTTTTTATCTCTAGGAGACTGTCAAGTGGACACTGAACCGTGAAAGCCGTCTCACCGAACTTGATGCCTCAATAATGCATCCTCCTTGAACAAAACCACCCCCTGGGATCATTATCCTTTTGTTCATTTTAGCACAGGCTACAGATTGCTCATTCATTCTGTGCACTAATGTTCAAACTGTAATGTTATGGGGAGAGGAGATTTGTGGGCTCTCCTATGCATTGGACACATTTAAATATCAAAAAAAAAATGGTTCAGTCGAATGGCAAGTTCAAGGAAGCTTTCGTATGCCATTTTTATGGTTTTTTTGTTTTGTTTTGTTTTTATTTTCTGCCTGCTGTCCTCAACTCAAAGCACATATTCAACTAGGTAAAGGCAGAGGCAGAATTGTGCAATCCCATGAGCTGGAACGGTTTAAACACAGGCTTGCTGGAGTAGAGTACTTGTCTGAATAGGATTATATAATAGGATGTGTGACTGCTAGCTGCCCTTGCAAGAGCTGTGCTCTTGGAAAAAGATGGTTGTCTGAGTGAGCCAATAGCCCTCCACCTGTGACTCCCAGCTTCGAGGAAGGTAGACTGATCAGCTTGAGTGACATTCTAGGGAGGAGACGCAGTGGCTGGGAGAATGATTCTGGCAGTGCCCTTCGAAGATGAGGATGGGAATGGCCGCAGCATGCAAACGAAAAGCTGGCAAGATGGAAATTGATGACCACATTACACGTTACACTGAGGCTCATACATTATACTCAATACAAGGATACAAATTGGAAGGCCACAGTTTCTGCTCATCCCTAATTACAGCTCATTTTTCCATCTGTTCCTATTCCTGTACCTTACTTGATTCTAAGAGAGAAAGAAACAGATTTCTATAGTATTTAAGAGTCAATTCTTGGCCCTATGAAAGAATAAAATATACTACAAATATGAGCTGACAAAATTTTACCATTATTGATGAGAAGGCTTCAAGGTCATAGGAAATAGGGGAATACAGAAAGATCAGAACAATACACATTTCCTGTTCCATGACGATGTGTGTGTGTGTGTGTGTGCGTGCGTGTGTGTGTGTGTGTGTGTGTGTGTGTGTGTGTGGTCATCCTGTAGTCAATCACATTTATTTTGCGAAGTAAAGCTGAAAATACAGAGAGGTAGACACTGTCACTATCAGTGGCTGTCCCTAAGGTTATACTCAGGATTGCTGAAAGAACAGCTGCTGTCTCAGGGACAGGCAATAAGCCATGAAAACTGGAGTTTGGGGACACTGAAGGCCTGATACATCATCAATTGACAGAGTCTTTAACTCTGTCAATGACCTTTAACTCTCTTAGTAGGCCAAGCTGTCTCTGCCTCCCCTGCACTGAGGTTACACGAGCAAGCTCCATTCTGAGTTTTTGTTTGTTTGTTTGTTTGTTTGCCATGATATGAGTTCTGATGACTGAACTCAGGTCATCCTATGTGAAGTCGAGCACTTTATCCAGTGAGCCATCTCCCTAGCCCTTCCCTATTGTTTTCTTCTTCATTTCTTCATTTCTCTTTTTCTATTCTGTAGGGTTTTGCTGTTTTGTTTTATTGTTTTGTTTTAAGCTATCAAATCTGGTCATCCATCCCCATGCACCCCCAAGTCTCTGTGTGTATTATTGCTAAATAGCCTCATGCTTTCTGCATGAAAAGCTTCTTATACCTCTATTCTATGGCAATTTCCTATCTCGGGCTTCTGTGGGAGACCAGCCAGGAGATACTCACTCTCTAGCCTACAATAGCTCTTCCTAAACAACATCGTTTGTCACAAACAGTTGAAACTTTCTTGTTTACATTCTTAGTGCTTTAAGTGGACCAGAACCTCCTGAAGGTGGGACCCTCTTACAGCACATAATTGACGGTCCATTTTTAGTAATATTACGTACTCACTGACTAAAACCCCAACTTCACTGAATTTTAAAAATGAGTGAATATCTGAAGGCTGGCTTATATTGGCTCTAGAGTTTGCTAATTAGTTTAATTAGCTGAACTCTCTCAGGACTAAGAACACTGGTAAGAAATTGGCATTGGATTTTCAAGTATGTGTTCTGTTTAGAATAGTTAAGAAATGAAAGAGCAAGTCAATACCTAAGTAGAGATAGGCTATAATTGCCTGTTTCATCCCAAATGAAAAAAAAAAATCATAAAACTAAAGAACAGGAGAGACTTTTAAATGTTTTCAGGCCAACTTCCAGGTACAATGGAAATAAACTTCCCCAAGGGCTCACACAGGGTTACCGGCTGAATACCAAAATCCAAGTCTAGAAATGTGTAACCCTGCACAGCTCTCTCCATACACACTGCTGTGAGGATTCCATTTCCAGGGCTTATACATCCAGCCTGGAATGTGGTCTTCTCTCTCCCTCTCACTGAATAATTTTTAGCAGCTTCTTTGATTACTTTCTGTTGCCCCGCTGTGCTCTGCTGCGCTCACCCTTGTAGAGGACATCTGGTCATACAGCAAAGAAAATTATCCAGTGCTTTTTCTTTCTTTCATTTTTTTTTAAACAACGTCCTCTCAGTCAATCAGCCAACAAGTTATTTATTGAGCAGTTGCTGATGCGGCTGACACAAGGCTCATAAGATAGAGCTGGCTGCTTTTAAACGCAATTCATCAATTAGGCAACTCTTTGCATGATTTTGACTTGGCATGGCTCAAAGGACAATATTCTTCAAGGTCACCGAGAAGTCAGTAGTGGGAAACTGACTTGATAATTGATTTTTACATGGAATCATGCTTTTTGGGCTGAGTCACAATGTTAGCTCCAAGGCTATCAAATAGGCAGCATCTATTTGGCCCCTTAGTTAGATCTACTGTGCCCGCCTGGCCTTCGAATTTGATCACTGAGACTGAACATCTATAAAGGAATAGTCATGATACAGGAGAGCTAGTTCAACTTCCAAAATCTTCATTTGAAACGGGTAAGCAGTAACCTTTTTCATTTTAATTAGACTGAAACACGACATAGACATATTTATATTAAATGTAGAGCCAGACAGATGTCTCCGTGGGTAAAGACATTTGCTTACATGCTGGAAGATCTGAGTTTGATCCTTGAGAAAGATGGTAGGAGAATACTAATTCATCGAACCTGCTCTCAGACCTCAACATATGTGCTATAGCTTGTGCACGCTCCATACACATGCACACAGCTTTTAAAGAAATGTCAAAAATTAGAATATACATTTACTGAAAATTAGAATATTTTTCCTGGCTATCGTTTGTTTCTCTTTGCTACATCTGGCAATTCTAAATTAGGACTTACTACATGTAGATAACATGAAGGACAAGAAGAAGCTTAAGCCTTACCTACACAGCCTCCTTTGAGTTCTGTTTTGCTATGTTAATTAGTAACAACTGGTCCGACAGTAAGCAGGGCCAATATTAGGGTCAGAGTGTTTTGGGGGTTGATATTACATAATGATTATCAACTCAAATTTAGAAGCCAGATATAGGAATTTGAAAACTGATTTTACCAGTATTTTGGGGGAAGTTATGTCATTCCCATGTGTATTAGTCAGGGTTCTCTAGAGTCACAGAACTT
>NC_034610.1:34480035-34496030 GCF_900095145.1 Mus pahari
ATTAGGTTCACTGGTGAGCCTTCCAATTCTGGATTGTAGTTCATTTCAAATATAGTCAAGTTGACAACCAGGAATAGCCACTACACCATGTATCCCTGCTTCTTTGTCTGTGAAATGGGGTGATAATCTATACCTTAAAGTCACCAGTGATAGGGACACCAACCCACCCACAAAACTTTCGACCCCAAATTTATGCTGTCTACAAGAAATGCCAGGACTAGGGATAGAGCAGAAACTGAGGGAACGGTCAAACAATAACTGGCACAACTTGAGACCCATCCCATGGACAAGCACCAATCCCTGACACTACTAATGATACTCTATTCTGCTTGCAGACAGGAGCCCTAGCATAGCTGTCCTCTGAGAGGGTCCGCTCAGAAGCTGACTGATACAGATGCAGATGGTTACTGTCAAACAGTGGATGGAGCTTGAAGACTCTCATGGAAGAATAGAAGGAAGGATTGCAGGCCCTGAAGGAGATAGGAATGCCACAGGGAGACCAACAGAGTCAACTAACCTGGACACTTAGGGCTCTCAGAGTATGAAACACTAATCAAAGAACATATAGGGGCTGGACCTAGGCCTCCTTATGCATATGTAGCAGATGTGCAGCTTCGTCTTCCTGTGGGACCCGAACAACTGGAGCGGGAACTCTCCCAAAAGCAGTTGCCCGTACATGGGATATGTCCTTCTAGCTGAGCTATCTAATCTGGCCTCAGTGGAGCAGATGTGCCCAGCCTCACAGAGACTTGAAGTGCCAGGGTTGGGGGATACCCAGAGGACCCCCACCTGCTCAGAGGAGAAGGGGGAGATGGAGGAAGAATTGTGGGAGGAGTTGACCAGGAGGTGACCAATGAGCGGGATGTAAAGTGAATAATTAAAAAATAAAAACTATTATAAAAGTTAATAGACTGCATATACACCAGTATGCCATTAAAAACTTTAATAGTCATTACAATACCTACGTATGTTTCTAGATAAATATTTACTTATTTAACAAATATCTAACGAATACCTAAAATAATCAACTTTATAAAGGAGTCGATTCACTTCCGCTCATAGGTTTTAAATGGCGCAGAACCCGTTGTTTCTAATGTTTTTTGCTGTTGAGTTTGTGGCAGTGTGGCGTACCATGGAAAGCAAACGTTCTGTGGGGCAAGGTTCAGGGAGCAGAAAAAGAGAGAAACCAACACCGACACCAGGGCCGCACAATTCCCTTCCCAGCAGACCCCTCCCTGTAAAAGTCCCACCACTTCCTAATTAAACTAAGGTCCGGGTGCAGGGCAAGCCTAGAGCATATGTGCCTTTGAAGAATTTCTAGATTTAAAGCAGATCAGACGGCTTATGGCTAACATTAAGCTCAAGCCACCTGTTCAAATCCATTTCGTAAAAGGATTTTTATGGAATGCTGAGAATTGACTTATTCCATCAAGCATCAAGCAGTGCTCTACCAGCTTAGCTGCATGGCCCTGCATAGCAAACACAGATGCTACGCATCAATCGAGATTAGTCCAGGCCTACAGGGGTGTCATCCTAGAAGAATTAGGATGTGAATGATTTGGGGGGAGAGGAGTAAGAAATTTTAGAATTGTTTTTAAATATAAACAAAGCAATGGAAAGGCAAGTGACTCTGTCAGGTGCTGGGAAAGGATGCACAGGTTTTCTAGCATGCTTCTAAAGGATTGGGGACCTCCCGAAACGACTGAGAAAAACTATTATGATTAGGATATGGACACAGTATCTGGATAAAAGAAATTTTGTGAGTTAAAGAATCCACGGGCTTTTAATGGGAAAAATAGACTAAAATTTGCTGAGTAGGAAAACTCCTGACATTTTTAGATAATGTTACAGACAGTCTGATTCCATGTGACCAGGTCACTAAATTAGGAAATACAAATACAATTTAGGATTCAATCTTTGGTCAATGAAAGAAAAATCATTGTTTCTCAGTCTTTTTGCTTCTAATAATCCAGACCAAGTGGTTTTTTTTTTTCATCTTCTACTGTAATATAAATGAAAAACTAATTTCATTTACATATAAATTAAATTATATCCTGTTACTCTTCAATTGCCACTTGAAAATGAGAAGAAAAAGTTAATACATTCAAAAGCTCTGGAAGTAAGGCCCCTTGACCAATGCTGCCTGCTGTATGCAGTGGGATACCTTCCAGGGGCAGGTGGGTTTTGGCCTCAGCACCCTGATGTTGGGATGACAACCTCAGGTCCTATACATATCTTTCCAGTTGTCCTGTTTGCTAAGAGCCTCAGCAAATTGAAAAATCTTGCCTATCCCTGTTGAGGTTTTTGTCTTTTTCTTGTATTATAATGCTAAATACTGGCCCCCAAGGCCAGATTGCCTCCCCCCCCCCCCAACCCAGGGAAAGGGACGAGAGATTCTGCGTGTATCCTGTATCCAAGTGACATATGTAAGTGATGCCCTGTAACCTAGCCCTGCAAGTTATCCCTGATTGGTGCATAAAGATGCCTACAGCTAATATCTGGGCAGAAGAGAGCTCGGCTGGATTCTTCGGTTCCTCAGGCTTTGGGTCTGAGAAGACCACACAGGAGGGAAAAGTTGAAGATAGAAGGAAGCTGCCATGGGATAAGTGAGTTCTGATTGCCATGAGGGCTGGCCAGTGGCAGTTAAGAGCAGCCTAGATGGTACACAGCAAGTTATAATCTGGGGTTATTGACGGGGAAACGGCTTCTAATAACATAGGGGCTAGGTATCTGCCCAGCTCTAGGGCTGATTAAGGCTTACACTAAAAGTAAAAGTTGTGAATCTTTTGTCTGGGAACTGAATGATCAAAGGCAGGGTAGAAACCCTGATTTGAGATTAAATATTTACTACAACATATCTCAATTAAAATGCCAGTGGAAATTTTGAGTCTGAATCAGAAATGTGAAGTCAGAGAAACACACACACACACACACACACACAGAGAGAGAGAGAGAGAGAGAGAGAGAGAGAGAGACTGGACAAATGAACTAAAATTTGCTGTGATATATATTAAAACACAAAAGAAAACCTTTTGCATCAAAGTATGTAATATTGACCCAGGAAGACACAGAACGAGGATGGTGTATGTTTTATTCAGCCTCATTTCTGCTGCTGTGACAAACACCATGATTCAAGGGCAATTTATGAGAAGCAAGGCTCGTTTTTTTTTTTGTTTTTTTTTTTTTGTTTGTTTGTTTGTTTTTTTTGGCTTGCAACTCCAAGTCAAGGTCCATCAATGAGGAAAGTCAAGGCAGGAGGTCAACTCAGGCTTGCTTACCAGTGCACATGGCCACACTGCCAGCCAAGGTACTCTGCAGACGAGCGCAGTGCAGCAGGATCCATGCACAATGCAGCATGTTAGCTGGCTCGCACACACGCTCATTCTTAACTAGCTTTCTATGACAACCCAGGAGCCTCTACCCAGGACTGGTGGCACTCATAATGACCTGGGCTCTCTTAGATTAACAATCAAACCAATCTCCCCACAGACATGCTCATGGGCCAATTGAACATAAGCCGTTCCTCAGTTGCCGCTCTCTCAGATGTAATGTAGACTGTGAAGTTGACACTTAAACCTCACTAGGACAGTAGAGGAAGCTACGGTGTTGGTGGCTGATTTATCACTAAACACTGGAAATGTGATAGATCATTAATACTTGTCACACAAATGATTATGATTCATAAAAGAATAAAATTCTAAATCTCATGAAATGCAACAAAATAAAATCCAGACAAAAATTTTATTACAAAAGATCAAAAATGCAGGCAAGTCAAAGAATGGGGGAGTTTTTCATTAAGTAGAACATTTCTTCTTTCCCTTCTCAAAAAATGTAGACTTTCTTTCTAAATGTCTATTACAAAGCAACCATACCCCAAATTTTGAAAATGACAAATTAATAGAAATATTGTTGACGTCACACGAGTGGTTAATGATCTCAATACATAAAAAGATTGTATAAGTTAACAAGGAAACAAATGTTATTTTCCACAAGGAAATAGCATTTACCAATCCTATCTGTTCAATATTCTTTCTCTCAATCAAGCCAACTGTCTCCCACGTTATAAACACTCAATATAAATCAGTTAAATAAATTATTAAATTGAAAGTATTAAGGAGAAACTCCCACTAGAAAAAAAACTAATTTCAGGGCTCAATTACAGAAGAAAGATATTAATTTATAAATATACATAGGACTCTCTAACCTCACCAGTAATTACAGATGTACAGATTAAAATCCAATAAGACAATACTGTCTGCTTTTCAATTTAGTTGGAGCTGAGATGATTAATACACAGTGTTTGAAGAGTTTGATGAAACAGATAGTGACTTTGGAAACTGCTATAAGATTCTTAGGGTTTATGTGTGTATAAGAATACAGCAAGAGGGCTTTGATTAAGCAGTAACTATCAGAGCTATTCAGGTAAATTTGTAACTAAAAATTATACATTATTTCATTATTGTTTTATTAAAAAATAACTTGACATACCCACAATATAGAATTACTTGCATTATCTACGGACCCATGTACTGTGAACTCGCATACAGCCATTATTGCTGTGTCCTGGAGCGACTTTAGTGAATGGCTTGAGAAGAGAATTGGGAGAGCTAATGAGGAAACTGCAAGTTCCAGAGACTCTGTGCTTTCATAGGTGTGAGGTCAGATAATTATACTTGTGAGTTTATTCTCTTCTGTGAGCCAGAGATCCAGGGGGAGGAAGCAATCCGCGCAGTCTTGTCCTAATTGTTTGCAAAGGGTAGATTATATGTTCCATAGAGAAAGGCTGTTGGATAACTCATCTAAACAGAAACGTGGCTTCCCCTGGGAGGGGAGATCAGCTAGGATTGTTCAGGGTTTTAAGATCCTGAGGTATTTATTTTTAAATCTTATATTACCTTTCTAGTCAATGCAAAAGTGGATTCTAAACAAACACGTGCAAAAGCCAAGTTTCTCTTGTTTGTCTGTAGGCTCAACAGAGGCTTTAGTGTCCTCTAGGGAAGGAGGGAGAGCCGCAAAGATAGCTCTGTCTCTTTCCAGGGGTGAGGAGCCAGAATGGAGCCAGCCTCTCTGGAGTCCTGCTGGGAGAAGGCCCGGCTGGTGGGAAGCAGGTACAGTAGCGTGGGAAGAGAGCCTGGGCACAGGAGTCTCCAGGCTTGATTCCCATCATTCCCTGTGAGGCTCAGGGAGCACACATGCAAAAGGGAGACCTAGAAGTCATGCAAAGACAGTCTCTTCCAGTAGCCTAGTGTCATTTGTCTGCTGGAATTTTACAGGGATATTAGATGAAACACCTCTGTGAAGAAATCAGGGAAGTGGTGTCTCTATGAGAAAGGATTAGGAGGGGCTGGACAAACTGTTTAGTCAACAAGAGCTTGGCCACACGATCCAGAGAACCAGAGTTCAATATCTGGACCCTGGGTAACCATGGAAGGACAGACCCAACTTCACCGCCATATTTTGATCTCCACAGATGCAGGCTCACAATAACAATAATGAATAACAATCCTTAAATATAAAATGGAACGTGATAGACTAGAGGTTGACATCTGATACAAGGTCTGGCTTTTGCACACAAATGCACAAGCACTTGTACACACATGGACAGAAAGGAGGAGAAAAGGTGAGAGTGAGGGCAAGATAGGATTTTGGTTGATTCAGAGCTACAGGGAAGAAAGCCACTGTACTGGTTAGTTTTGTGTCAACTTGACACAGCTGGAGAGAAAGGAGCTTTAGTTGGGGAAACACCTCCATGAGATCCAGCTGTGGGTCATGTTCTCAATTGGTGATCAAGGGGGAGAGGCCCCTTGTGGGTGGGACCATCTCTGGGCTGGTAGTCTTGGATTCAATAAGAGAGCAGGCTGAGCAAGCCAGGGGAAGCAAGCCAGTAAAGAACATCCCTCCATGGCTTCTGCATCAGCTCCTGCTCCCTGACATGCTTGAGTTCCAGTCCTGACTTCCTTGGTGATGAACAGCGTATGGAAATGTAAGCTGAATAAACCCTTTCCTCCCCAACTTGCTTCTTGGTCATGATGTTTGTGCCGGAATAGAAACCCTGACTAAGACAGCTACCATGTCAAGACCAAGGCAGAAGCATAGAAAGGATGCATCGGCCTGTAGAAGACTGCCACATCTGTCACTGGAAGGGATGGAGGGACTCTCTTTTAGAGCTTTGAGAGGGAGCAGTGCCCTGCCAACACTTTTGACCTCAGTGCTAAGACAGATAAACCTGATCTTCATCTTTGTGGTCATCTTCACAGACCTAGGAAGCTACTGTGTCTTGGTGGGATGCTGGGGCTGAGTGAAGCCCAGAGAGGGGTCTTTCCCATCTCTTTCAGTGCCAGACACCTGGCTCACTACAGTCCTCATAAGGGACTGCTCTGATCATGACTGTCTCTGCCATCTACTCTTACCCATTGTTTGTATTTTCTTGAAAAGTTATAGGTCAAGTACTCACCAGTGCCTTTGGGGATCTCACTGAAAAGGCGCTTCATACTTGCATGGATTTGAAAGATGGCCATGAGAGAGTATCAAACTAGCCAGTAGTTCCTGATAATGACACCATTTTCTGGAGTTTAAGAAACACCTACTGTCCCGTGAATTTTGCCTGAGTGTTTCGACATGGGCTCTGGGAAAATGGAGTAGAGGAGTCCCTGGAGAGTACTATTTCACTGGGCTGTAAAACACAAGTTTGAAGTCACTGATCTCTCCTGAAACTCCCTAAATGACACAGTGCTGACATGAGAAATAGCCCAGCTTCCATCACAGAGGACGACTCCCCACGAGAAGGGTCAGCAGTGAGATGTTTTCCATTCTTCTGGAACATTAACTTCTCACAGATAGAATCCCAGGCAAGACTGGGGGCAGGTGTTGAATGATTCAATTAAAAGAAAATGAGATTTGAGGATATTTGTGTGCCCCTGTTTAAGGCTGGTCACCTTAAAAAAAAAAGTATTATTGACCAGCATTGTTTCTAATGTTTCCGGGAACTGTGTGAACCTGCAGGTCTTGCGGTCACAGTTACTAGTGCTAACTGAGTCCCGCTGCCAGTAGCTTATTTACAGCTTGGCTGTAATCTTAAATAGAGAACCGGGGGAACAGTTATTGCTGATTTAGTTATTAGACATGAACTCACGGGGTTCAGAGTTTTTGAGGGCATTATTCATTGGCTGCACTTTGCAGTCTGCTAGGAACACTGTTGCATGCTGTGCAAATACAGCGAGGATATCTTAATAACTAAAGCCAGAAACACCAAGAACACTCAGGAAGATAGGATATATAGGCTTCAAGTTAATGTGTTAGGCCACCAGGTTTGTTTACTTGTATAGGCTAGTTTACTCTATGGAAATGAAGAGAATTATCTGTGGTAAATGTAGCTTTTGGAGTCTATAACACTCTTTCACCTCAGCTCTCCTTGTAGTCTTAGTACATGTCCTTCTAACAATGCTGTAACTCCCTGGGCTCCCACTGAATTCTATCTCCTTCTACGATCCACTAATTCTGCTGATCGGAGTGGAATGTACTTTTCTCTGATTATAATTATCTTCTTCCAGCAACGGAAGTAGATTTTTAGCTTGTCCAGAGACATCAATGTCTGCTTGATTTCAGGTCGCTTGTATGTGAAGGAGGTATTAGTATAAAGTCATGGCTTAGTTTATGAAAAATGGTACTGTTCATGCATTCAGACCACAGTTATGAGATGAGAAAAGGAGAGAAGATTATGTATAGGGAACTATTCCCTAGAACATAATCACAAAGTGCATGTTTGAAGCATCAGAGATACAGTTTCCATAGGATTGTTCCAGACAAGTACAATTTGTTCCTAGAATCATACCAAGTGAGAATATGGTGGAGGACATAAATTCACCAACCAATCCAATAGCTTAATCATTAGCATGTTTGAATCTGTTCCATTATACCTAAACAGTACTAGGCAGATGTTAAGCCAGAACTCTTGTGGTGGTGAAATTTTTTCTGGATTATATGGATGAATCTAAAGTAATTAACTATAAGGGTCTTGAGAAACAAAAGTAGAGAGTAGGGCAGAGAGCTGGGGTCAGAGAGATGCTGCATGAGGAAGATCTGATTAGACCGGGCTCCTACAGACAGGAACATCCGGAAGTTGGAGAAAACAAAGCCACAGATATTCCTGTCTTCTAAAAAGAATACACTTATATCTACACCTTTGCAACCAACAGGAACCTGGAGAATCCCTGTCAGAAAATTATAAAGTAAAATTGTGCGGTAGGGCCAAGTTTATAGATATTATTGCAGTAGCAACAGTAAACAAAAGTAGACAACTGTAAAACCACATCAACATTTCTATTAAAAATGTAATCAGTTTTACTCATTCACTTACATCAAAAACAGAGCAACTTTGCTTGGAGTTAGCTCTGTGGTTGTGTGTTTATTTAGCATGCCATGGGTTTATTTCCTAGTATTACAAAAAGAAACAACATGCACATGCATGCACACATGCATACACTCATGCATGGGTTATCAAAATGACTGATGCATACCAAGCACTGTGTATGAGCATTGATGATGTATCAAAGACATACATCATCATGAATCTACTCTCAAAATAGCTACTACATGCCCAAGGCACTGTTTCTGATATACATAATTAACCAAGAAAGAAAAGATTTCTGCCCTCCTGTAGCTTCTACTTTTCTGTGGACAAAGCAGTCTATAGGACAAAATTGATGGACCAAGAGAATGACAAATTATTTAGTGCTACCAAGAAAATTAAATGGGACAAATGATAGAGATGAATTAAGAAAAAACATCTGTGTTAGATAAACATGAAAATCCTCTATGAAAGGTCATTTTAGCCTAGACCTGAGTAGTAGTAGTAGTAATAATAATAATAAATATAATGAGTAAGGAGGAGGAAGAAGGAGAGGGAAGAGGGGGAAGAGGATGAGAAGAAAGAAGTTGAGGAGAAAGAAGGAAGAGGAAGAAGAGGAGGGGGAAGAAGAGGAAGATGGAGAAGAGAAGGAAAAGGAGAAGGAGGAAAGGGAAAGGGAAGGAAGTGAAGAAGGAGAGCAACCCTAAAATTCCCAATATGGAATGTCTCAGACTTAAGTGCTGTACACATTCTAAATGCAAACCAAGTGCAAAGACCATTAGATGAGCCCTCTCTTCCTATGGAAAGAGTGTTGACATCGTTGATTTGGCTCTGGAGCATACAGGTCTCTCTTGCCCGTACTCTTTACACTTGTCTTCTGTCCTCTGTGCTACCATGATAAAATTCTCTGACATAAGTCACTTAAGGAAGAAAGGGCACGTTCTGCTCAGACTTCAGGGTCTTCAGTCCACCATCTCAGAGAAATCGAGGCAGAAAGAATTTAAGGAAGCTGGCCATAGTGCCACTGGTCACAAGCCACCAACAGTCTTAAGAGGAGAGCAATGAGTGTGTGCTGTTGCTCACTTCAGGATTCCAGCCTGGGAATGGTGCCCAGGGCAGGGCTTCCCACCTCAATTACTACAATCAAATAATTCCCACAGACATGTCCACAGGCCTATCTTCCATGTCATTGAGTTTCTGTCAGGATGACAATGACATCATACCACTGTGCTAGATTTCTTTAATTCTTCTTTGGTGTTTGTCTCATCCTTTTTACACTCTTTTTAAAAGCACTTATTTGGGAACCGAGATCCCTTGCATAGATTTTGATGCTCTGCTCATCAGTCACTGGAAGCAGAATCAAAAAGTGGAGCAAGATGGCAGGAAGAGCGGACTTGTGTCTGCCTGCTCCTCCATCTTCATGAATGGCCTTCTCCCAGGTCTTTCATGTTGCCATATGAAATAAGTTATTTCTAGTAACAACCCTCATAACCTTTGATGTTTCCTTGTTCTTTGTCTGAGAGAGAAGAGAAGAGCAGAGAAAGCAGGAGGGCTGGCTGTTGCTAGGCACCAAGCTGGGATTCAGGAAGTGACAACGAAACACAAGAAGATTTAAAAATAAACAACCGTTTTAATCTTCAGCTGCAATGCCAAGGACTCAGATTAAGTTATTTGATTATTGGTATTCTCCAAACATATTTTAACAAGAAATAAAAAAAAAAAAGAACAGGGGTGGGGTGTAGGGTGGGGATATGTTCTGTCAACTGTTTCTATTTAACAGTTGTTTCTTCTACCAACATGTTTATCGGGGGCATTGAGATTTACGTTTATGATTTTCAGGTCAGGGGACAGAGGAGTGCATTTCTGCAAGGCTGATATCAAACCTTTGCCACTCTAGTTCCAGTAGAGCAGGTTTGAGGGTTTTCTCCACAAAGTGGGTGGGAGTGGGACATAACCCTTGGGTGACTGCTGTTTGCATGTCCTTCAGGAGGAGGATTTTACTTAGAACCCAACCTTTTGAGGGTCCAAACCCACGCACTCATCAGACCATCAGGAAAGCTCCCTCTAACCCTTGGCAGTCGCCATCACTCTAAACAAACTTTCCTGTGGGCTCTGTGGAGCCACAGTAATCTCCCAGGTGCCCAGCTTCAGCGTTGTATATTGATTTTTAAATCTCTAGTCATAAATGGTAATAAGCGAGGGAAGTCTAGTCTCTGCTTAGAGGAGCAATAACCAGGTAATATATTGCTTTGCAGAATTAGTAACACAGGCCCAGGAGACAAGGCGGCCACTTGCAATGGTTGTCCACAGATCTTCCAAAGCTGAACTCTTGGGTTTTAAAGTTGCTGTGGAGTTTGCATGCAGTGTAACCTTGGTCAAAAGATCCATCTTCATCTTTAAGAAGGGAACAATGGTAATAGCTATCACATTGTTGTTAACGCAATTAAACAGATAATAGTTGGAAAGTTCTTAGAAAAATGACTGACTCGGAAAGCTTGGTGTAAGGAGTGGCATATTATGTGATCATACTCTGGCCCAAGGAATGATTGATCTATCATGTGATCCTAGTAATTGGTCAATAATTATTTTCCTCATTTTTAAACTATATTTAGAAAAGGGAGCTGTATACTTCTTTCCAAATGGCAGTGCTTGAGAATAAACACATTCATGGTTTTTTATTAATATAGCAGATAGGCCTTGCCTGCAGTGTGCCCACATATGTGAGTTTCAGTCAACGCAGGTTAGTGAAGATAATTCTCCACCATTTTTGTTGTATATTAGATGACTAATTGTATGCAGTATTATCTGCATCTTTGCTCTTTAGCCCACACCCATTGTACAAATACCAGATGAGCAGTAAAATCCCTGACCAGTCACCAGTCATAGCAATCCTCGGACGCTCTGTAACTGAGCACTACAATCTGTCCACAGGCCCCACCCAGGGAGCCAGCCCTGCCTGTGGCTCTTCCTTCTCTTCCTCTGATGAGTCTGTTAGATAATTTATGCAACTGACCAATCACCAGAGGGAACCTAAGTGAGGATGTAACGAAGACATTAAGAGGGCAGAACATTAAGTGAGTACAGAGAAAGCTGCAGGAAATCGTTGCCTGGGAGATGCTCATTCTGGCCCTCTCTTGAGTGACATGGCTGTAGGATTGTACTGATAGTGAACTTACCAATATACATAAGGTAAAATCATGCGACAAAAAGAAATATGCTTGCCTAGAGAGTGTGACATAATCCCTTTGAAAGCACTCTCTGAGTTATTTCATGAACTTCAAAGTGTAGTGATGAAATGCTTGAGAGTGATCAAAACTAGACACCAGAGTGGCAGTTCCCCAACGCGATAATGATGCCCTTCCTGTAAGAAGTCAAACGGTCAATCTATGCTTTGTGAAAGAGCAAAGACACAGTTAATTACCAATAGAGCTAATATTTTAACATCAAAATAAATCTAATCAAAACATAATCCATGGGGATGATGGCACAGTGGGTTAAAATGCCTGTTCCACAAGCATTAGGAATGTAGACTGATGCCCAGCACCCAAGTAGAAACTTACTATGGTCACAGGGATCTGGGAGACTAGTCGTTATGGGTATGGGAGGGGCAGACAGGAGGATACCTAGACATCATTGGCTGGCCAGTCAGTGCGCTCTGGGTTCAGAGAAAGACCCTACCTCAAAAAAAAAATAGAAAATTGGAGAGTAGAAGACACCAGATGTCCACATCTGGCCTCCATATGCACATGCACACATGTGCACCCCCCACAGGCACACACATATACACAGGCGCACACACACACACACACACACACACACACACACACACACACACATCCCATACCCATCATATCAGATTAGGTTCTAAACATATTTAGTATTGTTATACTAAATAAATGTAAGTTTTATATCTTTTTTTTTTACATTTCCACACACATTTATAACTTATATTAAGAAAACTTTAGTTATATCCATTTCAAAAGTTCACACAACTAATTTTCCCTTTCTTTATTTCCTCTCAGCTTTCAAGTCGTCATTGTGGCCCTGCAATGTTCTGCAATTTAATAGCCATTCCAAGGACCTTGAGGGCAGGTTTAACAGAAAAAAGACCGTTCATGAGGGAGCACTAGTGGGGTTCAATCTGGAAAAGAACTTTAAAGACAGTTGATGTTTAGGTAGAACATATAGTATATTATTCTATCCTTGGAAAGCTTTTGACAGAACTCATTGTCATCAATAAAAAGAATCAGGAAGCTTATTTATTTTGACCACTTAGAACTAAGTGTTCTTGAATACAGTAAAATGGCTGAACTCAGTATTCTCAGTCCTGGTCCCATAGGTTTCATAGAAAGAAAGGAAAGAGTTTCTTTTGCTTTAAATAGTTCAAGGGAGCATACTATTGTACATAAATTATATGCTCAATATAGAATTGAGTTATGTAACAATTCTATACTCATGGGTACTGACTGCCATTGTTCATCTGAACTAACAGAGAAATATTGCAGTCATTTTGCCCAACTTTAGAATGTATACAAAATGTAGGGGTTGATATATAGGTATCATCTTTATTTTGATGTGGTACACAATGCAATATTACTCGATGTTAAAAAGGTGAAATCGTGAAATTCACAGATAAGTGGATGAAACTAGGAAGAATCATCCCAAATGAGTAACCTAGACTCAGACAGACAAATATAATATGTATTTGTTTATATGTGGATTTTAGCTGTTAAATCAATGGTAATCAGTCCTTTCTCTAAGGATTGTAGCTTGGTTATCATTGATTCAACAGCTAATATTCATTGAGTAGATGTACCACATTCTCTTTACGCATTCCTCTACTGAAGGACATCATCTAAGTTCTTTCCAATTTCTGAATATTGGGAATAGATCAGCAATGACTATGGTTGATCAAGGGTCTCTGTAGTAGGATGAAGTATCTTTCGGGTATATGTACAAAGGTGATATAGTGGAATCTACAAGTAGATTGCTATCTTTCTTCCTGAGTAACTGCCACACTGAATTCCACAGTGGATATACAAGTTTGATCTTCCACTAACAATGGATGAGTGTCTCCATAACTCCACTTCCTCACCAGCTGTCACTTGTTCCATTGGTCTTGGACATTCTTGAAGGTGGAAGGTGAAATCTCAAAGTAACTTTGATTTGCGTTTCTTCTGGATGGGTAACAGTGCTGACCATTTCTTTAAGTGTATCTCAGCCATTTGCGTTTCCTCTTTTGAGAATTCTCTCTATAGATCTGAACCCAATTTCTAATTGTTATTTATTTTTTCTATTTTGAGTTCTTTATGTATTTTGAATATTAGCCCCTTCTGTAGGCCGCCACTTTGACTGATGCCATCCTTTGCCAGGTATGCAGAAGCCTTTCCGTTTTATGAGGTCCCATTTATTTGTTGTTGATCTAGTGCCTGTACTAATGGTGTTCTGTTAAGAAAGCACTTTCCTGTGCCAGTGATTTGAATGAGACCAGTAAGCTGAACAAGTATCTGGTTTGAATGGAGGCCCACTCTATGAGATGGAACCTATATCCAACACTGCTTGGGTGACCAAGAATCTGAAACTAGATAGCCCAGACCAAGGGTAAAACCAAATACCACTGTCCTACCAAAGGAATGGAATGATAAAATGAATCCTAAAGACATTCTACTATACTCATAGATACACTTATTGCTCAGCCAGCAACAGAGAAGTCCTCTTGCAGCAGATGGGAACAAAGACAGAGAGACCTAGAGCCAGACAATGTGTCTAGAGCAAGAGACCTTGGAACACTCAGCCCTAAACGTGATGTTTCCATCTGTGCTGGATAGTTTTATGTCAACTTGACACAAACTAGAATCATCAAAGAAGAGGAGCCTCAGTTGAGGGAAAAAAATGCCTTCATAAGATCAGGCTGTCAGCAAACCTGAAGGGCATTCTCTTAATTTGTAATTGATGTGGGAGGGCCTAGCCCATTGTGGGTGGGGCCACTCCTGGTCTGGTCATCCTGGGTTCTATAATCATTACCCCATCAGAAGCCTGTTTATTTTCTAATTTGAGACAGAAAGGGGTAGATATGGTTGGAAGGGGAGATTGGGAGGAATTATAGAGTAGAGGGATGGGAAAATAATAATCAGTATATACTGTATGAGAAAAAGATCTATTTTCAATGAAAGAAAGACAAATAGAGACCTTTGACATACTAATTAATTCCACTTGAACTCATTTAACATTGCACACATGTATGAAATGATATATAGAAAAAAGCTCATTCACTGTGGAATTATTTATAATAGTAAACAAATAAAAGTAGCATGTTATGGAGTAAGAAAAACTGAATTTATATTAAGGTACCCGATCATGTGTCTGGTTTCCAAGGAAATGTTACTGAACTGGCTGCACATCACAAAGTGCCATCGGCCCTGGTAAAGGTTTTATGGATTATAAAACGAGAGAGAGAAGAACAGCACTTTTTTTTTTTAAAAAAACTTGGCTGACCTTGAACTCACAGAGATCCATTTGCCTCTGCCTCCTGCAAGCTGGAATGAAAGCTATATACCACCATTCCCTGTCATTACTGCTTATAAGAGAAAAGAGGAAGGACCTAGTCTCATATGTTTTCCTAGAGGTGTGGGGGAGACTTGATAGCGCGGGCGAGGAGCAAGGAAGAAGCTGTTCTCAGAAGCTGTACCTAGAACTCGTGTGTACCCAGTCTATGGAAAAATAAGGAAGACATTTCCCCAGCAGCCAAGTCTCTTAGCAAAACAACCATCAAAATGAAGAAACTGTACAATTTCAAAATCCTTTCCCCAGTGGGAAAGGGGCATCTACAGAAACCCACATCACCTCTGCCTGGAACACAGGAAGGTGGCCGTGAAATTCTTCCTGCACTGTGTTATAAGGAACTAAATTTTGTATGAAGGTCCAAGCAACTTAATGGTAGTTTGGACTGGGGATTCTGACTGCATTAGACTGAAGTGACTATGGCCATATAGATAAAGTATCTGGTATCCCCCTTGGGTCTTCTCTGGGGTCGAAGATGAGCACCCCTGTGGAGTAAATATCGATGAAAGAAGTACCATGACATTATGTGTATTCCATTAATTACTGACACAATACAGTATTAGGGAACTAGTCATTTAAAAATTGGCAGGGAATGTGCAGTAGTGTGAACCATCTATAGGCTACAGATAAAAGAGTAGCTAGTCAGATACATGACTGTATATATTTATGTGAAATGGTAAAACCTGTATAAGTGTATGTGTCTAGAAAAGTGCATGGGAGAGAGGTGAAAGCAACTGCCACTTAGAAGGAAAAGGGAACTATGGTAAAGGAAGAAATGTATGATTCACCAAATCTTCTATTATGATTTTATGTGAAATGTGTTAAAGTAACTGAGGAAGGAAATATTTCTTAAACAACAACAAAGTCCCCAGTTGTTTAACTCACTAATTTTTATAGTTTCCAAGTCGATACTGTGATGTAGTATGATCATTTGTGGGCAGGGAGAGAGACTAAACAAGGAGCCGTCCCACGGGCATATGCTTACCAGATGCTGATCAGGACAACATTCTGCTTTCAATCTCATAATCTCATTGTAAAATCTCTCTCTCTCTCTCTCTCTCTCTCTCTCTCTCTCTCTCTCTCTCTC
>NC_034610.1:34496110-34500683 GCF_900095145.1 Mus pahari
CTGTCTCTCTCTCTCTCTCTCTCTCTCTCACACACACACACACACACACACACACACACACACACACACACACACACACACACTTAAAATGCACCAGACTGCATGCCTCTTTATAACAGCCAGACAAGACACTCTTCTGGAGAAATGAATAATTTTGGGCTTCAGGTATAGTGCTATTGGCTGATAGTCAGTGTTGCAAGAAATATTTGAAGATGCACCATCCACACTATCGCCAGTTACTCTCAGCCTCAGTGCCCCTGCTGCCTCCATGGCTAGCCCCAAGCAGAGACCGCCCATCTCACTGTTCTCTTGATGCAGATTCTGCTCACATTCCCAGTTATCCACCCCACTGTGGTCAGTGGTCCCAAATCCCAGTTACCTGGTAAAATCAAAACTCTAGAGGCTTGCAATTTATAAGTCAGATTTATATCAGTAAATTCTTACCCCCTCAAACCCCCCCACACAATGAACTCAGAGCCAATTGATATTGATATAAATTGGCCACCTAGATAAGACAAATTGTCCAGTAATTATAAGATAATCATAGCTATCTGTGGCTATTTAAAACCGCTCAGAATCTGGGATGTCTTTCTCTTCCTCCATCCTCCTTCCTTCCCCTCTCTATCCTGTCTCTCCCGTCTCTAAAAATCTCTGCCTGCCTTCCTTTTTCACTGCTCAATCACAGGCTTCTTGTTGTATTAAATGCTAAATAGCCTGGGTTGGCTATGAGGCTATAACTAGTCTTTCAACCTCATCAGAAATCCAAGAATGACCAACATTATCTGAAAATATAGGAAACCTAACACAACTTCCAGAACTGAGACAAAGTGTAGAGACAGCTGCCTATCTATACAGCCCTATTATGTCAGGAAGTTGGAGCACAGGCCTTCTGGCCATGGATATCCTGATAGACCTTGAAAAACAGGAATTATAAAGGACTGGCTTACTCTGTCTTGGCAGAACTAACCTGTCCTAACCTGTAACTTATGTCCTCTCAAGGATGGTACAGGTCTGCAGGAGAGGTAGGCAATTTCTGCCCAGTGGCTACCCAGTCACAATGTACTACCTCACCTGGATATAGAGACACCCAGTATCTTCTTTGAATCCACAAAAAGGGAGCTTCTAGGAGCAGATATATCTCAACAACAAAAGAATTAATAACATTAAATGCCACATTCTGTGGATTTCTGACGTTTTTGAAAACCAACTTTCTATGTAAAGTAATCTGGACTGTTGCCCATTAACTATCCTCAGCTCTTTCTAATTAAATTATCTGAAAACACCCTAACAATAAACTTGGAGCCATGAATTTGCTCTCTGGCCCTTAACTCGCAGGCTTAAACATCTCACATAAGGTTATAATAACAGTTATACAAGGACTTGGTCTAAGGCTTGTACTTCTAAAAATTTTTGTATAAATAGAAGAAATTTAGACCAATGAAAACTTGATTTTGTATCAAAATAAATTCTGTACCAAAATAAGAAATTATGACTTCCACTTAGTAACTATTGTAAAGAATTCTACCAAATGAGATTATTGCTACAAATCAATTTTAGCTATTTCCTTCCTGTTCCAATTATGACAATTTTTAAATTCCCCATAAAGACAACCTAGAATAATCACCTCCAGACCCCCAAGTCAAGGGAACTAGGACAAAGACTCTCCATAACTTCCTAAGCTGTATATAGGCATTGAGATGTCTTTGAGGGGAGAGGAGAAGGATAGGGAAAATGGGGGAGTTGGTTGGCCTTAAGAAGGCCATACTGACAACTGTTTTAGTCTCTGATGTGTGTGATCTGACTGGATCCATCTCAAGTTCCAAGAGATCAGGAATGCAAAGCAGGTCAGTTCAGCATGTCTGACAATGAAACTCACCAAGGCTGTATATTCTGTAATATACAAAACTCAAAACAAAATTTTAGTATCATCGAGATAACTTTTTGGTTTGATTCTCTGGAATCTAGTTCTTCAGGGCATCTCCCCTTGTCGTATTTGATTCATATTACTCTGCAAGGTGTATAGACACTTAGCACCTTTTCTGTATAAAAGCAAAGACAAAACTTTCTCCCAAATCAGCACATCCTTGAGCCAATAACCAGAAAAACCTTTAATTTGACCTCTCGCCCAGAGGAGTAATATAACCACAAAACTAAAAATCACACACATTTTGAAAATTAAAGCAATCCAAAACAAATAAAGTAAACTAAAATACTGTATGTGCCTATTCTTAGTTTTTTGTTTTTTGGGTTTTTTGTTTTGTTTTTGTTTTTTGTTTTTTGGTGTTGTTGTTTGTTTGTTTGTTTCTATTTCGCCATGCCAGGAAATTAACCCAAAATTCCTGTGGAGCCCACGTTCAAAGAGAAGTTACTGCAGAACTTCAAAGCTTCCCTAAAACAATTGTTTTCATACAGTCTCCCTGCTATCCTAAAAACACTTTTGCTTATTTTAAAAACCTATTCTCAGGCCTCTTCCCTAACCTGTAATGTCAGAAAAATAACCCAAAATTCCCGTGGAGCCCACATTAGAGAATATGAGTTAGTTATCCTGCAGACCTTATTATACCATCTTTAAAACAATTGATTCACACTTCTATCTATACCTGCTCATAAGCAGGCAGCTTGTCAAACCAGAATTTAAACCCAAAATTCCCATGGAGCCCAGTTAGACTGAATTTGAGTATTCTGTAAGACTTATTAGAGCAATATATCTTTATACCATCTTTAAAGCAGTTAATTCAAACTTTCACTAACATCTGCCTATAGGAAGCAGGCAGTCTTCACTTGTTAAGCTCACTGCCTAGAGCAGACATTCTGTTATACCATCGATCTGTTGTGCTCTCTATCCACAGACTTCTATTAACTAATACCTGTGCATAGCAGGCAACTATCAATGCCCTCTCTACTTGGAGTCAGTGATTAATTTTCTCTATCCTAGTTCCAACCCATAGGCAAAATTCCCCACATGATTCGGACAAGATCTGTATATAAGTGTATCCTAGAAGCAAATAATCCCAATTTTATAAATTCATGGTTAAATCAATATCTGCCCCAAGATGTAGGCAGTTTCACTTCCGTTCTCTGGCTCCCTGACTCCGTGCACCCATCTTGTCTCTTTCCACAGCAGGGGACCACAGAGCCCTCTTTCTTTGTTTCGATGTCCCCCCTCACCCCACCCGACTTGAGTTCACATGACTCATCCCAGCGCCACCTTTCTCCCGCTTAGAAAATAAAACCACAACTCTCAGGCTAATCATCTTAAATTTCTAGTTGATTCTTGCCCAACACATTGGTTCACCACCTGTTTCGAGAAATATTTTTAAAAATAAATAAATAAAAGGGAATTTATGCTGAATCAGCAAGCCCCTGTAGGCTGGCCAGCCAGGCACTAATGGTCATGGCGGGCCTGTTCTCTTCTTGTACAGACTGACACAGAGCAAAATCTCTCCACCCAGTTTGCTAAATTCCTACTGGCGGGTTGCTACCACACCAGCCTCACACTTCAAAATTCCATGGCCTTTGGGGGAGCGCTTCTGGCAAATCCCTGCTTTGCCACAGTACCTTTCTCTCTGGAACGCAGTCAAGCCCTAAGTGAAGGAAAACACCACACAACTTAGTTGGTCAGTGGTAACTCAACCACTGGGCACAACAACTAGAATTCTGATCTTGTAAGCCATATTAAATCTAAATCCTCGGTGGTGAATCCTGGTGGATTTACCATATAAACCCGGCATCATTAATAGCTACATCTTGTCCTCCCACTGTCCCGATTCAAAAGCCCATTTCTCTCTCCTGCCTCTTCTCTTCCACTCTCTGACCTGGAAGTCCCGACTATGTGACCAGTGATTGGTTTCTTTATTCATTAGAAGGGTCACATGAAGTCCTGAGTAGTGATTCACTCCTCCTCCCAGGGGGAAGCAGAATTAGCATCAAAATACAAATAGCACCAAGGCTATCCACAACACTTCCCCTTTTCTGTCCAATTAAAAAACTTTTATCTCAGCTATAAATTGAGGACAACTATTACCATTTTGTAATTTATAAAGTACAAGATAGACCTAATACCAGTCCATCATTTTTGTCAATTAAATAGAACACTCTGTCATCTATCCTAACTTAAAAGACTTATGAATCCATATAGTGCAGAGTTAATGAAACAATGTGTATGAAATGAGATGTCTTCACAGAGCAAAAACTCAGCTACACATTGGCCATTTGATGAACATGTGTCTGAACTAGTTCCTTGCATGAGACTGCCCCTATATTTCAGCTACACATTGGCCATTTGATGAACATGTGTCTGAACTAGTTCCTTGCATGAGACTGCCCCTATATTTCTCAGAGGAGTGACGATTCTATAGGTTATTTGCTGACTCAGTGTTTATGGAGACTTCAGAGAATGCAACTGAAAATAACAGGACTCCCCCAACTTGGCCACCCTTACCACGTGTGTGTGTGTGTGTGTGTGTGTGTATGTCTGTGTGTGTGTGTCTGTGTGTGTGTCTGTGTGTGTGTGTCTGTGTGTGTGTCTGTGTGTGTCTGTGTCTGTGTGTGTGTCTGTGTCTGTGTGTGTGTG
>NC_034610.1:34500973-34501987 GCF_900095145.1 Mus pahari
GTGTGTGTGTGTGTGTCTGTGTGTGTGTTTACCTTCATCCTTGATAATGTTATTGGACACTTGAAATACTCTACAGTCTCCCGGTTTTCATGGTAATTTTAAAACAGATATAACCGTAGAAAAGGTGAGAGGTCTCTTCTATTTTCATTATTGTGTGTGTATGTGGTGGAGTTGAGAGACCCTAAGGGATTTTCCAATCTCACACCCTCCTTAGAGCTTCCCCCTCCCTCCTGGGGTCAAGGCTAGGCCAAGCTCCATTCTCCACCCACAGGAACATCTTTGAGTAAAAAAATTCTCCAAACATAATGATTGATAGCTACCTGACCCTCTGGAACGTCCCAGGTAGAGTTCAAATGCCGGTCATGCTTGCTAGCCAATAGATTTAAAGGTCACTAGGCTTAGCCAGTAAGTTTGAACTGTAACCTTGCTGATATAACCTGTGCCCCTAGAAAGAATAAAAACTGCTTGTAATAGCCACTGGAGTCGCCTTCTCGAGGGACTGATTGAAGGTTGACCCCCAACTTGCCAGAAAATAAACCTTTGCATCAGTCTGCATCCCAGTGACTCCAAGTAAGCACCACTCATGGAGGGAGGGTCAGGGTCTTACAGAGTATGCAGATCCTACATGTGCATGCAGGTATGTGTGCCCACTTTTGCAGAGGAGGTTGCTGGGCACCCTGACTTGTCACTCCATAGCGTCTTCCCTTGAGATGATCTCTCACTAAAGCTGGAGCGAGACTGGCAGGCAGCGAACCCCAGGGTTGTCCTCCATTCTGCCAGCAGCCTCCAGCACTGGGCGCATGAGGTCACGCAGCCGTGACCAGCTTTTATATGAGTGCTGAAGGATCAAACTCAGATCTTCATGCTTACTCAGATATTCATGCTTACTCAGATCTTCATGCTCACTCAGATCTTCATGCTCACTCAGATCTTCATGCTTACTCAGATCTTCATGCTTACTCAGATCTTCATGCTTACTCAGATCTTCATGCTTACTCAGATCTTCATGCTTAC
>NC_034610.1:34502062-34504131 GCF_900095145.1 Mus pahari
ACTCAGATCTTCATGCTTACTCAGATCTTCATGCTTACTCAGATCTTCATGCTTACTCAGATCTTCATGCTTACTCAGATCTTCATGCTTACGTGCTGAGCTATCACATTGGCCCAAGTGAACCTGTTTGCCTGTAGGAGAAATGTCCTTTTTTATGAGAAACGGCATTTCCCGTATCTGAGACCTCATCCTCAGCAGAGTTCAGCTTTGCTGGAGTAAGTATCCTGGAATACGATGGGTTTCAGTTAGAAGGAGAAAGAGTTGGGATTTGGCTGGGTATGTACTGCTCAGATGACTGGAATTATCATCCGCAGGGATGTGTGCTGGAACCTGAAAGGGAGGAGAGGGGAACAGTGCAAACTCACACAACTTGTTCCTGGTCCATGGCTCAGACAAGCTCTCTGTTTCCTGTCAGGGAGAGAATACCAAGGACAAAGGCAAGGGTGACATCAGAGTAGTCAGGATTAGGGAGAAAAAAAAAGACAGTTATCCGGGTGGAGATACTCAAGAGTCCATGACAGGTAGCAGAGGGCTTCTTGGCGGCAAGTTAAGCATGCGACACAATGAGGGGAAGTCTGAGACAAGAAAGAATGGCACCAAAGAATGGCCACAATAAAGAGCACCTTTCCCCAGAACATCAAGGAATGAATTCCACAACACATCCTGAAGTTTACTAAGGTTTATTCATTCAGGGAAACCTGGGCCAAATGGGAAGCAGGGAGCAGCCACTGAGATTCTGCAGTGGGAGCTGAATCAGAAGAATAACATGTTTCAGCGCTACAGCCGAGCATCCTTCAGTTCTTGTTTACTTTGAGTGGAAAAGACAGATTAACTGGCATTAAAACTAATCTATGCTTTAGGACAGAGCTCCGGTTTCATTTTCTCTTTTAAGGAGAGTAGTGTTCATCTTTGAAAGAGCCAAGCTGCTTTTTTGGGGTGAGGTTACGGATGAGTACTATCTTTGCATCATTCTCCCCTCTCCCCTCCACCCCTGCAATTCCTCCTATCTCACTCCTACTCTTTCTCAAAACTGTGGCCTCTATTTCTTTAATTATAATCGTTACACATGCTTGTGCATGTGTATATGGTGTGTGTGTGTGTGTGTGTGTGTATGGTGTGTGTGTGCACACTGAGATCACCTGGTTATCAGTCATATGTGACTAGGGGGTGACCTCTTAGGATTGGCTAGCTTAATACAGGGAACCTGGAGAAGACAGATTCTCCCTCTCTTTGCCACCATGAATTGCCTTTCTAGGCGTGAAGCCTTATGAAAATTCCTCCGTCTACACTGGCATGTCAATTGATAGTGTCACTTTTTGAGGTTTTGTTTTGGCAACCAGACTGTTCAGACTACCTGTGTGCCCCATGGAGAAGATTCTATCACACAGCACTATCCAGTCCAGGCCTCTGGCTTCTACAGTCTTTCTGCCTCCTCTTCCTCAATCTCCCCCAAGCCTTAGGTGTAGGCACTGAATTGTAGATGTATCGGTTGGTATGGGCATGCCACAGTCCTTTGTGTCCTGCATTTTGACGAATTGTGGCTTTCTGTGATGTTCCCCATCTTCTGCAAAATGAAACTTCTTTGGTGAGAAATGAGAGCTACAATTATCTGTAGGCATAATGATAAGTACTTAGAATGCGATTGGGATTATATTAACTTAGGGAAGTAGCAGTAGTAGTGTCCAGGTTTCCAGGCATGGATTTCCCTTTGCTGACTGAGTCTTGGGTTCAATTATCAAGTCATAAGAATATAGTTGTAAAATAGACTATAACATATTTCTGGCATAAATAATGATGTTGCTTATGGGCAATGAATAAAGTACTTAGTGAAGGTGTATTTTTGACATGGGTGTGGCCATGTCAAGGATCCCAGATCGTCACACCTGTGGGAAGGGAAAAGCTATTCCCAGGTCAGCCTCATGGGAATGGCTAAGCATTCTCCTGAGTTCCAGATGCAAATGTTGACAGTGTGTGCAGAAAATATCAATCATATCTTTCTCCTCCTAGGTGTTTATAGTCTAAGACCGCCCACTACACAAAATACCTATCGAGAGTAGCCAAACCTGCCT
>NC_034610.1:34504567-34513726 GCF_900095145.1 Mus pahari
GTCAGCTGACTCCTTGACTCGGGTGAATAAAACAAACACACCAAGTTTCTGAAGTGCTACTGCTGTGACTCCATAGAGACCATGGCCCATTGGATCCCAGCTCTTCAGTACTTGTGTCAGTGTGTCTGTCCTGTCCTCATTCCTTTGTTACCCCAGCCAGGTCAAGCTCAATGCTGTGTAAGTCATGACAGCTGCCAATAATATTGTGGACTGATTAGGAATCTTAGGTGTGGAAAGTATAAGCATCTTTTAAGTTGTATTCTTCTTTTATGATTTCTAACAGGGAAAATTTCAATGATAAAGACCATAAACATGATTATGTGGCTCAGTAAACTTCCCAAAGGATTATGGGAATTTGGGAAGTATGAAGAACTGATACAGATTTTTCTAGTACTTTATTCATACTGTGAGTGCAGTATTTTTGTTAATGCTTCTATGTCTTCATCACTAATATGGAGAAACATTACTTTCATGATTGTCTCATAACAAGTGCCCTTGGAATCAGTGTTTGGTCCATTACAGCAGTGTTACATGTAACTTAAGACATAGTCATCCTGCCGAGTGTGGTGGCACACGCCTTAAATTCTAGCACTTGGGAGGCAGAGGCAGGCGGATTTCTGAGTTCGAGGCCAGCCTGGTCTATAGAGTGAGTTCCAAGACAGCCAAGGCTACACAGAGAAACCATGTGTCTTAGTCATGGTTTCTATTCCTGCACAAACATCATGACCAAGAAGCAAGTTGGGGAGGAAAGGGTTTATTCAGCTTACATTTCCACATTGTTGTTCATCACTGAAAGGAATCAAGACTGGAACTCAAGCAGGTCAGGGAGCAGGAGCTGATGCAGAGTCCATGGAGGGATGCTCTTTACTGGCTTGCTTCCACTGGCTTGCTCAGCCTGCTCTCTTATAGAACCCAAGACTACCAGTCCAGAGATGGTACCACCCACAAGCGGACCTCCCCCCTTTATCACTAATTGAAAAAAATGCCTTACAGCTGGATCTTGTGGAGGCATTTCCCCAACTGAAGCTCCTTTCTCTGTGATAGCTCCAGCTGTGTCAAGTTGACACAAAACTAGCCAGTACAAAAAAAAAAAAAAAAAAAGACACAGTCATCCCACGTACCCAAGTTTGAGTGATAAACACCGTGTTTTGGAAGATGAATATTTTCAGCAGTTTGGAATGATGAGTCAAAAATGAACCAGATGTAATTCAACCACAATGAATACAAATGGTCCTCCCTTATATCTTTAAAACATTAAACGGAAAGTGCAGGCTTTGGAAACTTACACTTAATGAAAATTAATGTAACATTTTAGTGACCTGGTACAAGAGTGCATGTATAAGATGAAAAACTTATGAAATGTGGAATTTCACAGTAGAAACTTGTGCCCAGATCAAGGCTAAGGAAGTCCAATTTGCTCCAAGCACAGTAGCCCATATTGCAATTTTTACATTCTAACTTTATTAGATGTTATTACAAATATATTAGGTCATAATTTTGACAAACCTTTAGAATCAAGGCAATTAGGGGTATTTAATCTGTGGAAAGAAAACCCCAAATGTAAGTAGCCTCCTCTAGCTGTACTTTTGATATCTGAGAAGTGGTCATGTGGAAGGTGCAGTAGACTCCTCTGTACTTGCAGTGAGAGGAAAATGCTGCAATGAGTTGAGTGGATTGTTAGAACCTGACAAGCTGAGAGGATGGTAGCGGAGCATAAAGAGCAATGGAATCAGGGAGGGTGGAAAAGGTACAAGCTCAGAAGAGCTCCAAGACACTGAAGAGCAGGAGCATGTCTGTGTTTGAAGTTGACTGAGCCGGAGACGAATGTTCTGCTATCCTAAGAGGTGAGGGAGCCTCGATAAAGAGAACGCTGAGACTCTGCGGTTTGACTATAAACAGAAATTTGGAGAATACTGAAATGTTGCTGCTTGATTGCTTTTCCAGTTCCTCTGATAATTAACAGGAAAGGCAGCCTCTCCAACTGCTTCAGAAAATTTCAAAATTCTAATCTAGAAGTACACAGAAAGATGATGAATGAGTGAAAGGAACACAGTAATAAATTATAAACTGGAATTTAATTAATAAAGAAGGCAAAGCATGGAGCAATTAAAAATATCTTGCTTGATGCAGGCTTTAGTTGACAAGCTCTAGAAAACAGGCTTGGGGAGTATTCAGATCGGAAATTTGGTTATCATATTTCCTTTCAACAACAATTGGACCCCAAATCTCTGTATTTACTTTCTCTATTTCATAACATGCTTTCTTGTAACTAGTGGATATTAAAAACTGAAGAAACTCTTGACCCAGAATAGCCAAGTTCATGTGTTAGCAATGGGTGGATCTATTTCTTACCTGCTGTGAGGAAGAGAGAATAGCAAATTCAAGTGGAGTCTATACCACATTTCTCAACAGGAATCATTTAGTGGGTACTATTAACCTTATTCTCTTCATTAGCTTTGTAGCTTTGTTATGACCATGTTCATTCTTTTTCCAAGACGTTTATTTTATAGCAGAAACTTATAGTCAGACATTTTTATGTCTCTTTATTTATGAATTCAAAAGAGATTATTATGATAAACAAATTAGAGATTAAATGGCATGGACGAACAGAGACTGGAATAACAGAAGGTCCAAATGGTTAAACATGGACACTCTGTCATCTAGCTGAGAGTTTATTCTGATTCTGCTCTTTCCAAACCTTGGAAACACCCAATACTCCTGCAAGTCTTCTTTATCTATAAAATGAGCTACTTCATATGACTGTTGAAAGAATAAAGAAGTCATTTTGTGACAACTGTGCCTAGAACATGGCAGAGGATAAAAGTGTGCAAAACTTTACTCTTCTCTGTGGCCCATAAAGCTACCTTGCCAATCAAATCCACTGGCTTCCTGAAGATTCAGCCTTATCAACTCTAAATTCTCATTATTTGATTAGATGCTGGCCAACTATCTTTCTAGGTCCTCTTAGTAAATCTAATCATTATTCCTTTCAGTATTATATTCAGTATATATTAGCTACCTATTTTGTATGGTAATTTCCTGTTCAATAATTAATCATATTGATATTTTACTAGCTTTAAGCATTTTTAAGATATAAATAAAATGTATAATAACACAGAAATTTAGCTACCATGCATGTTCTGTGTGATAACCTTGTGCACTTCATATGGCATTAAAGGTCCAAAGGAGGCCAGAAAACTGGATGTAAAGGAAAGGATCTTGGGTGGAATCTACACACACACACAAAAAAAAAAAAAACCCACATACATGAAGACAAAAGGTTTTCAAGAATATAGTATATGTGCAGGATACATTGGATCAAAATCTGTAATCCTAGCACTCAGGTGGCTGAGGCAGGAGGTTCACCAAAAGTTCCAGGCTATGTTGCAAAACCCTGCCCCAAGAAACACCACTACCAACAAAGGGACTAAGCCATATAAGAGAGGAACATAGTAGAGGGTTCTCATAGTAAGAGTAGACAGCCAGATTTCAAAGCAAAGTCATGCAAGTTTTAAGAGTCTTCTGAATGTCTCCTGAAAATCATGGGCCAGGTATTAAAAGTCATTGATGGAGAATTTTATTCATGACTCTAAGGTGTTCTGATCAAATTTATATCCCATTCCCTCACTTTCAATTCCTCCTATTTGCCTCAACTTTTTTTCCTAATTTCATGTGTTCTCTCTTAAACTGACTCAGCCCACTTAGTGTGGCTAGTGTGTGCCTGAGTGTGGGCTCAGCCCACTTAGTGTGACTAGTGTGTGCCTGAGTGTGGGACCATCTACTGAAACATAGGGAGCCTACAGTGACCATATCCAAAAAACCCACAATCTCCTTTCCCCAGCAGCAACCTTGGAAGATGTTAAAGATTTTGGTCATACACCATGGTGAGGAAGAATGAGAGATGTAGAGGAAGAAGAATGAGAATATCCCAGATGAGAGGCAACAGCAATCTACCTTTGATGTAGAACTTGAGTCTAATTTTCAATCATCCTTGACATGGGGCAATCTACTCAGTGCTGGTTCCTAAATATTCCCTTTCACCTTTATACTGATGTTCCAGCTGAGTAGATCTTTTATGACTTGGGCATGTCCATCCCCAATTCATGTATGAAAGTATTAATTTTTCAATGTGTTAAGTATGGGATGGGGGTAGGGGGTCTGGGACCTGGTAGGAAGTGTTCTAGTCATAGGACTGGAGCCTTCAAAAGCAAGTGAATGCCTTTCTCAGAAGAATGGGTTAACTGTCTTGACAAGGTTTCCCTATTATGGGATGCTCTTATGCCCTCTTTCCCCTTCAGATTTCCACAATGCCATGAAGATCCATGAGTCCCACAACAGATACAGCCACCAGATCTTGGAAACCCCATTCCCTAGACCCATGAACCAGCATAATCTTTTCTTTTTTTTTTCTGGAACATTATGGGATCTTAAATGCAAGTCATAGTAACTAAAACCATCTCCTTTATAAAACCTTATACTTAACGTAGATGTCTCTTCATGGTGTTCAGGAAACTGAGAAAACTGGCTTCATGTATGTCTTACACTCTAGTAGCCTGTCATTCTCATAACCTCCATGAGACTGTAACTTTATTTGGCCAGTCATCATTTGGTAGGTGCTACTGTGATTATATTGAGGTTCTCTCCTGTGGGGTCCACTTTGGACACCAGGACCAGCAGAATAACTATCTGAGGCAAGAAGGAAATTCATCAACACAACTCAGTTGCTAATGTTGGTTCAAACTTCTAGAATAAACTGGCAGTTTATTTTTGACATATTTAAATACAGTACAACATTGGAAAACAGTTTCCTAGTGTCAATTATCAAAGCTTAAGACAATGGCTACTTTGAATCTCTTTGGAAAAGTGCATGTGGCTTCTTCCATTAGAATGGATTCTATTGGCTGAGAATTGATGCACAGAATAAAGGTCAAAGGAGGAAGAGTCTGGGAGAAATACAAGAGTCTGGTAGAGTCAGGTGTGGCCTGACCCTACAGATAGAATAGATCACCAGGCTATTAATTACACCCATTCCCAGAAACAGGTGTATATATATCCCTTCATTGAAAAGATAACCCAGCATATTTAACATTCCTGGTTGTCCTGTGCTTATCTGTGAGCACAAGGGCCTCATTCCCTCTACACTTTTCCTACCTGGAATTTTAAAATGTCTCTACCCCGGAGGACCAATATGAAGCTCACCAAAACCTCCAGCTCCTGCATTCTTTCTCTTCGAGGCTTCAATGTCTTCACTATTCCTCTGTCTTCTGACCTCTCTAGTCCTCCTGATCCTTTCGTAGCTCTGAAAATGAAGAATATGGCAGCCAGGGGAAACATCTTGCAGTAAGACCAGAGAAACTACAGAAGAGAAATTGATATTTGCTATCCCACCCCCACCCCCGAGTTTTCCCCTCGATATTTTTCTATCCAACCCCGAGCAGGGCCAGCTATTGCTACAACAGTTATTTTTAAATCACGGATGTAACTTTCACATCTCTGTTTCCGAAGAATGTGAAGGCAGAAGGGTTCAGGGGATGAAGCGGATGATGCCCTATCGGAAGTTGGGGGTTAGAGAGAGCTGGGTGTGTTGTGGGCAGCTGCTTAGTTAAAATGGGCACCGCGCCTGCCAGATGACATGTCACAAGTGGGAACTCTCCTTCCACTTGGACAGCAGCCCCTCCCCATTGCTGCCTCCTGTTGGTTTGTTACCTACTCAAAAACATAGCATAAAATAATGCCACCGCTAATTTTGACAGCTCTGTCATATTGCCTAATGTTTAAATGTATGGTCTTAAATAGTACTAAAATGAAGTTTTCTGTTCCTTATTTAAAGTATTTGACTAGTCTAAAGAAAGGCAGGGTATGTATCCGGGGAAGAAGGGGGGTGGTGAGGAGAGGCTGAAGGGAGAGGGAGGGAGGGAAACCTGAATAATAGTCAAGATGTAATATATGAGGTAAGAATATAAATTTTAAAAAATTAAAAAATAAAGTATTTCAAGCATTTGTGTTTCTGATACATGTTTGTATGCTGCAGATGTCAAGTATCTTAATAAAGACCCGTCTGTAATGCGATCCTCACTCTCTCTTCAGGAACAGCATCTCCAGACTACCTTTCCTATCACCAGCAAGGCCAGTCATCATTTTCTCCAACTGTCTTTGAGCTGTGTAAAATCTCCAGTGCAGCACTGTCATGATTGAATATAAAAACATCCTCCCAAACGGTTTGTGCGTTGAAGGCGTGGTCTCCAGAGAGTGTTGCCGCATCACCGGGATTGGACCCGGTAGGTGATGACGTCATTAACAGATTGATCCGTTGAGTTCTAAATGAATGGGAGCTGTGTCTTGTCTGGAGGAAGCAGCTTCTAGGAACTAACTGCCTTTGTAGGGTTTGTAGCTTATCTCTCACTTGCTCTTCTTGCTGGTTACCAGGAAGTGAATAGATTGGGTCCCTCTGCCTTTCCTCCACCGGACACCCTGACAACAATGTTTCAGCCTTACCTTAAGCCTATAGCAATGAACTCAGCTTAAAGAGTCTGAAACCTGTGAAACTATGAGCCAAAATGACCCTTTCCACCTTCAGTGTATTCTCTTGGGTGTTTGTCACAGTGGAGGAAAAGTGACTAATACCTACACAAACTTCATTGCACTAAAATGACAGGATGTGACCTTTGCCTTTAAAAACAGCTACTAAAATTGCTGTTAAAAATTATACCCAGATAACGAGTACCATATGGAGCCACAGATACTGTTTCCTTAGTAAATAGCAAATATTGCAGTTAATGCTGGAGCCAGTATCTCAGATTTCATCTTGTACAGATAAGCTGTGTCACCTTGAGCAGGTCTTGTAACTTCTCTGTGCTTCATGCCCATGGGTGAGTACCTCCATATATAAAATGATGCTGATCGGAAGCGTTTTCTAAGAGACCCTAGGGTTAATCAGTTTACTGCATGTAATACAATAAGAAGGTGCCTGGCATGTAATTGTTCCTATACAAATATGTTCTGCTGCTCTCAGAGTACCTGCCTAACGACATGGTTATAATTTTGTGTAATGAAAAACTTCATTAGAGAAATGTTGACCAATATTTTCCAATTCTCTGAATTTAATTACTATAAATAATTTGGGTAAAGAACATGCAGGGATGTATCTATACTAGTTCTACTCTGTGAGGACATTTGCATACATGATGGAACACACAAGAGTTAGGTGTTTTATGAGCATGAACTGGAAGACCCTAATCAGCAGGAAGTGGTCTAAAAATAATGTCACCTCCTTTCTGACCTCTGCCTTTATTCAGGAGTTTCTCTCCTTCCCTCTCTATGATTTTATCTATTAAAATGAAGAATGAGTACTGTAGATAAATGTAAAATTTGGAACCTTACACAGTGTCTCCAGTGGACTTAAAGCAGCAGTTCTCAGCCTTCCAAATGCTGTGACCCTTTAATGCAGCTCCTCGTGTTGTGGTGGCACCTAACCATGAAATGATTTTCACTGCTGCTTCATGGCTTGTGGTTTTGCGACTGTTATGATTCATAATGTAAATATCTATGTTTTCTGTTGGTCTAAGGCAGCCCCATGAAAGGGTTGTCCTACCCCCAAAGGAATTGTGACACACAGGTTGAAAAACACTACTTTAAACCTTCATTCCTGCGGTACAGCGCTGGCTGACGTGCAATAGTAAAGAGAAACCTTTTTCCCTTTTACTGTGATAATGCTCAGAAATGATGTACCTTTTGCCATGGTGTTATTTACACAACAAATTCTGGCCTTGTATAAACCAACAGCTTAAAGACAGTATTTTGTCTATGCCAGAATTGACTGGGGAATATCTAAAGCCATACCCTGCAGTAAGAATTTTGCAATTTTAGTTTCTTTAAAAATATTATAAGAACACTTTATAAGAACTATAAGAATATTATATATAAAGTAATATAAAATAATAAAAATAAAAGAAAATAAATAATATTATAAGAATGTATTTATGTTTTAATCCCAGGTGTGGCATATGGGACAGCTTCAGACTGTTCACAGGGCTCTAACATGGGGCGTGGTTTGCCAGTTGCAGATGGTTTCTGAGACTGGGTGACATTTGGAATTCTGAGGACTTTTCAGAGGGTATATGAATGCAAGGGCCCTTAGTGGTGGGGTGGGCTGTTGTTGGTTGCTGTTGGTTGCTGTTGGTTGGTTGTTGGTTGGTTGTTGGCTGAAGTTTGTTGAATAGTCATACACAAAGAAGAAACAATGAAAAGAAGAAATTAAATATTCTGATGGTGAAGATCACACTTGCCCCAAGGAACTGAAAGCCCTAATCAGCAGTGTTTGCATCAGAAGCTGTTCACAGCCAGCCTCTGAATCCAGTAATGATGTCATCCCTAGGTAACAGAAACCTCTTGCATCCGTTGCCATGACAACCTTCACACATTCCCTGTGCATGCCTTGCCTGCAGTTACCTGTGTTATCTATATCATGGCCCGGGTAAAAGACACAGACCCCAACCTATCTCTTGCTTTTTCTTCCTCACCTCTTCCCCTCTGTCAATAAAAGACCTTCTTAGTGAGAACTGTGCTGGCTTGGTGTGATCTGTCCAGAAATACACCATTTTCAACTAACAAGCAGGAAGTAGTCTAAAGATAATTTATCACCTCCTTTCTGACCTCTGCCTTTATTCAGGAATCTTCCTTCTATATCTCTTACCTAATATAAGGGGTGGAAGAAAAGGGGTGGAGAAGGATGGAAGGAAGAACTCACAAAGTGGCAAAAGACTAGCTACAGTACCCTACACGATGATTCCCACGGATTGATGGGCATAGTACCCATAGAGACTTTAAAGATTTTTTAAGTAAAGTGTTAAAGTTAATTCTTCAAAATTGCTTTTAAACAAGAGTAAGCACCATAGGGCCATTTGTTCACAGTGTTGCTTAGCAACGTCCTGAAGTCGCACGAATGCACTCTTCTCCTATGGCAGCCAACGCCCGGCAAGGGCATGCATAGCAAGATCAGTCCTTTCTTGTTGAGTACATGAATGACGGGGTGCAAATTCCCACTAGTTAGCCCTTCCCTCAAGAAACCAGACTTTCAGATTATCTGCAATCATCCAGCATCCTCTCACTTTGTGTATCTTAAGGGATTTTCCTTCAAGGATTAACACAGAAACAGCAGGT
>NC_034610.1:34514071-34535896 GCF_900095145.1 Mus pahari
AAACCCAGGGGGTACTAGTTAGATCCTGTTGTTGTTCCACCTAGACTGGTTTTCATAAAAAGTATTTTATACCAGCTACCCTGATAACAAATTCAGAGCAGTAAGTGCTGCGTTTCTCGTGATTTGTTTATCGCTTCACAGTCACAACGTATCAACTTACTGTCTGATTTAGCTCCTTACAGTGTTCACTAGAGAAAAATCAGAGGATTAGAAACCACGCCACAAGCCTGGGCATACCAACCTTGGCTAGAAAAGGAGAGAAAAAAAATACATTAGTCAGACAACATGTCATATCAAGAGAATAAAATTACGGATGACATCAGATATGACTGACTTCATCATCACGGACCATTTGCAATTCAGTAGATCAATCCATCTTCCCCCAAATTAATTGAAAATCCAATAAATGTACAATGTACATAGATCAATTCCTCTTCATTACGAATTACTGTGCCTAGTTGCATTGAAAAATTGTGGACCAGAGCTTCCAGGCTCTTATGTAGAGTGATTTTCATGAATGGCTACTTGGGACTAAATGTTTGCGTCTTTTCAGATCAAGAACATGGCATAAATGGAAGTAATATTTATTTTCTCACAGAGGAAAGATCTTGATGGTAAAAATACCACTTCATAGAAAGTTTGTTCTGAACTTAGAAATTGTGAATTGTACTACGAATTTTAGTACTATGAGAATTATTAATTCTTAGATGGTATAATTAATACTTAGAGAAGAGACTATGATTCATGCTTGGAGAATAGACCTTCTTCTGGATACCATGCCTGAATTCCCAAGGTTCCAAGGAAATCTCCTCCTCTAAAATCTTCTGTGAACCTGTTGGAATGATTTTCACCATCTTATTACCACTGGTTAGTTATCCCTATGTGTCTGTTTACTTTTGAAAATTGTTTATCCAAACTATCTGGTCTTGAGGTGATATAGTCTTGTGAAGGGACCAGTACCCAGATTTGCATATATGTTTTCATGTGCTTAATTCTTAAGTAAAAGATGAAACTTCATTAATATAAAGACACTTCTTTTTAATTTTCCAGCTTTAGGAATTTGTGTTTTTCAAATAATATCCCATCTCATGGAGAATATTGACGTTTTGGTGTATATTATTGACTTTTTGGTGTATATTATTGACTTTTTGGTGTATATTATTGACTTTTTGGTGTATATTATTGACTTTTTGGTGTATTTTATTATTAGGTAGTTTGGTTCTCTTGGGGTCTGCTTTCACCTTTAAAATCACTGATTCCAAGACAGTGTAGTGGATGATCAGATAAAAGCACCTGCTACAAAATCTAATGACCTGATTTTAATCCCTGCTGTAAACACACACACACACACACACACACACGCACACGCACACGCGCGCACACACACACACAGTACCACCTTGGTGCTTTTACATAGGCTTAGCATTATATTCTTTATTAATGATTTCCTTAAAACTTAAAATTGTGTGCTTACAGCTCCTATTAGATGTTCTAGGCTCTCAATAATTCCTGTATCTATTTTACTTTTTAAACGTTTGTATATTGGATCTCTCTCTCTCTCTCTCTGTGTCTCTCTGTCTCTGTCTCTGTGTGTGTGTGTGTGTGTGTGTGTGTGTGTGTGTGTCTGTGCGTGTGTCTGTATGTAAGAGAAAGAGAGTTTACATAAGGTCATTAGACATCTTTTTCAGGTGTCAGTCTTCTCTTTCTACCTTGTAGGTTGCAGAGATCAAACTTGGGTTCTCAACATTGATGACCAGCCATCCAAGTCACTGAGTCCTCTCACTGCCCCTCTAGGGTCTATTTCTATTGATTTCTCCTTTGAAGATACATTTATTTCTCAGCTACTTTGTATGCTCAGTGAACAATTACTGAATGGGGAACATTTTGGCACTTTCACTGTTGACTGGGTTTGCTGTCTTCCTGTCAAGAAGGTTGAGTCTGTTTTGGTCAGAAAGCAACTTACTGGAGAATTAGCTTAATGTTTCCATCTTTGTGTTTAAGTTCATGAGAGTAGATATAAAGTATCATTCACTGTCTGTTAAGTGTAGGCTACCTCCTGTATCCTGCTTTCTCTATAGTCTCTTCTGGATAGTCCAGATGTGGTCTTGTCTTGTTATAAGTTAAGCACCACACAGCTATAATAGTTCTAACTAAAGTTCTATACTTATCTCAGTGATTCTCAACCTTAATAATGCTGGTACCCTTTAATATAGTTCCTTCTGGTATGGTGACCCAGAACCATAAAATTATTTTGTTGCTACTTCCTAACTCTAATTTTGCTACTGTTAAAAATTGCAATGTAGATATCTTATATGCAGAATATTTGACATGTGACCCCACCCAAAGGGGTGTTTGCAACCCCCAGATTGAAAACCACCATTCTAAGAGTTCAGAATTTGAGGGATGGGGCCACCCACCCTTCTTAAAAATTTTAACCCAGAATTGCTCCTGTCTGAAGGAAATACAGAGACAAAGAGTGGAGCAGAATGAATGGCCATCCAGAGACTGCCCCACCTGGGAATTCATCCCACATGCAGCCACCAAACACAGTCACTATTGCTGATGCCAAGAAGTGCTTGCTGACAGGAGCCTGATATAGTGTCTCCTGAGAGGCTCTGCCAGAGCCTTACCAATAAAGATGTAGATGATTGCAGCTAACCATCAGACTGAGCATGGGGACCCCAATGGAGGAGTTAGGGGAAGTACTGAAGGAGCTGAAGGGGTTTGCAACCCCATGGGAAGAACAACCAAACAGGCCCTCCCTCCCCCAAGAGCTCTCAGGAACTAAACCACCATCCAAAAAGTACACATGAAGGGACCCATAACTCCAGCTGCATTTGTAGCAGAGGATGGCCTCATTTGGCATCAGTGAGAAAGGAGGCCCTTGGAAGGCTTGATGCCCCAGCATAGGGGAATGTTAGGGCAGTGAGGCAGGAGTGGGTGTGTGGGTGGTGGAGCACCCTCATAGAAGCAGGGTGAGGGAGTGGAATACGGGGTTTTCAGAGGGCAACTGGGAAGCAGGATAACACTTGAAATGTAAATATATAAAATAACCAGTAATTTTTTTAAAAAAAAGAAAAAAAGGAGTTCAGAATTTGAAGATCCACGTGTGTCAGTGCTTAACTCCGTGAACATTCACCCTGTCCATTCTTCTCTTTACAGCACTCAGTATGGTATTTAGGAGATCATTACCCTCCAAGCCGAGGTTAGATAAGGTGTCCGTGATCTACCTGTCTCTCCTCTCACCTGTCTCCACAGAGTGGTTGGTACTCACATGGTTTCTTTTCTTGTGTTTAATCCCTGGAGTTCTGTCTGTAATACCTACTATCCAGCACCTGAAACATTATCACATCTGTTTTGCTTAGCTTTCCAGATGTGACCTAAAGGCCTAATCCAGTATTGGTTGATTCATGAGCAGCAAACATAAGGAATAACATTTTTTTCAGGCACAATTTTTGTTATTGGATTTTTTTATAACTTGAAGATACTCATTGATAGCTGATTTTTAAACCAACTTTCTATATAGCATATGCAAATATTTTCTTTTAATTTTCAACAAATTTATTATTGAATATTTTATTTGTGTGTGTATGTAGTTTTGAGTGTATATGTTCCATTAATAAGATTTCTTATTTTATATTAAACTCTAATGATAGGCTTTGCCACTGGCATAGCTATATGCTAAAGACAGTAGTATAATTACCTTCTTATCTTATTCAATTTTTATGTATTTTCCTGTTCTTTCTGTCTTTTCTTCTGCCTATCCGCTCACTACTGAGCTTCTACATATGCCTTGCTTATGACTTCCAAACTTAGAACACTGATAATTTGCCGGGCCTGGTGGCGCAGGCCTTTAATCCCAGCACTCGGGAGGCAGAGGCAGGCGGATTTCTGAGTTCGAGGCCAGCCTGGTCTACAAAGTGAGTTCCAGGACAGCCAGGGCTACACAGAGAAACCCTGTCTCGAAAAAACAAAACAAACAAACAAACAAACAAACAAAAAGAACACTGATAATTTTACGGAGCTCAGTCTTCTATGCTGAGCCTGACACTTGTGTGTCTGTACTTTCTGCCACTGAAGATGGTTAAGGAACATGACATGAGTTGTTTGGATTTCCCATATCCCAAAGTGATCTCATTCACAAAGCTTCCCATGCATTACTTATGTCAAGTCAGAAATCCCAGAGCTCTTCAAACCCCAAACCAAGGAATTACCCTAGAAACACATCGTTCTATTTTCATATATACATTTAGAATTTTATATATATATATTTGCTTACTCTGATCATCTCCAATTGCATCCATTGCCTTAAAAACAATGTAACTTCACTCTTTATGGCAAACAAACATCTAATACGTACATGTACCACTTTTTCTTTATCCCTTTGTTGTCAGGCACCTAGATTGTGAATAGTAAATAATAGCCTTTTCTCTGAAAATATCTCTTATGGTGGCTAGGAAGCCTTGACTCTTTCTCTCAATTCTGATGCATAATCACTACTAAATAATGCAAGTTGCACCTTCTCTAGTCAGACTGACTCTTCCTCTCTCACCTGTCTACACCAATTTCTTTCAATGCATTCTGGTTGACCAGCATCCACCCCATGGCACCTTCCACATTGTTGCCATTTCTAAGGATGTTTGGTATCATACTCACCTATTCTAAGTGACTTCCTCTCCTTTACCTGTGCAGAAGAGACCAGACCCTCATTCTGCAATATGGCAAAGGAATTCTCCCATCTATTTTGTTTAAGAGCTTCTTCCTACAATACAAATAAACCATTACAATTACCATAAATGGCAAGTGCTAAAATGTCCTTAAACATCTTTTAATTCTCTCCTGCTTACCCTTCTCACAAGCTCAGTATACAGACAAATAATACAGTCACTCCACAGGTATATCCGATGAACACATGGGACACTAAATGGGCATTTGGAACAGGGACTGAAAACCAAAGTCTTAAAACACCATTGTACAGGGATATCAACACTCCAGTGTTTGGGAATTTAGCAGTATTTCCACATTCTTAGACCTCATTTGACCCCCAAAAAACCATTTTGACAGTTCAGGCAAACCTAGAAAGAATATTTTCACTGGCTGTAAACATTACTCTATTGTATTCCATTGGCTTTGCACTAGAGCAACCAAGGGAATGAGAAACATCTATTGCACATTGATCCCCTTGCTCTTATGCATATGTTCACATATGCTCATGCATGTTGTGGTTTGAATGAGAAATGAACTCATCTGTTTAAATACTTGGTCCTGAGTTGTTAGCACTATTTGGGAAGATTATGGAAGCTCAAGGAGGTCAGGCATTGTTGGAAGAGTTATGTCACTGAATGTAGGTTTTGATGTCTTACAACCCTGACACTGCTCCTTGTTCCCTTGCTCTATTTTCTGTACGAGGATAAATTGTGATCTTTCTGCTTCCTGGCTGCTAAGCTAGCCATGATTTCCAGACCTGGACTGTGACCCTTTGGAACTATAGCCAAATTAAATCCTTCCTTCCTTCCTTCCTTCCTTCCTTCCTTCCTTCCTTCCTTCCTTCCTTCCTTCCTTCCTTCCTTTCTTCCCTAACTTGCTTTTTGTAATACATTTTATGATGGCCACAGAAAAGTAATGAGTGTGGTGTGTACATGTGTGTGATCACTGCTTGGGAATTAGCTGCCATTAGTAGTGTCTTCACAGCCCTAAAACCACTTTGGAGTCCTTGTTTCCATTGCCTGGGAATTAAAGGAACATAGCTGACACTAATGCAGTATATACTTGGTTACTGTAACCAGCTTGGTATTATATAACTCTATTCTAAACAATTTGGCAAAGGCTGCGATCAGAGGTTGCCGGAGAACATGTTAAACATAATGCCTCTCTCTTCTCCAACTGTCTTTGCTCTTCATTTATTTATAGGCGTACTTTCCACTTTCTCAGAAATGCTTTTAGAATAAATAATCTGGCACAATATGACACTTAAGCCTTCATCTTAGAAGCTACAGCACATGGTGAAGGAAAAGCTGATTTAAATACTCAAATAATTTTTTAATTGACAGTCTTTGTTCTACTAATCCACCAATTAAATATGAATGAAAATGTAAAAGGGGAGCATAAAAAACGTATGTTAGAGGAACAGGAATTAAGGAACCTTTGCATGTATCATCTGAAAACTGGCAAAACTAAGCTAACTACAAAGGGACAGGCTAGAAGCCATGTCAGTTCATGCTAAAAACATACTGGCCATTCTGAAATCAAATGTAAAAAGGGATGTCATCTCATGGAGCAGTGTGTAGGCACTGGAGAGTCACTGATGGGTTCCCAGTACACTGGTAAGCTATACTAAGAGCTGGTCCTAAAAACAAAGACGGGGATGGAGACTGGAGCTGGAAGGGAGTGCTGAGGTGCCCACCTTCTCGCAGTTGTGGAAGAAGAGTCTTTGGGCATTTGATTCTTCCATCTGGAGCAGTGTAAAGACAAGGAAAAAGAATGAAGAGATTCTGACAGGAAGATAATTTCCATCACATCAGCTCAACTGTAAAGTCAATGTGAAATGATGATTTTGATGAGCGGCGACACTCATTAATGAAGACTGCAAGATGGAATTGGTAAAATTGTGAGAAGGGATTTTAGGGATGAAAAAAAAAAAC
This sequence comes from Mus pahari, assembly GCF_900095145.1. NCBI lineage: Eukaryota > Metazoa > Chordata > Mammalia > Rodentia > Muridae > Mus > Mus pahari. Next base: position 34,520,713 of record NC_034610.1, read on the forward strand.
AGTGAGCTTAGAAAGAAGGCAGGAAATGAGGACAGAACATCATCCCCTTCCTCTTGAAATGTGTTGATATCTGCAAAGCACTAACAGCAGGACAGCACGGCACTCTCTGAGAGAAACAAAGACTTGACAGTCTAGCTTGGCTCTTGATGAGCCATGAAATTCTATATTAAAAATGAATAAAAGCCATGATGCTAAATCCGATTCTTTGCAGCAGTGATTTGCTTCTCAGACAGCCTTCACATTACCAATTACCAGATTCCTGCAGGCAGGATAATGTTTTCAAAACACTCGCCTTAAGAGAAGGAGATACGGAAGTGGAGCTATAACCTTGGACAAAGTCACCTTGATAAGAACATGTCTGCAAACGTGCATGACCATCTCCTAGCTTTATCTTCCAGCCGACACTTGTTTTTCAGATGTTTCTGTGCAACATAGCATTTAGTATAATGAATAAGTATAAAACTGGCTTGTTAATCAGGCATCCAAAGCATTTTCACTATAATTATGGCAATCCCAAATCACTGCATCTAGAAGGGAGTGAGGAAAGAGGAGGAGGAGGAGGAGGAGGAGGAGGAGGAGGAAAAAGGAAGAGGAGGAGGAGGAAGAAGAGCTGGAGAGTACAAAACTAGCAGGGCTTAGCATAGTCCTTGACCATATGGATATTCAGACTCATGATGAGTAGGATTATAAAGATTATAGTAGCTTTTCAATAGAAATAATTCTCACTAAGTATATGTATTGATCAAGTGGGCAAAGTGATTTGGAAATCAAAATTGTTTTCTATTACAGATGAATCTGTTATAACTGTTTTATATGTGTAGCAAATGGCTTAGAAAGCAGCATGGCCCTGGAACCTTGGTCATCAAATTGTGGAAGGGAGAGGCAAGTCCAGCTGAGCCTAAGCATGTGTTCTTGCCTGTCATTTTCCTTCTCCTCAAAGTCTCTTCATTTGTTTAATAATGAAGAGTAATAATAAATAGCTAATATGACTCTTGGTATATTATAAAACTGATATATATTATCATATGTTATATATTATAAAACATAGCATAGTAAATAAACCTAAATAGGGTTATAAAATTCCAGGCCAAACAATGAAAACAATACTCTACCTTCTGTTTATGTATAATTTTCCATATTTCTAAATAGTTTTATAAATCTAATACTTTCTAAGAAAAATAATTTCATACTTTCTGAAAGACTTTAACACATCTTTGATCAACTGTTCTTTATAATATTCCAAGGAGGTCCACTGAGCCCCTACTAACTTCTTTGTATACCCAGAATTCCTTTGGATGCATGCCATCAGCTCCCATGTCTCATGAGCCTTCCTCTGTATACACAGCACACAGTGATCTACTCACGGATTTTAATTTTCACACAGCATCCCTAAAATAGAACCACTCAGTTATTCTGAGTTTACAGGACCCATTTTGATAATCTATGTTTTCATTAAGGCTTAGTCCATACAGTTTTCTTCTGTCTTTCGGTTTGTAGAATATGGTAAGGTATGATGAAGAACCTAGTAATTGTTGCTATATATTTACATCTCTGTCTTAGTCAGGGTTTCTATTCCTGCACAAAACATCATGACCAAGAAGCAAGTTGGGGAGGAAATGGTTTATTCAGCTTACACTTCCATACTGCTATTCATCATCAAGGAAGTCAGGACTGGAACTCAAGAAGATCAGAAAGCAGGAGCTGAATCAGAAGCCATGGAGGGATGTTGTTTACTGGCTTGCTTCCCCTGGCTTGCTCAGCCTGCTCTCTTATAGAATCCAAGACTACCAGCCCAGAGATGGTCCCACCCACAAGGGGCCAATCCCCCTTGATCACTAATTGAGAACATGACCCACAGCTGGATCTCATGGGGGCATTTCCCCAACTAAAGCTCCTTTCTCTGTGATAACTCCAGCTGTGTCAAGTTGACACAAAGACACCCAGTACAATCTCTAAAGCACTTTAAAGGTGGGGATGCCTTATCTCCAACCATCTTTTAAGGGAGGGGGAAGTACTCTGATACTGCTTAAAGCCTTTGCCATTGTTTATTACATCTTTCTTTGAAAAGATGCTTAAACAAACATCTAGCTTAGGGGCTGGAGAGATGGCTCAGTGGTTAAGAGCACCGACTGCTATTCCAGAGGACTCCAGGTCGATTCCCAGCACCTACATGGCAGCTCACACCTGTCCTTAACTCCAGTTCCAAGGCTTCTGACACCCTCACACAGACATACATGCAAGCAAAATGCCAATGCACATAAAATAAAAATAAAGATTCTAGTGGGTAAGGTATATCCAACTGTCGGTATGCAGTAAACACATCTTGACTAAAGTGTAAAATAAGTGCTGACTCTACTGGTATTGCAATGACATCGGATATTTTATAGTCAAGGGATTTGTTTGATTTTAATCTGATCAGTAGTCCATTCTTTTGATGAACCAATGTCTGTATTTACAGGTAGAGAGCATCAGTGAAAGGATGCTGTTTGTATGTAAAACGATGACTGGGGGAGTCATAACTAAACTATGAATATATATGACTACCTAAATTAGATTATCCATGAGTACCTTTACTTGAGAGTTCTAATAATGAAGAAACAAAGGCGTATTCAAAGGAATGGTACTCCTTGTGAATAAGAAGCACCAGTACTAGCCATGGGTTGATGTGCCATGGATTGAGGATGGAACAGGAGTGACTGACCAACTTGAGCAAATCTCTCAGGGAATTCTGGGGCAGGGTGGGGCTCTATTTCCCCAGTTCTTTTCACTGAGACTGAGTTTTCTATACTCCCATGTGGAAATTTTTGGCTCATTCACTTCTGACCTATGTGGCCTATGGTTAAGGTGGTCCAATTTTCTAACAAATGAAGATGTTAGCTTGCAATGCATTTTATAATACTTGAGAATGATATATACTTAAATGCCATAGGAATTCTTTTTATGAATCAATTCAAAGGACATGTGGAATTGGGGCCTAGGTGGGAGGGTACTAGCAGTTCTGTCGTAGTGTGAAGATATGAGCTTAGGTAGGAGTGCTGGGTGGGAATGACAGAGGCAGGAAGTACCTTAGAGGTTAGAGGTGTCTGTCATCTTAGCTCCCAGGTACAGTGAGAGAAAGATGTCGCAAGGGAATAAGGCTGAATGTGATGGAGAAGGACAGCAAAGTCTTCTTCTAGCCTCTGTGTGCAACACTCCCAACATGTGAGTAATTAGCACACACACGTGCACACACACGTGCACACACACACACACACACTCACACACACACACATACACACACATATACATGGGGGCACACAGGCATGCACCAAATGACCAAAGGCCACCGAGAACTAAAATCTCCGAATCTAGCAAATTGTGGGTAGTTCTGGTTCTAATATGACGAAGAACATTTGTTTTGTTTTGAACATGAGGCATCTCTATAGATGTTGAGTCTTTGGTTCTTAATTTTGTTTCCCTGTTTTTGAGAGGTGGTAGAGCATGAGAAGGTGGGACTCTACTGAAGGAAACGCACCATGCAAGTGTGCTTTTGATTGTTACCTCATCCGTCTGTGTAGCCTGTGACAAGATGCTACACCCCACCCCCACCCTGTTCTTTTCCTTGCTGCAATGAAATGAGCAACTTCCATCTGCCAAAATGTTCTGTCTCATCCTGACACAGATGACCATGGACCAAAACCTTTAGGACTGTGAGTCAAAATAAATCTGTTTCACTCCTAAACTCCTTCTTTCTAATGTTTATCACAATGAATGTTCAATGAGAAAGTGTATAAAGGAACTTCTGCATTGTAGCTGGCTTATAGCACTTGTTCAGTAAAACACTCAATAATGTCCTTGTCTTTCCTTCATCTTTACTGACCATGGTCAGTCACACTTCCTTGAGGAGGTGCTTTTAGTTGTATCCCTGCAGTTTGTTTTCCACTTAAATATCATGATCTGGGCCACACTCTTTGTATAAATCTCAAATGGGAACAAGAGCCTACCAAGAGACAGTGTGCTTCTGGAACTGGATCCAGTGAGCTGTAGTCAGCCACATGGAGGACTGGACCATGGACAGCTCTTTCAGGCCAAGCCTAGGTTTGTTGTGAATTCTCATAATTGCATCTCTAGGAATTTCCTGATCTTTGCCTTAAGTGTTCTTTTTCCTCTCCTAGATTACATTTGTCAGGAAAGATGTTCTTGGTCCAAGATATATGCTATAAGACTACATTACAGTGTAGTAACTCTGCTTTTCTGGCCATCGCACATTCGCATCACTTTGAGAACATCAGGATGCCTGTGAGGGATGGGAAGTAGCCTTTCCTTTTGTGGGAAAGAACAGACTGATTGTTTCCCAACTGCTCAGTTATTAGAAGGAGAAGTATTAACAGGGTTAACTTTTCTTAGTTTTGTGCAAAATATTTGCCGCGATTCAAGTATCTTTAGATGGCACTATTTCTTGGTTATCTACTAGAACCTGTGTCTACTCGCTGGTCTTCAGATAACAAGCGGCGAGAGTTACCTCAGGAATGGTCTATGTGCTGAACCGAGGAAGGAGTCAACCTTCTGTATATGCAAAGGACCTCTTGGCTCCAGATTTAGATTTGAATCTCTCTTCTGAAAGGAGAAATAAAACCCTCATTTTCATTTTGCTTTGTAAGGAATGTATTAGCTCTTCTCATGCTTAGCACATCACGCTCAAAAGTCAGCTTCTCACATCCACTGTGACCTTTCCGATGGAAAGCAGACATCTCCATTTTTACCACCTAGAGGCTGTGGCTTTGGGCACAGCATGGCTCAAGGTGATTTATTCATTTTTGCATCTGTAACAGACTCCCTCGAACCTGTCTCACTGATGTCTTTCATGATCCTAAAGGAAAAGGCCATTTGAGAATAGAAATAGCAGCTCCAAACCTGAGCTGAGTTTGCCTGGAGAGTCTTGATTGGTTCTGTTCAGATGACTCACTTTACAGTAAATCCCGAGTCCATGGCCAAAAATTTTCTGAGTCTGACTCAGATAGAAGAGAAGCTTAATAAAATAGCAACTGGCAGCCCTGGCACTCCGCGTGGAAGCCGTGAAAGCTCAGGTCCTAATAAACTGGCTTCGGAATGGTCTTTCTGGGAATATCTGTGTGCTGCAAAATGCTCATTCTTCCTTCAGACTCCTGCATGCTTTCCTGAGAGAGAACTGGGGGAGCAGGACTTTGATGTTCCTGTATTTTAATCACTATTGTGGCAACACAGGGTAATATTATCATCGCATCCAGCCAGCTGAGGAGAGAAGATTAAACATGATTTCCACAGCAATACATTAAAACTCCAAATGAGCCTGTGGAGCGCTGGTGACCTCCAGTGAACCCTTGGCTCCATGACTCAGAAGCAAGATGCAGCCAGGTTGAGAACAGGATGGACTTTGAGAAGAGGCAGGTTCTGTCTTTTCTGCCCCACTGAGCTCTCTGTGCCCAGACCCAGAGCTCCTGGCACAGAAAGGAGAGAAACTGACAGAGCGAATCAGGCAACTCATTATGTAAAGAATCCAAAGGAATTTTATTTTAAACCAAAAGAAGTGTTGTTCATGGTGATCTTAAATCCCAGTGATCACCAGAGGTCCTGTCTGAACTCCTACATATCTCTTTTGAGCATGTACTATGTGCCTTTTGAGAGAAACCCTGAGGATGACCTTGAAATCTCTTGAGTCTCATTTCTTCCATGAGGCAGATCGTATTTTTGTAGTTTGAGTTCAAGTCTGCCAATTTGCATTAGCATATCATCTGCCTGGTTACCAAGAAAATGTGTCTGAAGAAAAGAAAAATGAGCATGTTCGTGGTCATTAGGTTCGTGTCAGGAGCCTGACGCAGCAGTCTAAAGATGACAAGGCTGAGGTCAAAGCATGCCAGGGAGCCAGGACAGCCTGCAGGAGAGCTCTGGGCTGCCCTCTGGAGCGTGGTTGACCACATCCTGGGTGCACTGCACCCCCCTTTCACTAGGAAGAGCCTGGAAAGAAGTTAGTAAGACACAAGGACTTCCTTATGCCAACAGATCTACATTTTGTAATTTCTTTGTCAAGCTATTGTAAAAACCATGGGAAGAATTGACAGCAGTACACACGAATCTTTGATGTTTGGAAGAACTAGAGAGTTGTGTAAAAATAAGTGAAGATAAAATGTATTATGATTTGCTCCAAAGGTTTTGTATCTTTGGTACAGAAAGCCAGTACCAACAAAAAGACCCCCCTTTGTGCATGGATGGTGAATGTGTAAGAGGAGGAAAAGAGTTTTCAACTGCTGTCACTCTTGCCCCTGGTTTGTTTATTGTGATCTCTCGTGTACCTAAAGCAATGCCCCTGCCTCATGATAAACATTCAGGAAATGACTAACAAGTTTAGTACCTTTTCAAAGGAGAATTCTGGTAACAGAACTTCCAAAACTCATCATATGAAGAAAGGTAAGGCACATGCAGGTTAGGGGTCTTCTCCAAAATGAGAAGGACACTTGACAGTACAGGCAGGCCTGGAGCCCACATCTGACTATTCAGTTCTAGACAGAGTACCAGATAGCAAGGCTGTCCATCAAAACCACAGTACATCCTGCCATAACTTTATGCTGGGGTACTAGGTTGCAACATTTCATCACACTGGAAGTGGTCAGTGAGCCTTCCTTCTAGGCTGCTTCCGAAGGAGTCAGAGGCTGGGATTTGATGCACTGATAAGTCCACAGCAATATAGCTCGGGTAGAGGTGGAATGTGAAAATGTCACCAGCCACCAAGGTTCAAGACACCAAGGTACTCACAAAAGGGCAACTGCCGAAGGAACAGCACAGTACTTGAGCAAGATGATGGGTTTTCCCTTCCACCCTTGCCATTCTCACCAAAACCCCTTGGTAGCTCTTCCAGGTGATTCTCTCGTGTCCACACCTTCATAACAGTAAGATTGTTTGGTTGTCTCTACACAAAATCAGAATGCTAGTTTGTTTGTTTGTTTTTCTTTGATGGTATCCTATTGGTTTTTCAGATGCAGTTCCTATGAACTTATTTCTGTATGGGATACTCTGATGTCATAGGAGATTTTCTTTCTTTTCAAATCAGGTAGCTATATTTTAAGCCTCAGAATGAACAGAAACTCCCACTAAATACCAGTGCGTACCAAATTCCATATTCTGTACATTTTCTCTGAACTTGAGAAAAGATTCTTACTTTTTGTAGACTTCAGAAGAATTTATCAGCATATCCTCTCATAACAGTCTCCCTATAATAACAGACTCTTATACGAGGAGGAGAAATATAGCACTGTGATGCTAAGCCATATGTGCCTTAATCTTGACATTCCACGGCAAAACAACTTGATAAAATCTGACTAGAAATCACTGAAATTTGTCTTAAAGACATGAGAATATGTATGATTTGAAGAGAGCAAAGAATGGCCATCATAAGTAGGTTTTGTTGTTGTTGTTTTGTTGTCTTGTTGATTTTTAATGAACCATGGGGCTAGGGAATTGGCTCATCAGTCAAAAGTATTTACTGCTCCCCTGCGTTCAGAACCTGGTACCCACATCAGGTTTATCAAGTTGTACACAACTGCCTGTAATGCCTTCATACGACAATATGATGTCATCTTATTGCCTCCCCAGGTTCCTGCACCAGTGTGGACATAAAGGCAGACACAAGCACATACATGTCAGCGAACATAAAAGACAGGGTGTTATATCCCCCTAAAGTATACACTGAAATAGATGTATTTCGTTAAGTACTTATTTGTTTATAAACTGCTCACCCAACTTGAATAGTCACACTTATTATGTCTCCTCAAATTCACTTTAAAATTTCAGAAGTGAGGTACAGCAACGAAGGCCCATCCTTATTAATGACACAGATTCCAGGAGCAATTATCTTGGCACCATTTCACGAAAACTTGTATGTAAGCACTTAAGTAATCTTTGCCAGATGTGAAGACTGGGGCAGACCTGGGAGGCTGGACTTCTACTGATCCAGAGATATGCCGTGGTCTCTTATCCAGTCGACCCTTTCTGTGTCAGAGCACTTAAACTAGAAGATTCTGCAGGCAGCCAGGAAGTTAGAGGAAACTTTCTGTGGTTCTACCTAGAGCTAGAACAAAGGCATTTGTTCTGGGATGTTTGTTCTTCTTTTATAAACTAAAAACATTATTGAAAATGTAATTATTGAAAATGTAGTAAGATTAGGCTACCATCAAGACCATGAAAACCCTCTATAAATATCAGTGCTTTGTAGCTCTGATTCTTAAGAGGTCCTTATAAAATGGTGGCCTGTACTCTTATGGAAGCCTATTGTTTAAATAGGAAAGAATTCTCGACATTAAGATTGGCTGAAACATTAAATTAGTGTATATTACTTTTATAAGCGTGTATCAAATGCAGCATCTGTCCTACTACAGTAGGAATATGTCACCCAGGACTAGAGGCAAAGGACTTGGCGAAAATGTCTTCTGGACAAGCTTGGGAGTGACTTTCAAAAGAGCCACACACAGTTCTGTCTTCCTTTGTCTTTACTCTCTAAATAGAGGAAACACAAATATGTGTGTGTGTGTGTGTGTGTGTGTGTGTGTGTGTGTGTGTGTGTGTGTGTGTGTGTACTCTCGTGCATGCATACCAATTAAGTATGCTTTTGTTTATATTTTTCCCCCACTGGAAAAAACATTAATGGAGGACAAGAAAGAAAATGTAATAAATCATTTAGGGAGAATCTAGAGGCCCTAGAAATAACCTCTGTCAGGAAAGTATAATATTGAAAACAAGGAAGAAGGTAAATTGTGTTGCTGGAGAAATGAAGAACAAATCAATATGAGGCCAAGTAGATGCCAAATTAAAGGAAAGAGGAGAGACAGAAACATCTTTTGGACTTGTCAAAACAACTCGTTATTGTACTGTCTGTGCCAAGGTCTTCAGAGTCAGTACATTTATTTATATTTGGTCACCAGATCACTGTAACTATTTAGTATAATCCTACACCTCTCCCCAAAGACAAGCATCGCTGACCTGATATTCTGAATTCTGCATCAGCTGCCAGACATGGTCACTTAAATGCTTTACTTGGACCCTGACCCACACACAAGTGTGCCTTCAGGCTCACAGTAGAGTCCTTTATTATAATATTTTCATCCCCATCTAGGGTACTTAAAGCAAGGCATAATCACTTGTGTTCAGTGGTATACACCTGTAATCTCAACCCACGTAAGACTAAGGCTGGAGGATTATGAATTTCATGATTGCTTGGGCTATTGGGGGATGGGGAGAAGCCAAGGGCATGACAGGGCAAAGAGAGAGCGAGAGAGAGAGAGAGAGAGAGAGAGAGAGAGAGAGAGAGAGACAGAGACAGAGACAGAGACAGAGACAGAGACAGAGACAGAGACAGAGAGAGAAGGAAGGGCTACCTGCACACTAGCCTCCGACAGAGTTCAGAGTTCATTCACTCATGCCTCCCATAATTTAGTAGCATCACTCAGAAATTTCTGGAGAGGTCTAGTGGTAATCAATTGCCTCCTCCACAAGATCACTGTGTAATATGACATTGAATTATCACTACAATTTAAACTTGCTGCTGTTTAGATTTCTACTTGTCATTCCATGAAAGACAGACATTTAAAAACACCTTAGTAATGCAGTCCTTAGCCACGTATGAGAAACTAAGTAAGATCCCTTTTATAGTTTACAGATGAAAGAACTTTGGGTGACACTGTTTCTACCAGGCCATGGTCACATATTAGTTATAAAGAGGCAGAATAAAATTTGTCTCCACTGACTTCCAGGATTCTTTTCTTCCTCATAGTATTGCTCTCTCCAAATAACAAAACACTGTGGTTTATTCTAACGGTCCTTAACCTTTCCAATACTGTGACCCTTTAATACAGTTCTTTATGTTATGGTGACCTCCAACCATAAAATTATTTGTTGCTACTTCATAGCTGTAATTTTGCTACTGTTATAAATCTTAATGTAAATGTCTGATGGCCAGGCTATCTGATATGAAATCCTTGTGGAGGTCATGGCTCACAGGTTGAGACTCCTGGTTTATACATTCTCTTGTTTTAAGAAGCTTGCACACTTTTCCGTAACTGAGTCTTTGCTTTATCAGTTCAAACTTGGTTAAAACATTTCTTTTTATGACACTAGCTTGAAGGGTTTTTTTTTCAAGTACTGAGAAATATCATGCACAAAGACACTGTGCAGCATACTTAACATCAGCCGTACTTGCTGGCAGGGGAATCAAGAGTGGGAAAAAAGAGCTACACACAGAAACTGGCCTGAGAACAATTCTCCTGCTTCCTTGAGAAGTCTACTAAAGATGAGAAGACGCTGTCCCTCTAGACCAGTGTTAAGTGGGCACGTTTCTGTGTTGTTGCCTTGTGATGGACCAATTCTGCATCTGAAAAACTCTCTAAATGTTCACATAAGACTCCAACTCTGTAAGCCAGAAGGAAGAAAGAAGCTAAAAATTCATAGCCCATGTGTCCAGGAGGAAGCCATCTAGGCAGAAATGACATCACCAATGGTAATGAGGAAAGCTACTCTTTACATTGTTATTACTACATTTTATTGCAGACCGTGTTAAGGTGAGTTAACACTTATGTCCTTGTATTGAAGATTATCCTAATATGAGTTAAAAATTGTGTCCTTTGGCATATCAGATAAATTTACTTTCATTTAACCAATTATTTTGTACAAAACACAATCTCCTAAATATGCTTGGCTTCCCAAGACAAGTACATATAAAAATAATGAATTTAGAGCTTAAATTTCCAAAGCTGATAAAGAGACTGTAGCATTATTCCCTTTTTGTTTGGTATATTTTATTTCGTTTTATGCATTGGAAGAGTTTCCAGTTCCTTGGACCTATGAGCCTCTAGTGAAATGCTACATTTTTTCAAGACTTCTTCGTAGTTCCTTATTGTCCCCATACTCCCCCTTATTAACTGTAGATATGTAGCCTAATAAACATACAGTAGACACTACCTCACTATCTTTGTAATCGTGTTAGGTCTTGGCTACTGATAACTAGATAACAGAGTCTCCTGGTAGCTTCAGCAGCTAAATACCCCCAATGAGATTGGTGTTTGTCATCAATTGAGGCTAGGTGTCTGGTTCATATTTAAACGATAGTTTATCTTTTAATGCCTGATTACATTTGACAGTCACAACTTACCTCACTGGCACCCAAAGAAAAGAAGTAGAAGTCCAGTGTCTATAATTCCAAAGAAAGGAAATCCAGGGCAGACTAACACAATGGGACACTTATTGCATGATTTCCCATGGATGTAAACACCATTGGGTTGCATTGCCACCAATAAAAGAAAAATAGTGTGCATTCTCCAAACAGGTAGAGCAGATTCTTCTTTCTCATTGACCCAATAGTATTCACAAGGATCACTCCACTCTCCACTTTCAAGCATACACATTAGAATCTTCTTAGGAGAAGTGAGAAACTTCAATACTCCTGTCTTTCACTATGGACACTTTTCTATAAAGAAGCAGAGTGCTAGTGTATTTATATTTGTTCATTTCTTATCTTTTCTCTTTGAGTCTTAATCTCTAGATATAAGGCCAGTTGTCTAGGAAGCTGAAGGACATTTTCAATTTGTGCTTACTGATCTAGAACATTAGTGAGGATGGAAATATATATGTATTTTATGCATATATGAATTTTATTGACAAGTACATTGAAAATAAATTAGTTGCTTGAACAGAAAGTTGAATATTCTATTTTGTGGATATAGATGCATCTTATTTCACCTTGTGCAATGTCAAAGCCAGGTGAGTATTGGTCCCAGAGCTCCATTGTCTGTCCAGGCCCACAGTTCTGCCTGTCTTCCTAAGGAGTCCTGCCAACATCAGGAACATCCAGCCAACACCAGGAATGGCTAAAGAACAACAACTAGATGGCTAAAGGCAGTATAAAAACACATTGACAAGATGATGCCAGGGAAATATACCACAAGAGTGGAGCTATCCTACTACAACAAGCCTGGAATAGGCACACAGCCTAAGCACAAAGAGATGACCTTCAATCTAACCTTATAAAGATGACAGGAGCCTTTAAAGAAGAAATGAATAAATACCTTAAAGAATACAGGAATACGTAACTAAGCAGGTGAAGGAAATGAATTAATCTGTTCAAGATCTGAAAATAAAAAATAGAGGCAATAAAGAAAACACAAACTGAGGGAATCCTGGAGATCAAAACCTAGGGAAGAGAACTGGAACTACAGATGCAAGCATCACTAACAGAATACAGAAGATGAAAGAGAATCTCAGGTGTAGAAGATATGACTGAAGAAACTGATACACTAGTCAAAGAAAGTGTTAAATCCAAAAGGTTCCTGGTACCAAACATCCAAAGAATTCTAGAACACTAGGAAAATACCAAATCTAAGACTAATAGGAATAGAAGAAAGGAGAAGACTCACAGCTCCAAGTGGCAGGAAATATTTTCATAAAATCCATAGAAGAAAATGTTCCCAACCCAAAGAAAATGATGCCTATAAACATACAAGAACCTTACACAAAGTAGATTGGACCAGAAAAGGAAATCCTCCTGACACACAATAATCAAAACACTAAATGTACAGAACAAAGAAAGAATATTAAAAGCTGTAAGGGAAAAAAAACAAGTATCATATAAAGATAGACATATTAGAATTATACATGACTTCTCAACAGGGACTCTGAAAGCCTGGGAAGATGTCTTGCAAACCCTTAAGAGACTACAGATTTCTGCCCATATTGCTATACCCCAAACTTCTAATCACCATAGATGGAGAAAACAAAAAAATTTCCATGACAAAACCAAATTTAAACAGTGTCTATCCACAAATCTAGATCTACAGAAGATACTAGAAGGAAAACTGCAACCCAAGAAGGTTAACTACACCCAAGAAAACACAGGAAATATCATTAGCAACTAACATACTAGCAAAACCAAAAATGGGAATCTCTCTCTCCCACCCCTCTCTCTCAACATCAAAACATGGATTAACAGTCATTGGTTATTAATACTCTCAACCTCAATGCACCCAATTCCCCAATAAACAGACACAAGCTAACAGAATGAATACGAAAACAGGATTCATCATTCTGTTGCATATAAGAAACACATCATCAAAGATTGATATTATTTCAGAGTATAGGATAAGAAAAAGATTTTCCAAGAAACTGGACTCAAGAAGCAAGCTGTAGTAGCCATTCTAATATTTAAAGAAGTAGTTTTTCAATCAAAATTAATCAAAAGAGATGGGGAAGGACACTTTATACTCCTCAAAAAAAAAAAAAAATCCTGCAGGATGATGTCTTGGTTCTGAAAATCTATGTACTGTAAACAAGGGTTCCCATGTTAGTAAAGGAAACTGAATTATACATTGACCCCCAAACATTAATAGTGAAAGACATCAACACCCGACTATTACCAATAGACAAAAACTAAAAAGAAATTAACAAAACTAACATGCTATGAATCAAATGGAGTTCATAGGTATCTACAGAACATTTCACCCAAATATTAAAGAATATATTTTCTTCTCAGCACTGACAGAATAGTCTCCAAAATTGATCATATACTTGGTCAGAAAGCAAGTCTCAACAGGTACAAGAAAATTGAAATAATGACACCCCCCCCATATCTTATCAGACCACCATAGAATAAAGTTGTATTTCAACAACAGAAACAACAAAAAGCCTACAAACTCATGGAAACTGAACAACTCTCAAGCTGTACTTCAGAGTAATAAAATAAAAACACACACATGCCACATGACATTGACCTAAAAACAGACAGATTGATAAGTAGAATCAAATCAAAGACTCAGAAATAAACCCACACATGGACACTTGATTTTTGAAAAAGAAACTGAAACTATACAATGGGGCAAAAAGCATCTTTGACAAATTGTGCTGATCTAACTTGATGTCTGCATGTAGAAGAATGAAAATAGATTTGTATTTATCACCCTGCACAAAGCTTAAGTACAAGTGAATCAAAACCGTCACCATAAAACTGGATAAACTAAATCTAATGGAAGAGAGAGGCAAAAAGCCTTGAACACATTGGCATAGAAGACAACTTCCTGAAGAGAAGATCAACAGCTCAGGCACTAAGAAAAACAGAATTTTCAACAGAGGAATCTCTAATGACTGAGAAGTTCTTACAGAAATATTTAATGTCCTTAGTCAACAGGAAAATGAAAATCAAAATAACTCTGAGATTCCATCTTATATCCGTCAGAAAGATTAAAATCGCCCTTCCGGTCTGCACCAGCACCGGGTCACCTAGGGCGCAGAGTCGGCAGACACCCCCACTGTCCCTAGAGGACTGCCGATGCAATCTTAGGATCACTGGTGAGTGGAACACAACTTCTGCTCCAATCCAGTCATACACAGGACCTGAGACAGCACTAGGGAAGCAGAGAACCGGCCTGACCAGAGGCACAAGTCCCTTCCAGTCTGCACCAGCACCCAGCACCAGGTCACCTAGGGCGTGGAGTTGGCGGACACCCCCATGGTCCCTAGAGGACTGCCCACACGATTTTAGGATCACTCTGGAGGCAGCTGAGCGCTCCGGAGGAATCTCCACACCGCAGGACCTCGGGATCACAGGTGAGTAGAATACAATCAACTCCAGAGAATCCAGGTGGGGCTTGTGCCAGCAGGAACAGGGACAAAGGAACACAGCCCGCCCAGAGGCAGGGTTCTGGTCCTGTCGGGGCCACCCCTGCCATATCTCTTCTTAACCCCAGTGGAGGCCACTGAGCTTTCCAGAGGACTCTCCTTGGGATTATGGGTGAGTGGAACACAATCAACTCCAGAGAATCCAGCAGAGGCAGCAGAGCACACTGGAGGACCCTCCACACCACAGGTCCGCAGGATCACTAGAGGAGAGTCTGCCTACAGGGAGGGCTCTGACCCCAGGACTCAGAAGGAGGATCAGAGCTCCAGACTCCTGGACACCTGCCTTGCAAGAGGAGAGCTTGCCTGCAGAGAGTGCTCTGACCACAGGGACACAGGGGAGAGTTGGATTCCCAGGAGTGCTGACAGAGGGTAACAGAATCACAGGAGGATCAAACTCCAGCCAGAAACAGCTTGAACATTAACACCAGAGATTTCCAGATGGCAAGAGGCAAACCTAAGAATCTTACTAACAGAAACAAAGAACACTGGGCACCATCAGAACCCAGTACGCCCACCA
>NC_034610.1:34535907-34537616 GCF_900095145.1 Mus pahari
GATGCTGAGAAAGCATTTGACAAAATCCAGCACCCCTTGATGATAAAAGTCTTGGAAAGACCAGGAATTCAAGGCCCACACCTAAACATAATTAAAGCAATATACAGCATTCCAGTAGCCAATGTCAAAGTAAATGGCAAGAAGCTGGAGGCAATCCCACTAAAATCAGGGACTAGACAAAGCTGCCAACCTTCTCCCTACCTATTCAATATAGTACTTGAAGTCCTAGTCAGAGCAATTCAACAACAAAAGGAGAACAAGGGGATACATATTGGAAAGGAAGAAGTCAAAATATCACTATTTGCAGATGATACGATAGTATAGATAAGTGACCCTAAAAATCCCACCAGAGAACTCCTAAACCTGATAAACAACTTCAGTGCAGTACCTGGATATAAAATTAACTCAAACAAATGAGTGGCCTTTCTCTACACAAAGGATAAACAGGATGAAAAAGTAACAAGGGAAACAACACCCTTCACAATAGTCACAAAAAAATATAAAACACCTCGGTGTGATTCTAACTAAGCAAGTGAAAGATCTGTATGACAAAAACTTCAAGTCTCTGAAGAAAGAAATTGAAGAAGATCTCAGAAGATGGAAAGATCTCCCATGTTCATGGATTGGCAGAATTAATATAGTAAAAATGACTATCTTGCCGAAAGTAATCTACAGATTCAACGCAATCCCCATCAAAATTCCAACTCAATTCTTCACTGAGTTAGAAAGGGCAATTGGCAAATTCATCTGGAATAATAAAAAACCTAGGATAGCAAAAACTATTCTCAACAATAAAAGAAACTCTGGGGGAATCACCATTCCTGACCTCAAGCTGTACTACAGAGCAATTGTGATAAAAACTGCATGGTACTGGTACAGTGACAGACACGTAGATCAATGGAACAGAATAGAAGATCCAGAAATGAACCCACACCCTGATGGTTACTTGATCTTTGACATAGGAGCTAAAACCATCCAGTGGAAAAAAGACAGCATTTTCAGCAAATGGTGCTGGCACAACTGGCAGCTAGCATGTAGAAGAATATGAATTGATCCATTCTTATCTCCTTGTACAAAGCTCAAGTCTAAGTGGATCAAAGAACTCCATATAAAACCAGAGACACTGAAATATATAAAGGAAAAAGTGGGGAAAAGCCTCGAAGAAATGGGCACAGGGGGAAAATTCCTTAACAGAAAAGCAATGGCCTGTGCTGTTAAGATCAAGAATCAGCAAATGGGACCTCATAAATTGCAAAGCTTCTGTAGGGCAAAAGATACTGTCAATAAGACAAAAAGGCCACCAAAAATTTGGGAAAGAATTTTTACCAATCCTAAATT
Source organism: Mus pahari (assembly GCF_900095145.1). NCBI lineage: Eukaryota > Metazoa > Chordata > Mammalia > Rodentia > Muridae > Mus > Mus pahari. Next base: position 34,537,246 of record NC_034610.1, read on the forward strand.
TGATAGGGGACTAATATCCAATATATACAAAGAGATCAAGAAGCTGAACTCCAAAAATTCAAATAATCCCATTTAAAAATGGGGTACAGAGCTAAACAAAGAATTCTCAAATGAGGAGTACTGAATGGCTGAGAAGCACTTGAAAAAAAATTCAGCATCCTTAATCATCAGGGAAATGCAAATCAAAACAACCCTGAAATGCCATCTCACGCCAGTCAGAATGGCTAAGATCAAAAATTCAGGGGACAGCAGATGCTGGCAAGGATGTGGAGAAAGAGGAACACTCCTCCATTGCTCATGGGATTGCAAGATTGTACAACCACTCTGCAAATCAATCTGGCGGTTCCTCAGAAAACTGGACATAGTACTAC
>NC_034610.1:34538409-34541767 GCF_900095145.1 Mus pahari
GGAAGAGATGCCCCTTGGTCTTGCAAACTTTATGTGCCCCATACAGGGGAACGCCAGGGACAAGAAGTGGGGGTGAGTGGACAGGGGAGCAGGGCCAGGGGAGGGTATAGGGGGCATTCGGATAGCATTTGAAATGTAAATGAAGAAAATATCTAATAAAATAATTTTTAAAAAGTAAGATTAAAATAAAAACCTCAAGAGACAGTATGTGCTGTTGAGGATATGGTGCAAGGGGAACACTCCTCCATTGCTGGTGGGAGTGCAAACATGCACAACCACTTCAGAAATCAATTTGGTACTTTCTCAATTATTTGAGAATAGTTTTAACCCAAGACCTAGAAAACTACTCCCAGGAATTTACTCAAAACACGTTCTACCTTACCACAAGAACACTTGCTCAACTGTGTTCATAGCAGCTTTATTCATAATAGCCAGAAACTGGAAACAACCTAGATGTCCCTCAAGTGAAGAATGGATAAATAAAACATGATACACTCATACAATGGAATGTTATTCAGGTATCAAAAAAGACAACATGAAATTTAGAGGCAAATGGATGAAACTAGGAAAGATCATTCTGAGTGATCTAACCGTGATGCAGAAAGACCGGTATGCTATATACTTACTTATAATTGGATATTAGCCATAAAGTATAAGATAATCTGCTACAATTCCCAGACCCAAAGAAGCTAAGTAACAAGGAGGTCCCACAGGAGAATGCTTGAATCTCATTCAGAAGTGGAAATCAAATAGACATTAGAGAAGGAGGGAGGGAAGGAACTGAGTGGGAGAGGGGATGGGGAAGAGAACAGAAGTGAGGATCAGGTGTGGCGAGAACTAGAGAGAGGGAGGCTGGGAGAGGATAGAATTTGGTAGGGAGCATTTCTGAGACAGAGAAAGCTCCACGGGGTCCCTAGCTGAGATTCTTAGCAGCCGGGGATATGGAGCCTGAAGTGGCCACCTCCTGTAACCAGGTGAGACTTTCATCGGAAGGATGGGACCACCAACCCTACACACAAAACCTTGACTCCAAAATTTGTCCTGCCTACAAGATATGCAGGTATAACCATGGAGCAGAGATCGAGGATGTGGTAAGCCAATGACTGGCCCAACTTGATGTCCATCTCATGGGAGAGAGCCAACTTCTGACATTGTTATTGACACTCTGCTATGCTTGCAGACAAGAGCCTAGCATAACTGTCTCCTGAGAGGCTTTGTATAGTAGCTGATGAAAACAGATACAGAGACCCACAGCCAAACATTAGTAGAGCTAGGGGTGAGGGAGGGATTGAGGGAGTCCCAGAGGTCACCACAAGAAGGGAAGGCATACAGAGTCAACTAACCTGGGCCCTTGGAAGCTCACAGAGACTGAACAACCAACAAAAGAGCATGCAGAGGTTGGACATAGACCCTGTACATTTGTAGCAGAAGTGCAGCTTGGTCTTCATGTAGTGCCCCTAATACTTGAAGCAGGGGCTGTCTTTGGTGCCTGCCTTTGAATTGTTTCCCCCTAGCTATGCTGCCTTTCCTGGCCTCAGTAGAAGAGGATGTGCTTTATGTGTCAGGAACAGGGAGGGGGGCAGGGATGGGGGCTGGTACCCACAGGACCCACTGTTCTCTGAGGAGAATGGGAAGGAGGAATGGGGTTGGCAGTATGAGAGTGGGACTGGAAGGAGAGGAGGGAGGGGGCTGCAATTGGGATGCAAAATGAATGTAAATGAATGAGAAGTGTTGTTTTGGCTTAATAAAAAAAGAAACCAGTGTGTGTCTAGGTATTCAAATCTATTGTCATGTTGTCTCTTAAGGACTTTTTTAGAAGTTGAAATAGGACTTCATAACATAATTTAAAATTTTTAAATATTCTTGGTTATAGGAGATAAAATTCCAAGAGAAGTACGACCGGGAACACTCCACGTTATAATAAAAGTGTGCAGGTGCTAAGGCAGTGTAGGATAACACTCCTGGTCCTGTATTATCACTCCATTCACTGACCAACAGAATAACTGCAAAGGCCAAGGCAAATGAGGACACTTTCTATGCAATACAAACTGAATCTGAACTTGGCTCTTCTCAGCTGCCTCTTGAGCATAGACTGTGTAGAGATGCTTGGGAAGTAACAAATATCCAGTCTAACAGTAACCATCACAAACCTCTGAAGATATCTTCTCTGAACCTCAGAATGACTCAAAGCTTCATCGTCTCTCTGAAGAGTTTTGATCTGAAACAGAATACAAATAACAACTATTCTGTCACTCGAGTTCCCTCCACTCTTAACACTGAGCATATTAAATGGATTATTAGGCACTGTTTTCTATTTTTGTACAGTACCCTATTTGTTTCTCACAGCAGCACCGTATGAAATAGAGACAGTTATTCCTCTCATCTTAATAACTGAGAAAACATAATCTCAAAGACTACTAATGACTTCCTAAATACTGAATAGTAATGGCGTAACCAAGACTACCACAAACGTCATCTTCTCAGTCCACCTAAGCCTGGATACATAGCATAGGTGTTTTCAGAGTCTATGCACATGGGATTTGATGGTTTGGGGAACCTAAACGTGAAAGTTGTTCTGCTTGCACAGGACAGACATGGGTTTATTCTATTTCCTGGGGTTGTGGACAGAAAACTGGACCCAGGAGAAGGAAAGCACTTGATCAAAAACAAACAAATAAACAAACATACACACACAAAACCAAAAACAAACAAACAAAAACCCTAGCCTGCGTGGAATAGGTAGCTTTCCTGCAGACAAGTATGAGGGCCTTCGAGGTATGGGCAGACTGGCCATGGTTCTGGCTTCACAGAGACAAATCTTTACATCAGTGCCATTGAAGGATGAATATATTATCACCAGGTAGGATCAAGTGATGGAAACTGGGACACATGGTTTCCTGGGAGCTTTCACCCCTGTGCTTACAGCATGATGCCAATCAGGGCCGGCATTTGAGGTTGATAAGATTTGATGTGGGTTTGTTCAAGCATTTTTCCTTTAATGGCAATCAAGTACATGGGAAATGCGCTCCCAAGATTAGGTAAATGGCAGCAGTGGGAAGACTGGCACCTAGACTGCTTCTCAGAGAGAAGGTGTGCTTACTTCCCCCATTATCTTTGGGCCAACAACAAGGTCCCAGCATCTAAGAAGCAAAGGGAGTCAGTGGGAAATTACCAGAGGACTGGGTTTGCCTAAAGATTTCTACCAGCAAAAATCATTCCAAAGAAAAGGAGGCAGGGGCTGGTGAGATGGCTCAGTGGGTAAGAGCACCCAACTGCTCTTCCGAAGGTCCAGAGTTCAAATCCCAGCAACCACATGGTGGCTCATAACCATCCGTAACAAGATCTGACGCCCTCTTCT
>NC_034610.1:34541882-34547874 GCF_900095145.1 Mus pahari
TATACTGTTATATACTGTAATATACTGTAATATACTGTTATATACTGTAATATACTGGAGTTCTTTGGGTGTTAAGGCTCTGTAATATACTGTTAATGTGATTAAAATGGAGGCATTCAGGCTTAAATGGTTGTTAGAATAAATTAGGGGCATCAAAATTGGCAGTGTTTAGGTTTTGGAGAACTCTGTTCTGTCAGCCTTCCCTGGAATTCAATCACTCCAGTATTAAGCCATTGTTTTGCACAATGTGAAATTTGGCAGTGAACAGAATCGACAGTGTCACAGAAATCTGATTCTCAGCCAAGGGTCGGTCCCCAAGAATTTTTTTCTTAAAAGGCATAGGTAAAACTGATAATAATCAGGTACATCATAATAAATCAGTGGGTATCTCTACAGCCATGTTTGTATATATGTGTGCAAATACACATTTATGTGTGTATATGAATGACACATGCACTATCAAGGTGTTTGTATTTGATGGAATAGTAACTGCTATTTATTTTTGGAACATCAGTAAATGCTAAATGTCAGCAAACTGCATGAGAAGTGTGACTCCTGATTTACTTTCAGATAATACATATTTGTAATCATGTTGTACATGTACAATATACCCCTCAGACTTTCCTGATTCATTCACATACTTGTACCAGTTCATGGCAACATTTAGCTGCTTGGGAAATAAGCAGAAAGCCATTCATTAGAGTATGTAGCTACTTTAGGATCTGCAGAGCCTGCCTGTCCTAGCATTGTGAGCTTCATTAGATTTAGAATGACTTAGAAGATCAGTGAGTCCCCTCTTCTGAGGGTCTCTGTGAGTGTACATATGTAAAATTTCACTAAGGATGAACCCACGTGACACAGAGAAGTAGGAAACACTATCCTTTGAGCTGGGGGCTGGACTGAATAAAAGAAGAAATCAAAACCACCAGGAAAGCCCTTTCAGCTCACTGCCTATGGTCCTGGTCTAAAGTGGGGGATAAAATGTCCTCTGCCATCATGATAGCCTGCTCTAATGTCTGGGACCAAGCTACCACCAAATGAACCTTTTGAAGACATGATCCAAGATTAGCTGTTTCTTAAGTTGTTTCTTTCATATATCTTTATCATATCTAGAACAGTATGGCAATTTAAGGGATGGAACCCAAGTAATTTAAGGTAAACCTTTGAAGAATGCTAACCGGATGTTTCTTTCATGATGATAACTATACTTCGGATTTCTGATACTTGTTTCTTGACTTATCTACATGTACTCAGTCTTTTAAGCTCAGACAGAAAGTACCGAAAATTTGAGGATTTGTTTGTTGGCCTATAAATGAATCAGAAATTCTGGATAGGCTATTTTCTAGAGAACATATATTTTTTCTCTCCCCCCCTACAAACATACACACATATGGACAGATGGTTACACAAATACACAACAGAATTCAGAATTTTATCTATTCTTCTTTATGTATGTGTCCACCAACCTGAAAATAGCATTCACTTTTAGCATATTTTAAAGATTTCCCTGCAGGGTATCCAAACAGTAGCTCTGAAAAGAACACATCAAAGGCCACATTCAAATTGTCTTTTGAATGATGCCCTTGCCAGCCATGAAAACGAGCTCTTTCCTAAGTGCCCAGGGGCAATACTAAAAAAGAATCAGGCACTGGCCTTAATGAAAATCCAGTTCTAGGGCTAGAAGCAATTTAATATACTATATCTTTCCTGGGAAGTGATGACCGGATCTCAAGAAGATTGTAGCAGACAATACTTAGGAGGGAAAAGAACCACACATAAAATAGCTACTGGGAAGAGATCTTTGCATTACAGCATTCCTATACCGAGAAGATAATGAAGACTTCATTTCTGGTACCATGTCAATCACAAGCAATTTCCCTGGTCAGGCAAAAAGCACAGTGAACTAACAAACTGTAGGTATGAAGTTCTAGTCAAATGTGGCCTGATTCTGTCTACTTTCTGATTATCTTTTATTATTATCAAGTTATCTTTTTAATTCGGGATTCTTATCTGCAAAGTTTCCAAATCATTTGGCTAAAGATAACCAAAAGAAAAATGACTTTTAGATGCCAAATGGTTTGAAAATAAACTCCCTTACAAATATGACTCAAGATATCAGGGATGCTCCTAGAGAGAAACTGCTGAATGACCACCAAGAAGACAAAGCTTACTGAAGGAGAAGCATCCAGGCAGGGAGGGAGAAGAAAGGTATCTTACAGAGGCTGGAGTGAAGGATGGCAAAGCCAGTGTTATGCAAGTATCTTTTCTATTTCTGACTCCCTAGTGCCCACTTGGGTTGAATGCCTACGTGGCCAGTTGATGATGATTATCTCTACTGCTAATATGGGTTGTGGTTGCCGATGTTGAGAAATAGACATTTCTCCCCCTGCTACATAGAATGCCCCTGCTTGATCCTTCCCCACATTAGTGCTAATATAATAAAAATAATGACTTAAAAAATGATCCAAACCTTAGTTGATTCTGCAGCTGGCTATCATTGTGAGTTTGTGACCTCAAAATCCATTCTGAAGTCTGTTGCTGCTGGAACATTCCACAACTAGGACTTGAATAGGAACAGGAGAGAACTTGGAGATATTAATTAGACTAGGGACTAACCATAGACGCTTTCTAGAAAACATTACCAAAATGTATACTGCTAATCTACTCAGTGTCCCCAAGATATGTAGTTTTCCTGTTCTACTAGTTCATGGCATTTTACCCCCATGAATTTAGTCTCCATGTAGGTTATGTGCCTCATCTACCCTAATACGATAACTTTTAGGCACAAAACCAAGTTGGTGCTTTTTTACATCTTAGCGTATTTGAACAGGTATATGTGCACATGTAAAAGTGTATATACATATATTTCTATAGGTACATAAGTACTCTATGAATGCACTGAAACTGAAAAGGACAATGAGTGCCATCTCATGGAGATCCCTTCCACTACATTTTTCAAACTGCCTCTACTTAAACTTTTGTTTGTTGTTAAACCAAACCAGCATTCTCTGAAGTAAATATTTTCTTCTCTTTTCAAGTTGCTTGCATAAATAATAAAGGTCTTCTGGGTAAACACCACATGGTCCAATGTGTCATTATGCATCATGGATAGATATGGGAATTTTGATGAGTCAGCAAAAAGGAAAGTCCCTGCTGACTCAAGCAAAAAAAAAAAAAAATGAGGTATGTTACAATGTATAATAAATAGACTCCAGGACTCAAGTATGTCCAGTGTCTACTTTATAGTTACATAATATTGTTCATACTCTGGTTATTCATACACATGGGTTTCTAAGATCTAAATATATATTTAAATATATAAATATATATTTTACTTGTTCTCAATGAACTGGCATCATAATATGTTAGCTTATACTCCGGAACTAATATCAATGCAATATTAAGCCTGCTGCTTAAAATACATATATAGATACATGCTTGCTTATAATCTGTTGTAAGTAGATATTGACATAGTTGAACTTCTTAGTGTTACTGTGATCAAGGTCTTAAGTTCATATTACAGAGGCTGGTGAAAATTCACCAGAAAAAAAAATATGACATAAGTCCAGTTAACTGGCAGGAATTCATGACTTCAATAACTACCTATTTTGATAGTTATTACATGACCAGGAATAAGTAGAAATAGCCCCATTAGAGTTGTTGTCCATCAGTGGAAATGACATGAGTAGGAGGAGGAGTTCACATGTGTCCTTCCATTCAAACATTCGACAAATATGGAAACTGGCTCTGTGTACAGTACTCTACTAAATGTTAGTGTGAGGGATCCATCAGACAAGAATGGACTAGCTCCCTGCTCTCAGGGGACTTGATCTCTAGTAGACTAATATGAAAAACAGGTAAGCAAAATATATGTTTATTGTGATATGTAAGAGCTATAATACTGATCTTGTATCCTGGGTCCCTCGGAGGCCAGTCTGAGCAGGAGAGTGCTTGAGCAGCGGAGACAACATGGCTTCTGGGACAGGGTCACTTTAGGGCCTGCATCTTGAACCAGGTGGCAGAGATGAGCTCCAGACCTCTGAGCATTTTCCCTGCAAGAGGAGAGCTTGCCTGCTTACTCTGACCACTAAGACTCAGGAGAGAGTTGGACTCCCAGGAGTGCTGACAGAGGCTAATAGGATAACAGGAGGAACAAGCTCCAGCCAGAGACAGCTATAACAACTAATGCCAGAGATTACCAGATGTCAAAAGGCAAACATAAGAATCTTACTAACAGAAACCCAAACCACTCAGCATCATCAGAACCCAGCACTCCCACCACAATGAGTCCTGGATACCCCAACACATCCGGAAAACAAGATTTGGATTTAAAATTATATCTCATGATGCTGGTAGAGGATTTTGAGAAGGGCATTAATATCTCACTTAAAGAAATACAGGAGAACACAGCTAAACAGGTAGGAGGGCTTAAGGAGGAAGCACAAAAATCCCTTAAAGAATTATAGGAAAACACTGCTAAACAGGTAGAAGTCCTTAAAGAAGAAACACAAAAAACCTTTTGTGGACGTTGTACATCGTGGTGCGGAGCCTAGTGCGCACCACGATGTACAACGTCCACAAGCAGTATTAATGAACTCAATTCCCAAATAAAAAGGCATAGACTAACAGACTGGCTACATAAACAGGNCCCAACATTTTGCTGCTTACANGAAACCCACCTCAGGGAAAAAGACAGACACTACCTCAGAGTGAAAGGCTAGAAAACAATTTTCCAAGCAAATGGTCCAAAGAAACAAGCTGGAGTAGCCATTCTAATACCAAATAAAATCCACTTCCAACCCAAAGTTATCAAAAAAGACAAGGAGGGGTACTTCATACTCATCAAAGGTAAAAATCTTCCAAGATGAACTCTCAATTCTGAATATCTATGCTCCAAATGTGAGGGCAGCCACATTCATTAAAGAAACTTTAGTAAAACTCAAAGCACACATTGCACCTCACACAATAATAGTGGGAAACTTCAACACCCTACTCTCATCAATGGACAGATCCTGGAAATAGAAACTAAATGGTGATACATGATAACTAACAGAAGTTATGAAACAAATGGATTTAACAGATATCTATAGAACATTTTATCCTAAAACATAAGGATATACCTTCTCAGCACATCATGGTACCTTTTCAAAAACTGACCATATAATTGGTCACAAAACAGGCCTCAACAGATACAAAAGTATTGAAACTATCCCATGCATCCTATCAGATAACCACAGACTAAGGCTGATCTTCAATAAATCCATAAATAATAGAAAACCAACGTTCACATGGAAGCAGAAGAACAATCTACTCATTGATACTTTGGTCAAGGAATAAATAAAGAAAGGAATTAAAGACTTTAGAGTTTAATGAAAATGAAGCCACAACATACACAAACTTATGGGACACAATGAAAGCAGTCCTAAGAGGAAAACTCATAGCTCTGAGTGCCTCCAAAAAGAAACTAGAGAGAGCATACACTAGCAGCTTGACAGCACACCTAAAAGCTCTGAAACAAAAGGAAGCAAATACACCCAAGACGGGTAGAAGATGGGAAATAATCAAACCAAGGGGTGAAATCAACCAAGTGGAAACAAAAAGAACTATTCAAATAATCAACCAAACCAGGAGCTGGTTCTTTGAGAAAATCAACAATATAGATAAACCCTTAACCAGACTGACTAGAGGGCACAGGAAAATTCGCAAAGTCAGAAATGAAAATGGAGACATAACAACAGAACACGAGGAAATTCAAAATATCAGATCCTACTACAAAGGGCTATACTCAACAAAACTGGAAAATCTGGATGAAATGGACAAGTTTCTAGACCAAAATTAAATCAGGTACCAAAATTAAATCAGGATCAAATTAATGATCTAACAGTCCCATATACCCTAAAGAAAGAGAAGTAGTCATTAATAGTCTCCCAACCAGAAAAAGCCCAAGACCAAATGGGTTTAGTGCAGAGTTTAATCAGACCTTCAAAGAAGA
>NC_034610.1:34548138-34550391 GCF_900095145.1 Mus pahari
GCTTCATTCCAGGGATGCAGGGATAGTCTAATATACTGAAATCCATCAATGTAATTCACTATATAAACAAACTCAAAGACAAAAACCACATGATCATCTCATTAGATGCTGAGAAAGCATTTGACAAAATCCAATACCCATTCATGATAAAAGTCTTAGAAAGATCAGGAATTTAAGGCCCATACCTAAATATAATTAAAACTATATACAGCATACCAGTAGCCAACACCAAACTAAATGGAGAGAAACTTGAAGCAATCCCACTAAAATCAGGGACAAGACAAGGCTGCCCACTTTCTTCCTACTTATTCAATATAGTACTTGAAGTCCTAGCCAGAGCAATTAGACAACTAAAGGAGATCAAGGGGATCCAAATTGGAAAGGAAGAAGTCAAAATATCACTATTGACAGATGATATGTTGGTATATATAAGTGACACTAAAAATTCCACCATGAAATTCCTAAACCTGATAAAATGTTTCAGTGAAGTAGTTGGATATAACATTTACTCAAACAAATCAATGGCCTTTCTCTACACAACAGATAAACAGTATTAGAAAGAAATTAGGGAAACAACACCCTTTACAATAGTCACAAATAATATAAAATACCTTGGTGTGACTCTAACTAAGGAAGTGAAAGATCTGTATGAAAAGAACTTCAAGTCTCTGAAGAAAGAAATTGAAGAAGATCTCAGAAGATGGAAAGATCTCCCATGCTCATGGATTGGCAAAATTAATTTAGTAAAAATGGCTATCTTGCCAAAAGCAATCTACAGATTCAATGCAATCCCCATCAAAATTCCAACTCAATTCTTCACTGAGTTAGAAAGGGCCATTTTCAATTTCATCTGGAATAACAAAAACCTAGGATAGGAAAAACTATTCTCAACAATAAAAAACCTCTGGTGGAATCACCGTGCCTGACCTCAAGCTGTGCTACAGAGCGATTGTGATAAAAACTTTATGGTACTGGTACAGCGAAAGACAGGTAGATCAATGGAATAGAATTGAAGACCCAGAAATAAACCCACACATCTATGATCACTTGATCTTTGACAAAGAAGCTAAAACCATCCAGTGGAAAAAGACAGCATTTTCAACAAATGGAGCTGGCTCAACTGGTGGTTATCATGTAGAAGAATGTGAATTGATCCGTTCTTATCTCCTTGAACAAAGCTCAAGTCTAAGTGGATCAAAGAACTACACATAAAACCAGAGACATTGAAACTTATAGAGGAGCAAGTGGGGAAAAGCCTTGAAGATATGGGCACAGGGGAAAAATTCCTGCACAGAACAGCAATGGCTTGTGCTGTATGATGGAGAATCGACAAATGTGCCTCACAAAATTACAAACCTTCTGTAGGGCAAAAGACACTGTCAATAAGACAAAAAGGCCACCAATAGATTGGGAAAGGGTCTTTGCCAGTCCTAAATCAGATAGGGGATTAATATCCAATATATATAAATAACCCAAGAAGATGGACTCCAGAAAATCAAATAGCCCTATTAAAAAATGGGCTACAGAACTAAACAAAGAATTCTCAAATGAGGAATGCGGAATGGCTGAGAAGCACCTGAAAAAGTGTTCAACATCCTTAATCATCAGGGAAATGCAAATCAAAACAACCCTGAGATTTCACCTCACTCTAGTCAGAATGGCTAAGATCAAAAATTCAGGAGGCAGCAGATTCTGGCTTGGATGTGGAGAAAGAGGAACACTCCTCCATTGCTGGTGGGATTGCAAGCTGGTACAACCACTGTGGAAATCAGTCTGGAGATTCCCCAGAAAATTAGACATAGTACTACCAGAAGATCCAGCAATACCTCTCCTGAATATATACCCAGAATGTGGGGCATTGGGCTATGCACAGACAGGCTGGTCTCCAGTTGAGCTGAGGTCTGAACCCCAGAAGTGGTGATAATTCACCTACATGACATGGTAGGCATTCCCTTATGCTCCTGGAACCTGGCTCCTCCCTAAGTTACAGTCCCCATAAGAGAAGCATGGCTAAAAGTCACTTAGGCAATGGCCCAAGCTTCTGGCCTTCAGGCTAAACTCCTCCCCAGTTACCTAGCAACAGTGAAGACCATAAAATGGGCTCCAACTTGCTTTCTTACCTCTCACTTGTCTCTCTTACTTCTCACTCTCTTGCCTCTCACCCCTCTCTCACTCCCTCTCTCCTCCTCCTCCTCTCTCTCTTATTCTCTCTCTCTCTCTCTCTCTCTCTCTCTCTCTCTCTCTCTCTCTCTC
>NC_034610.1:34550741-34600170 GCF_900095145.1 Mus pahari
ATGATATGCACTCACTGATAAGCGGATATTAGCCCAGAAACTTAGACTACCCAAGATACAATTTGCAAAACACATGAAACTCAATAAGAAGGAAGACCAAAGTGTGGATTCTTCGTTCCTTCTTAGAATGGGGAACAAAATACCCATGGAGGGAGTTGCAGTTACAAAGTTCAGAGCTGACACAGAAGAAAGGACTATCCATAGACTGCCCACCTGGGCATCCATTCCATTTACAACCACCAAACCCAGACACTATTGCCCCTGCCGGCAAGTTTTAGCTGACAGGACCCTGATATAGCTATCTCTTGTGAGGCTATGCCAGTCCCTGGGAAATATAGAAGTGGATGCTCACAGTAATCTATTGGACGGAACTCAGGGCCCCTAATGAAGGAGCTAGAGAAAGTACCCAAGGAGCTAAAGGAATCTGCATCCCTATAGGAGGAATAACAAGATGAACTAACCAGTACCCGCCAGAACCCTGTCTCTACCTGCATGTGTAGCAGAGGATGGCCTAGTCAGCCATCAATAGAAGGAGAGGCCCCTGGTCTTGCGAAGATCATATGCCCCAGTACAGGGGAGTACCAGGTTCAGGAAGCGGGAGTGGGTGGGTCGGGCACAGGGAAGGGGGAGGGTATAGGGGACTTTAGGGATAGCATTTGAAATGTTAATGAAGAAAATATCTAATAAAAAATTAAACAAACAAACAAACAACAACAAAAAAAGAACTATAATCCTCAAGACAAACCACAGAGATAAAAGAACAAAAAGAGATGGGTGAAGTCAAGAGAGAAGAAGGGACTCAATCGCTATGGCCATGCCATGTTGTACACAAAGCATGAACTGAGTGGTAGGCTGTCCGGGAGCCAGCTATGCTTTAGTCATGAGTAACAGAGATGAGGAAAGAGTAACTCCCAAAGTTGACCTTCCTTCCCTGGGTTGAAGAACAGTGGGAGCAGTCCTGGGGTGCAGCAGCCTCCTTAGCAGCTCTCGGCCTCTACCAGGGCTGTCTCCTTAGCTGCTCTCTCTCTGCTTTACCAGGGCTGCCTCCTTAGCAGCTCTCTCTCGGCCTTTACCAGGGCTGCCTGGCTCAGCTTCGCAGTGAGTTGTGGTCTCCTCCCTGTCAAATCACACAGCTGGGTCTGTGTTCAGCTTGGCTGGTGGTTGTTGTTGTTGTTGTTGTTGTTGTTGTTGTTGATGTTGTTGTTGTTGTTGTTGTTGATGTTGTTGTTTTCTTTCCTGTCCATTGAATGTCTTCTACCCCACAGTCCCCACACAACTTTTGTGAATTGCAGAAGTGTTCCCCCCTTCCTCTCTCTAGAGTATAATCTTAATTTTTCATACTGTGACTTTGCTTTTCTTCATTGGATCACATGGAGGCAGCTTCTTGTCTGCCATCTTACCAGGAAGTCTTATGATTATTTTTGCTCAAAATGAGATATGCTGGGCTGCCTTGTCTGTTCCTGGTTTGGAGGTAATTTTTAGAGTCTCAATTTTTTTTCCCAGGTTGTAGTTTGCTGGAACCTTGTCATAATTAGCTTCAGTTGACAGCTTGACACCCTGGGAAGAGAGGGCCACAATTGTGAAACTGCCTCCATTTGGATTGACCTGTGTACACGCTTGCGTGGGTGTATTTTTAACTGAGCAAGTCAGTAAGGACATTCCTCCATGGTCTCTGCTTCAGTTCCTGTCTCTAGGTCCCTGTCTGGAGCTCCTGTCCTGGATTCCCTTGTTGATGAACAGTAACTTGTAAAACAAAATAAAACCTTTGTCCCCTAAGTTATGTTTGGACAATGTTTTATCACAGCAACAGGAAAGTATGCTCATCTTAACAAGTAGTTTTCAAGGTTCAAGATGTCTCAGATAGGCACTCCTTTTATGTGAACCCCAATTTTGTCCTGGCTTAGATTGTGCCGTGCATTTAGCAATTCTTCACTGAATTCACTTATTGCAAAGCATCCCACTAAATCTATTTTCCACAAAAATTACTTCGAAACCAGTTGTTCTTCATTCTTAAAATGTATTACATCTATTATTTTAAAGATTTATGTATGTGGGTGTTTTTCGTGGTGTATATCTGTGGGTTTTGTGTATGCAGCACCTACAGAGGCCAGAATAGAGTTGGATCACCTGAAATCAGAATTATAGATGGTTCTTAGAGTTGCCATGTGAGTACTGAGATTCAAATCTAGTTCCTCTGGCAAAGCTGCCAGTGCTCTTAGATAATGAACCATCCCTCCAACCCCTACATTTAATTCTAAAGACATAAATTTAAGGGTCAATAGATACTATTCTATTTATGTGGACAGAAAGTCATATTTTTTGTATCAGTATATTCACTCAGCCTTACAGAATGTTTTTGAATCTTGGTGCAGGCAATGCTTTCCTGTTGACCAAATGGCCACGATTAAACAGGAGCAAGATTTATGCTGGAATTCTATTATTTTAATACTGCTCCAAGCTTTCCAAAAGAAAGATTTATCTCCACTCTTATCTGCTCATCTCATAACACTATAGCATAAATATTGCAGAAATAAAAATTCACTGTTTCAAGAACATTCTAAATCTTTCAAATTGCAACTGAATGTTAAAAAATTAAGAAGATACACATGTCCCACTTAGAGCTAAGCACTGTGCACACTCTTAGTTTCTGCATCTTGACCTGTTGAGGGTCTCTGTTAATTGCCATCACCTGCAAGGAGAAGCTTCTCTGGGGGACGGCTGAGAAATGATCTGATTTATGGTTGCAGTAATAAATCACATGGAGCTCTTTGACAGTGTTCATTTGGCAGAGCGGTGGGTTCTCCCCTAGAGCTTGTGACCTATCTAGACATAGGCCTCTGGCCCTTTTAACAGGGAGTGCCACAGGTGGGGCTGGAAACCATGTTATTCAGCCAGAGGTGGCTACAGTGTTATCCTGGGACAACAGGGTAGTGGGATGCAAGAACTGGCATCAGTTGTGACAGCATGCACAAGACCTGCTATAGTCAGATAAAATCCCATCATAGGGAAGGCAGGTACAAACTTCACCAATAGCAGAGGGACTGCCAGCATTGGACAGCTGTAATAGAGACAGTCTACTCTCTTTAACAATGTGACTCTCCACATCCCGCTAGGTTCATTGCATAACACAATAGGCCCTACTCCCAAGACTAGCTGAGTAACAGAAACTGGACTCAATGGGGAATATGAGGAAAAACAGAAGACATGTCAAACTTTAGTGAACAAGGGATAGGAAAAGAGGTCAGTTTACAGAGAAGCTGAGAGAAGGGTTGAATATGTTCAAAATATATTATTTGAATCAAAGAAATAATAAAATATTACAATTTTAAAGAAAAAGCTAGATTGTGACTCAGTAGTAGTACACTTTCCTGGTGTATACAAGAATTGAGATGCAATACCTAATACCCTGAAATCCAACAGTCAACTGATCAACAGAAAATTTAAACATTGCCGAGATCGCCATTAGCTTTGCTTCCCATTTTGTCCATGACTTTGTTTCTTACAACAATATTGTCTTGAAAGAAACCAAGACTTCCATAGAAGACAGCAGACTGCATGTTGCCTCCATGAGACACAGTGAAGGGAGAGAGTTGGGTTATGAAAGAATCTAACTCCATCCTCAATAAAAACAGAAGAAGAGAGAGGGGGTTGATAGGACAGCTGATCAGTGTGGAGAAACAGAAGGATAGCATCCATAGGGACAAGTTCCCACGTAGCTCCAGCCATGAAGACAGGTGAGAAAAGAAGCCTCCTTCAAAAGGGGAAGCCGGGTGGCCCTGCTGAGAGAAGACTGAGTATGCTGCCCATAGGACAAGCTCACACTGGAATCCCGGTCTGGGTTTTGGTGAGACAGCACTGGCTTAGATAGAGATCTGTGATCAAGTTCCAGCATGAGACAGAACGTATTGTTTAAAACTGAGCTATCCTGGGGGCCATGGCTTTATGTGAAAGACAGCGCAACAGGAAACCATTTCAGAGAGTGGGAGGGACAGAGCCGACAAACCCAAAGCACAGAGGATGAAAGGATTAGCTTGGGAAACTGGATAGAGGAAGGTAGCCCCACCCAAATGATACACTTAGATGAGCTGACACCCTCGTCTAAGTATACTTTTGGAGTCTGATAACCTTTAGCCTAAGATCATTGGCTCTAAGCAAACCTCTGGAGACACATGTCACCGTTGCAGAGGCTGAGATATTTCAAGCTTCATAGAGACATCCATAGCTGCATCCCTCCAGCAGGATGCTTAGTCAAAATGCCAAAAGAACAAGTCAAATAAACAATAGTGGAATCTACTGAGGAAAAAATTGCAATTCACTTACACATACAGACTCATCAAAATAACACCATAAATCTTGATACCATAAATTCCAGGAACATGTGTACCAGTGTATACCAAGGTCTGAAAGTAAATAACTGTCGATTATCATTAACATGATCTCAAAAGCCCATGGGAAAATTGACAGAGAAGTAAGACATTTCAAGACAAGCCCAAACTAACCAGTGACCATCAAACCAAAATGTAAGTAGATGCTTAAAGGAATCTTATATAGAGGGGAGGAAGGGGTATCAACCAAGAGAGCACAGCAGAATAAATTTCATTCAAAAATAGATGATCAAAGATGACTATGGTAGAATCCACCGTATCTAACACAGTACCAAAGCTGAAGTGACTTCCTATGTCTCCTCTGGGTAGACTAAAAGTAGGCACCAATAACAAGAGAGCAGGAAAGAGCCTGCTAAGAGTGAACATCATATTTGAAAAACACAGTAGAAAACCGAAGATGTCAGAAAAATTATTTTTAAAGTTCTTAGCATCAATGAAAAGGAAAGCAGGCCTCTCTCTGGAGAAGCCCATACCCACAGTTTGGTGTGGACTGCCATTTTCCTAAATGTCTGTCTATTAACTCTCACACCCAAATCTATGTAAAACAAACAAACAAACAATTAAAAAACTTCTTAATCAGCTCTAATTCTGTTTCATAAAAACGTAAGTGCGTAACTTACCAGAATTTTTAGAATGCAGCTTATAAAGTTCTGCAAGGAGAATCTTTAGCTACTCGTGTCTACATTAAAAAGCCAGAGAGATCATAAATTGCTTAGTGATGCTACAGAGACACAAAGTTGGTATGTGGCAAGAAACAATAAAGATTAGAACAATAATTAGTGAAATTTGGCAAAGAACAATACATGCTCATCAAACCAAGAATTGTTTTTTTTTAAATCATAACATGATTGATAAAAAAGAAAAATAGAAGGTACCAATTAATCAGATTGGTGATGGGATTCAGCCTCTTGTGTGAACTCAAAGTCCCCTTGGGTCCCTTTAAGCCTTTTCTCTAGTCCCTCACCATTTCTTTGTGACTCTTGCAGGCCCACAAAGCCACTCTAGCAGGGCTCCACAGCAGCCATGTTAGGCTGGGACTCAAGTAAGTCATCTTTCATCATTTATAAACAAACTTGATCATTGTTCCTGTGCTTCATTTTTGCCTCCCCAGACTTCCTCTTCATCTACTGAAGCCTGCCCACAGAAGCTGCTCCTCCAGGCCCGCCTCTATCACCTAGAGACTCTGCCTCTTGGTGTTTACCCAGAATCTCTTTAGCTCTTTTGGCTATTCTTTTCAGCCTTTTCTTTCCATAAATATTTATTCCATTTTTCCTCCCAGAAACCTGCAGTACTACTCATTGCCAGAGACCCTACAGCCACCACACTTGAGTAGAACCCAGTGCTAGCAACAGGTTTTTTTGTTTTGTTTTGTTTTTGTCTTATTGTTTTCTGTTTTTTTTTTTTTGAGTGTTCCGACTTTCTTTTCTTTCTATTTTGTTTGTTTGTTTGTTGTTTGGGGGAGTTATTTTGATAGAGAAAGAATGAGAGTGAAAGAAATATGGGCGGGTAGAGAGTTAGGAAAGAACTGAGAAAAGTTTGAGAAAGGGAAAGAATGTGGTCAAACTAGGTTATATGTTATATGGGACATGGTTTTACCTTGATATCAACATGGTACTGATGCTTCATCCTTATAGACTAGTGTTCATAGTACTAGGAGATGCCATATATACTACCAGAGGTGAAAATTAATTATCAGTCTTACCCAATGTGAATCCCGTGAACTACAATAATAACTAGTTTGGTGCCTGCTGGTGCCATCATAGCATGGTTGTCATGGGAACACTAACCAGTTTCTAGTTAGATTGAGGGCCTGCTACACATGTTGATAGCCACACCTGGTCCTGGCCTTTGGAGGATGGAAACATTTCCTGGATGATGTTAGATGTAAATTGCTTTTAGTATTACAGAGTAGGCACAGAAGTTTCCTTGTAAATCATTTGCTTCCTCAATGGGCTTTAAGCCATTAATCTCAACCCCTATATCTGTAGGTGTGTAGAGTTCAAGGCTAGACTGTCAGTGTTCAATGGTGCCTGCTGTTTTCTATGTGGATCACAAATCTTTGGATAAATTCATTTAGTGCTGCATTAGTGAATGCTCCATGAAATAGCAAAATCCTTAGTGTGTAAAGTTGTGGATCCTAACGCTGGACAATGCAAGCGCAATGTAGCTTGTTGTATACAGTCTTGTATTTTTCCCCCAGACTTCATGAGTCTGATTCATAGTCTGGACCAGTGGCTTCATAGTCTTTGCCTTTTACAAACACAAGCAGAGTCTAACATATTCACAGACTCTTTCTCAGGTGTCACCATAGGGCCGGGATTCAAGGACCACCCTAGTTCTGGTTAATGCCCCTGTTGCCCTTTAATCAGTCAATACTCTTTCGGCATTTGGATGACTACTTGAAAACCCAGGAGGGTAAGTAGTGACATCTCTGGGCCTGTGGTCTCTTGTTTCTTGGAATTCAGCCCCTTTGTGCTCATCAGTCTCCTGGTTGGTGGCTCAGTTTCTGGGAGCTCCCAGAGGTCCAGGTTAGTTGACCCTGTTGGTCTTCCTATGGGGTTACCATCCCCTTCAGTTCCTTCAATCCTTCCCCTAACTCTTCTGTAGGAGTCCCCGACCTCCCTCCAATCCTTGGCGGTGAGTTCTGTACCTGACTCAGTCAGCTGCTGCTAGAGCATGGCTCCTGCCTGCAAGCACAACACAGCTTCAGTAACTGTATCAGGGATTGCTACCCACCAATGGGATAGAGCCCAAGTTGGGCCAGTGTACTGGTTAGTTTTATGTCAACTTGACACAGCTGGAGTTACCACAGAGAAAGGAGCTTCAGTTGGGGAAATGCCTCCATGAGATCCAGCTGTAAGGCATTTTCTCAACTAGTGGCCAATGAGGGAGGTCCCTTGTGGGTGGTGCCATCTCTGGGATGGTAGTCTTGGGTTCTATAAGAGAGCAGGCTGAGCAAGCCAGTAAAGAACATACCTCCATGGCTTCTGCATCAGCTCCTGCTTTCTGACCTGCTTGAGTTCCAGTCCTGCATCCTTTGGTGATCAACAGCAGTATGGAAATGTAAGCCAAATAAACCCTTTCCTCCCCAACTTGCTTCTTGGTCATGATGTTTGTGCAGGAATAGAAACCCTGACTAAGACAGCCAGTCATTGGTCAATCATTCCTTCAATCTCTGATCCATTTTTGTCCCTGCACTTTTTTTTTTAGACAGGAACAATTTTGGGTTGAAAGTTTTGTGGGTAGGTTGATATTCCCATCTCTCTACAGGGGGTCCTGTCTAACAACTAGAGGTGGTCTCTTCAGGTTCCATATCCCCACTGTTGGATATTTCAGCTAAGGTCACCTACCTTGAGTCCTGGAAGCCTCCTCCATCCCAGGTATCTGGAACTTTCTAGAGGTTCTCCCTACCCCTGCAGGTACATATTTCCATTCATTCTCCTGGCCCTCTGAGCTTCTCTCCTGTATCCCTCCCACTACCCGATCTTGCTTCCTTTTTACCCCCCCCCCCATTCCACCCAGGTCCCTTTCTCTCTCTGCCTCTCATTATTTTGTACTCATTTCTCAGGGAGATTTAAGCATCTTCACTTGGCCTTCTTGTTTAGCTTCTTGGGTCTGTGGACTGTACATGAGTATTCTGTAATCTTTGGCTAATATTCATTTATCAGTGAGAACATACCATGCACGTCCTTTTGGTTCTTGTTCACCTCACTAAGGACAATATTTTCTAGTTCCATCCATTTGCCTGCAAAATTCATGATGTCCTTACTTTTAGTAGCTGAATAGTATTCCATTGTGTAAATAAACCACATTTTCTGTATTCATTCTCCAGTTGGGGGATATCTGAGATGCTTCCAGTTTCTGGGTAGTATGAATAAGGCTGCAATGAACATAGTGAAGCATGTATCCTCATTATTGGTTTTTATCAAGATAGCATTAGTGTTATTAGTGTGTGATATCTGTAGATGCACTTTCCATAGCACAGATGGGTTTCTAAGAGACTTTAAGAAGTCAGTTCTCTCCTCTCATCTTTATGTAGCTTCCAGGGATTGAACTCAGGTTGCTATGTTTTCATGGCAAGCCCTTTTACACTCTGAACTATCTTGGAGGCCCTTGGTGATTGATCTCAATGTCTATTAACATTTATCAGAGTGTTAACATGTGCACTGCTAGAGCAAACAAAGCTAATAATGCTCCTTTCCTCAGGGATCCATCACGTACACAGTTTTACAAAGATGATTCTGTCTAGCTCTGTAAAAATGATAATTGAATTTCAGGGAAGTCCAAGGATGGTTGACATGTGTGACTACAGGACCTTATGGAAATTATGAGAAATGTATGTTCAAGAAATTATGGGAAATCTTTCACTCTATTCCTTATAATGGTGTTTGGGAGATTTTTCTTGAAGAAAAGAAAAAATAAAAAAGACATTGGGTAAGAGACATGATGGAGCATTACTTAAGAGCATGTAGTGCCCTTTCAAGGGACCCAAGTTCAATTCCTAGCATACATCTGACATTTCACAATTGCCCAAACCCCATTACAGTGTACCCAATGACCTCCTCTGGCTTCCATGGACACTGTACTCACATGACATGCCTGGGTAGTGGGAGTCATCTTTTGAGTCCTAAAACATTATGTTTACTTATTGTCTCTGGGCTCATACTCTCTACTTGCAAAATGTCAACATTGTGTCTGCCAGCACAATCATGTTCTTTTAGCTCTTCCTTAATCTCATCTCCATCACACTTGCTTTTAGTTATGTCTTTTAAAGAAGCCATGCATTCCATAGACATTTTTTTAAAGATATATTTTTAAAAATTTTTTCAAAAGATTAGAGATGAAAGAGAGAATCTTGCAAGAGGTTCCAATGAAGCCCAAAGTATCATCACAGAATGTTTTTAAAAGTTATTTTTAGCTGGGCGTGGTGGCGCACGCCTTTAATCCCAGCACTTGGGAGGCAGAGGCAGGCAGATTTCTGAGTTCGAGGCCAGCCTGGTCTACAAAGTGAGTNCAGCCTGGTCTACAAAGTGAGTTCCAGGACAGCCAGGGCTATACAGAGAAACCCTGTCTCGAAAAACAAAACAAAACAATATGTTGAAAACTTGGAAAATCTTAAAAACACTGATAAATTCCTAGACACATAGGACGTCAGTTAAAACCATTATCACCTTGCATTTTTATCCCAGCTACAGCAACACACACACACACACACATACACACACACACACACACACCATAGATTTTAATTATTAGAAAAACTAAATCAAAAGTTAGACAGCCCTGCTCCTAATTCTATGAGAGGACCTGACTGTTGGTTTGCCAAGGCATCAACAGGAATAGAACAAGCATATATCTAGAATAATTCTTCCTAGGAAAAGTGGAAGAATCACTTTGATTAAAAGTACAAACGGCAAGAGAAAAGATTTCCAAGATTTACACTTCACAAGCAGTGACAAATGTCCTACCTGATATGCATGGTGGGCCAGATAAGGGCAGGCACATGTCTGCAGGGTGGGGAATTTTTCATGCTGAGATCTCCCATCTAACAGTTCAGAATAGCTGTGAGCTAGCCTCCTCCTTTGATCAGGGCTTCCCAAAAGAAAATTCCTCTCCTTAGCACATGCTGAACTATTATAAAATAAAAAAAGCAACCTATAAGCACAGGTTATTCGCATGATTTCTTGATTAGGTGAGTGTTGAATCTCGAGAACATTAACAAATAAAAATCTCCATGAGAAGTTGGAAAATAAAGACTCTTTTCCACTCATACGACTAACTCTGAAAACAATCCCCCTTCCTCGTGTTCTGAGTTGTGACTCTCCATGGCTTGGTCCATCAGTGATCAAAGGCTAAGGAATAACCAACTGAAAAAGAAGTACAATGTCAAGGACAAATGACTAAACCATAGCCCAGAAATTGTCTTACGTACCCACAGGCAGGGCAAGACTATTCCTTGGAGAGCTTTCTCGTTCTGTGAGGCCAAAGTTGCTTCAGGGTATATCCAACATTCCCCACTATCTTTATAGACATGGCTACTGTACACACAAAAAACGTAAGAGTCATCCAACCAGCTCTAGGCTAAGAGAAGAGCAATATAATCATGACAGCCCTGAGAAATACTTAGTCAGCTTTTTTCAAAGGATTTTTATTTTTTTTTAAATTTCAAATCCTCTAGAAGGTAAAAATGTGAAAGACATGGCCCCAATAGACCTCTACGCCTTTCTCATCAGACTGTGGAAAATTAAGAGTCTCCTCTTGTTAAACAGGAAAGGTTAGCATTTAATAGTTAATGAAGCCGAGAGAATCTGAACAGATAAGAGTGCTGTCGGCTCAGGCTGTACTCGGACAAGCCCAAATCCTCTCTTATCTTGTCTAAGAAATGTCATTTGTTGGCAAGACACTGCTTTAAGCACAGGGAGGGAGGATCAGGAACATGTACAAGGAAAGTGGCATCCTTTGGGGGTGGGGGAGCTAAGGCAGAATAAAGAAGGACTTCTGCTTTGCATTTTATAGATACTGCTGCGGCAACAGACTGCCTTTCTTCCTTGTGTTCCAAATGTGAAACCTTCTAGTAGACAAACCAAAATACAGTATTATAGACATTCCGTGAGACACTACCACCCCTTGCTGCTTACACTGTTCTTTATTCAACCATCTTCACATTCAAGATCCTAGCATTGAGGAAGTGTTCTGAGCCCAGTGAAATCCAGAGGGAACAGTGAAGCAGGTAAACGTTCTCATATAAAGGAACCCTGACAACCCTTCGACACAAGGGTGGAGTCCAGACTGTGAGTGAAGTAAGAAGCTTGCCCCAATTCAAACCCCACTCTTTCTTTCAATGGTTCTTCTGGCTTAAAACTAACTCAGCCTCCTAATTCTCTAGAAAATAACACAGTTAATGTTGTGATATTGCTTCTGTCAAAGCTTTACCCATTGCTCCCATCAGTATCTCTTGCTCAGGGACTGATGTGACGATGTCTCTTTGTTCTCCTGATTGGCTGACTATGTAGCACATAACTCTTTGTCCCTCTTTTGCCCATCATGCTTTCAAGTTCTTCTTTGCTTTTCTTCCTGTTATCTATTTATTTTACCCATAAGCTTCTCTCCTACCCTTTCTTATTCTATAGCAATATATCCATAACTCATATGTTTTCAGACTGCTTTGCTGAACATGCCTTACAGATCTCTGCTTTATCTGATGAACAGTTCACCAAGAAGACATTATTTCTTCCAACTACAGGTGGCCCAACCTCCAAACTTTAGCAACTTGCCTTAACATTCTCTCTATTCCCAGTGTCATTTCCAGGCCCAGGGCCTCTTCCCGTTCAAACCTCTTGCTCACTTGAGACTTACGACACCATCTCTCCTCAACATAGGTCTTTGCTTCATTCTTTTGTTGTTTTGGAAGTACATATCTTGTAGCTTTAGTCTTTCTCCTAATGCCCATCTCCATTTGAGTTTTCTTTCCTGTTTATGTCCCTCTGTGGGACACCTTTTCTTCTGAAAGTTTGATCCTATAGTGTGTGTGTGTGTGTGTGTGTGTGTGTGTGTGTGTTAGAATTTGTATTATTATTACTTTACTTATTCACTTTACATCCTTCTCACTGTCCTCTTTCCCAGTCATCACCCTCTCCCACAATCCTTTCCTCATCTCCCCTCCCTCTCTCCTCCCTACTGGGTATCCCCCACCGTGGTACAGCAAGTCTCTGTGAGACTGGGCACATCCTCTTCCATTGAGGCCAGACAAGGCAGCTCAGCCAGAAGAACATATGCTACGTGCAGGCAACAGCTTTCGGGATAGCCTCTGCTCCAGTTGTTCAGGACCCACACGAAGGTCAAGCTACACATCTACATATGTGCAGGGAGGCCTAGGTCCAGCCTGTGTACGTTCTTTGGTTGGTGGTTCAGTCTCTGAGAGCCCCAAGGGTCCAGGTTCTAATAATTGTCACTTTTTCCCCATTTGAGAGCACAGCTCTCAAGGTCTCACACTCATCATGGCAGATGTCTGAACACATTGCCTTCCATTATCCTGTCTTAATTCTTGAGGTCTGTAGTTTATGTTCACCATCCCCTCAAGCAAATTTAGTCCCTATATGTGCCTTTCTGTGCATCAGCCCTACTCAATCCTTTAGCAATTCTGCCTCCGTGACTTATTGTTCAAGTCACATTCATTTATTGTCTTTTCAATGTCCCAGATAGACTTTCACTTTGGACAATTCAGCTCTAAGACTTTGTGGTCCTATTTCTCATACAATAATGGTGACTATTATGTGATCAAATATACGTGACTCTCAAGATCAAAATACTGCTCACTCCACTCCTATTTTTAGCATTGACTCTGGAACTGTTTACTTACCTCTGACACTATAGCAGATCACCTGCTTCTAACAGATCTCTGGGTCTGAGGGGAGTTCCTCCCAGACCATTGTCTGGATGCCACCAAGTCCTGAGAATCACTCTCGATCCTCACCATGACTCTGATATAGCTGCCACTATCCATTGACTTGGGATTTGATGCATTACATTGATTTGTCACCCTTTGTTCACAGTGAATTCCCCATGATTCTTCTCTAACATGTGCTTTACCAGATACCATGAATTATGCCTACTAGATAGGACATTAGAACTTACTAGTGTCCGCATCCATAGGCTTACATAGCAGTAAAGGTTTCTAAAGCCCCATTTTGATCTTTCTCGTCGTCTTTCTCATTAGAGTTCCCTCAGAATCTTTGCTTCATCTTCATGACTGTCTTTAATCCTCAGCTCAACCCTAAGGATTCAGAGGCTGAATTTAATTCTTAGTTGATATTTTGCTCTTAAGAGTTACAGCAAATATTTTCCTTACAACTAACTCCACTATACACATTAAAATTTCCTCAGTGTAAAACAAAGAAGAAGCCTACTGTATTGGAGAAAATCCTCTGATTTCTGAGGAAAATTTAACCCAAAAGGAACTTTGAAATTTTATATTTAAAGCCAAAATAGTGGTTTTCTTCACTTTAAAAGAGTAAATCTGCCAGAGAGATGGCTCAGTGGTTAAGAGCACTGATTGCTCTTCCAGAAGTCCTGAGTTCAATTCCTAGCAACCACATGGTGGCTCACAACCGTCTGTAATGGAATTCTATGCCCTCTTCTGGTGTGTCCAAACAAACAAACAAATAAATCTTGGGCAGTGGTGGCACACGCCTTTAATCCCAGCACTTGGGAGGCAGAGACAGGCAGATTTCTGAGGTCAAGGCCAGTCTGGCAATGAGTTCCAGACACCCAGGGCTATACAGAGAAATCCTGTCTCAGAGAGAGAGAGAGAGAGAGAGAGAGAGAGAGAGAGAGAGAGAGAGAGAGAGGAGTAAATCTTAAAATTTGCCATATGCATATTTTTACTTACTATAATGTTTTTATTTGAAATGTAAAAAAATAATATAAGCACACATTTATGTTTACAAATTCTTTGTTTAAATTCTGTATAGAGAGGTATATAGAGGTATAGTATTTATTTGTATTCACTGAACAAAATATGTATCTAGTCCTTTTAAATGTCTGTGATGAAACATACATAGCTTATATTATAATAATTAATGACTATTTCCTTTATTAGAGACTCAGTCAATGATCAAAATGATATATTTTCCAAAACTAGTAAGTATCAATTTTCTTATAACAACTCAGGGATACTAATAATATTATGGGCTGAGGTCTGCTCCCATGCACAATACAGCCAACTAAAATCCCATAATGCCACTAAATAAATACATGCTGACGGTCACAGAGCAACTGTTCCTGTCCCTGTGCTACTGTTCCCGTCCCTGTGCTGACCACGCCCTACCCTTCCTCAGCTCCCAACCGAACTAGCTGGCCCCATCAGCTCATAGAGCTATTTCCTATCTGAGACATTACTTTCATCTCTGTGTTGGAATGAGTCATTCTTTTCCCAAGAATGAGTAGGGTCCTGGGTGATCTTCCAGTGGGGAGAAGACAGGCTTTGATCCTTTAAACTGCAGAGAAGTTGCTCACCACCCCCCTGAAGTGCAGAGAGAATGATTCAAAAGCCTGGAGACATGGTTAAAGGGCAGACTGGCTCCTGCTACCAGAGAAAGGGGAAGGAAGAATGACTCAGAAGCATAAGACTACCGATGAGAGCCTATTTTTTTTGCTTAAACATTTGGGAAGAAAGTACCGTCAGATTGTAATTTTGCCTGCTTTGTAACACTGATATAAAATAAGCGTGAATTATCAACCAAATGACTTGGAGTAATAATGTATGGTATGCAGCAGTAGGCCCCCAGGCTGAGCACACCTCTCAGTGAAACTAAACTTGGAATCCTTTTATTATAATGCGGCAGCTTTAAAAAGTAAAAAATCCTGGTGGATCTTAAATTAGAGCTCACAGCCTTTCATACAAATTATTTTCTGCCTCTAATCTGGGGTATGTCAAATCTTTCGCCACTTAATAGAAAAAATGAATACATACATGTCAATTTGAGTGACTTTCCTCTTTTTTTTTTAAATAGATTTATTTACTTCATGTATATGAGTGCTCTATATGCACGCACACATGCATACCAGAAGAGGGCATCAACCCCATCATAGATAGTTGTGAGCCACCATGTGGGTGTTGGGAATTGAACTCAGGACCTCTGGAAGAACAGCCAGTATTCTTAACTACTGAGCCATCTCCCCAGAACCCATGACTTTCCTCTTTAAATGAAAGCTACAATGACATTGTTTCTTTGCAGCAAACTGTTACTGTGTTCCAACTTCTTGCTTGTGCAGCGCCTGTCCGATTCTGCTGGTATATGTACCAGCTGGACTTTACAGTCCTAGTTAGTAGTACACCATGGGGCCACTGAAGATTTAAGACTACTGCCCTAATGTGTACTCAGCCTGTTTATTTAACCTACCTTTAAGAGAATAATGCAACAATTAACCTTACTTGCCTTAGATCCCAAACAATCAAGCTTTTTTACTCTAAATATATGCATGACTATAATCTTAAGATATGTACTCTTCCACGGCCGTAGCCCAATGTTAATGCATGTATATTTGTATGTGTGTTATGAAAATTGCTTGCTAGAAAAAAGGCTGAAAGTAGCCTTAAAAAATAAATATCCACCATAAGTGTTGGAAGCAGCATTTAGATATGAATTGATGGTGTCTGTTTGCTATTGGGGTCAGTTGGAGTCACTGACTTAATTCCTTATAAAACTGTAAAGCATCCTTCATTCCTTCCCCCACATGACGCTTTCTGCGTTGATCTTCAACAGAGAGAGGACAGCTAGGGATAGATGGGTTCAGTCAGGCAGACAGAGGGACAGTGACAGATTCACAAGACTTCCTTCGGGCAGGCACAGATCCAGAAACACAGATTCAGATCAGGCAACAGATAAATGGGGACCTTGGGAGACACAAAGAGAGTTAACTCTAGCTTTCAAATCTGGGCTCACTCGTGCTTGTATCACACCATGGGGAAGTCTTTGATTTCTTTCCTTTATATGTCACTGGTATGTGATATTGGTGACTGAGTTTAGGATTATTGTACTCAAAACAAACCTCACCCCCCACACACACACTCCCGCCCCCCCCCCAAAAAAAATCAGAGGTTTCTTTGGTTTTCTGGGATTTGAGCATACCTCAGCCTGTTGCTTACATCCTCATCTGGGAGAAACAAAGATTTTATTGGGCTTATGCAGATGTCATAAATTCATGTGAATGCCATTCATGGTGGTGCAATGTGTGTTAACTGGAAGGAGTGTGGCAGGTGAGTAGAGGGGCTAGCAATTCGGGAGGCTCAGCTGTAAGAGGCACACCCAGGTGGGCCACGTTGTGTCTGTGAGTGTGTGTGTCTGTGTGTCTGTGTGTATGTCTGTATGTGTGTCTGTGTGTGTCTCTGTGTGTCTGTGTGTGTCTATGTGTCTGTGTGTGTCTATGTGTGTGTCTATGTGTGTGTCTATGTGTGTGTCTCTGTTTGTGTGTCTGTGTGTGTGTGCGTGCCCACACATGAGCCCACGCATATGTGCGTTGATGTGTATGTGTGTGTGTATGTGTGTGTGTGTGCTTGAGTGTGTGCTGTAAATCTCAGCAGCAGGGTATCCAGGGACTCATTGTGTGGATAGACCTCCATAACCCAGGCTTTCTTATTTATTTCTCAATACCCTTTCCAATTTTCTGAAAATTGTTTCAAGAAGAAGTAGGCACTACTTCCTGAACTAAACAACCAAATTCTTATTCGTGGGTGAAATGTTTCTGTGAAATGATCAGAATTACTGCAGTGAGCAAAGAAACTATGTAAAATAGGAAGCTATTAGTAAATGATTTAGAAGTCAAATACAACATTATTTTTAAAACCTTATTGAAAGCCAGTAGAGCAGGTGATTTCAAAAGGACCCCCCTTTTATACCGACTTCTCATCAAGCATATCACAGGCTCCCTAGTTAATAGCGTTAATATGTGTGTTTGAAGTAATGTGTTCATTATTTACAGCAATCATACATACTCCTCACTTTAATCTTTATTATGTTGTACAGATACTAATTCAGATGTAGTAGGTCCCCGGGGAGTGCGGTGATTTGGGAACAGGACCAAGGGTGGGGGTGATGAGAGGCAATGGAGTCACCTGACAAACCCCGAGAGACAGCAGCCGGGTGCAGATCTGAGTCTGTTCTGGGCAGCACCTAAGCTTATATCCAGTGTTTTAGCCAATCCCAAGTCCCTAAACTCCTGGCCAATGGTATCTTGCTGCAATGTCACAATGAAAACCCTGCCTGATGAGGTAGCTCCGAAGTAGCAGGATGGTGGGGATCGATCGATCGTCAGCTGTTAGGACTTCTACAGGGACGGAAGTAGTCACCCACTGCCCTGGCTGTTCCTTTGTGCTGTCTCACCTGTGTTTGGGGAAGTCCTCGTAGATCTAATGTTGGGTACACCAGATAAAGAGCCTTCAAGGAGTCACCGGAACCTGTGGCGCCTCACTTGCCATCCCACTCTTTCCTTCATAAGGCTAACCTCCTCTTCACGCCCCCCGACAAATATTAATCTTGTCACTAGACTGACAGAGGGATAGCAGTAGAAGATTAAAGGCCTCGGTCCTCTGAGGTTTCCTTTCTGAACACCGATTCAGCTGAAACAGTCAAGACAGACTTGACAGTGAGTGACGGGAAGGGAAAACTGTACCTGGCTGATTGGAAAGTGTTGGTGGTGTTTACTTACCTCCGAGGTCTGAACTGAAGCAAGGATCTGAAAGCTAAGAAAGTCACTGTATGCGGGGCCACTTTAGTGCTGACGGTAACCCCAGACCTCACTCCACAGGGAACATCCCAGACTGGTCCAGATGCTTCCCTCTGGGAGATGAGGGTAGCTTTGCTCTCCTTGGGGGCTCTGTACTCTCTTTCTGCTTCAGTGGTAGTGGGCGCCGTCGAAGCAAATATGTGTATCACCAGGCAGGTTTGCGGTGCTTCCTCCTGCTGTGAAATTTTTCTAATAAGTTCCATCTACACTCATGTCCACCACCTACATGCCAGCTTTTAGATACTGCAAGTCTCTTCCCGGTCTCAGTTCTCTGCCAGCCTCACGTTCACCACCCAGGACATACTCTGTGCTCACCTCCAAACCCTCCAGTCTTCTTCATACAACCCATAAAACTCCACTGCCCCCTCATGGCAATCTGTTTTTCAATTGTTTCTCTTCAGTGCATTCGAAAGTACAGAGGAAATGAACAAAAAGTTGGTTTTTATTGAATATTTTCTTTATTTACATTTCAAATGTTTTCCTCTTTCCAGGTTCCTTTAGAACCCCCCTATCCCATCCATTCTCTCCCTGCCTCTATGAGGGTGCTCCCCCACTCACTGCTGTCTCCCCCCCCCCAGGCATTCCTCTACACAGGGGCATTGAACAGCCTCAGACCCAAGGGCCTCTCCCCTCACTGATGTCCAACAAGGTCATCCTCTGCCACATATGCAGCCAGAACCATGAGTCCCTCCATGTGTACTTTTTGGTTAGCGATGCAGTCCCTGGGAGCTACAGGGTTCTGACCTCTTTACACTGTTGCTCCCTCCATGGGGCTGCAAACCCCTTCAGTTCCTTCAGCCCCTTCTCCAACTCCTCCATCACGTTGAGCCCAATGGTTAGTTGCAAGCATCCACCTCTATATTTGTCAGGAGACAGCCATATCAGGCTCCTGTCAGCAAGCACTTTCTGGAACCCAGCATCCACAATAACATCTGGGTTTGGTGTCTGTATATGGTATTGATCCCCAGGTGGGGCAGTCTCTGGATGACCCTTCCTTCAGTCTGCTCCACACTTTTCTCTCCACATGTCTCTCCTATGAGTATTTTGTTCACCCTTCTAAGAAGCACTGAGGCATCCACACTTTGATATTCAGTCTTCTTGGGTTTCATACAGTCTGTGAATAGTATCATGGGTATTCCGAACTTTTGGGCTAATATTCACTTATGAGTGTGTACATACCATGTGTGTTCTTTGGTGACTGAGTTACCCCACTCAGGATGATATTCTCAAGTTCCATCAATTTGCCTGTGAATTTCATGAAGTCATTGTTTTTAATAGCTGAGTAGTACTCCATTGTGTAAATGTACCACATTTTCTGTATCCATTCCTCTGTTGAGGGACATCTGGGTTCTTTCCAGCTTCTGACTATTATAAACAAGGCTGCTATGAACATAATGGAGCGTGTGTACTTATTACATGTTGGAGCATCTTCTGAGTATATGCCCAGGAATGGTATAGCTGGGTCCTCAGGTAGTACTATGTCCAATTTTCTGAGGAACCGCCAGGGTGGTTGTACCAGTTTGCAATCCCACCAGCAATGGAGGAGTGTTCCTCTTTCTCCACATCCTCTCCAGCATCTGATGTCTCCTGAGTTTTTTGATCTTAGCCTTTCTGACTGGTAGGAGGTAGAATCTCAGGGTTGTTTTGATTTGCATTTCCTTGATGACTAAGGATGTTCAGGTGTTTCTCAGCCATTCAAGTTTCCTCAGTTGAGAATTGTCTGTTTAGCTCCGTTTCTCAATTTTTAATAGGGCTATTTGGTTCTCTAGAGTCAAAAAGTTGGTTTTTAAAGCTCTGCCATAGTCATAAGAACTTCAGTTACCTGGAAGAAACATTTGGAGCGTGTTTTGTGTTCTATTTGCAAGTCCAGCTTTCAAATCCTGGGTCTAGGGCAAGTTGTATTTAGTTTCATTGTCACTCATTAAGTATAAATTTTAAAACTTAAGCAAATTGTGTTATTTCTTTGAGTCTTAGTTTTCTTATCTTTAAAATGAGACTTATCTGCTTGGAATGCATTAAAAACTGTGAGATATTACGCATTATCTCATAGCAATCAAAATTTAATGTACTTTTCGCAGTTTGATGTGGTTATGAGGTTAACGCTTTCCCCTTCACTTCAAATTTGTTCTTTAAAGATGTTCTACTTTGGGGATAATATTAAAGAAAATATAACTCCATTTCATAACAAACACTGGCCTCTGATCCCCCTAAAAAGATAGGAATTGTGTTTGCAGCAGTGAACCAGTATATTTAACATCTTTTGACACATTTTTCTTTCCTCTTTGGAAATTCCCTGTCCAAAAACCTCCCAGAATTTCCCAACAGACATCTTCCCCTCCATCACTTACAAGCATCCCTCTGTCTGACCCTGGAACAGGTCAACATTGTCTTTCTGCCTGTTTGCTATAGGCTACGTCCTTTCTGAAAGCCAGGAGTACAGAAGGGTGAAGTACATTTATCCACAGACTGAATGGCAGTAGGAAAGCAGTGACGTCATCGAGGCTGTTGCTGAGGACTTAGGTCTTTCAACCTGCCGCCAGTCTCCCTGTAATTCTTCCTCCTTTTATCTTTTCATTTATATTTCTGTCATGCGATGCATCCTGACCACAGCCTCTCCTTCCTCCACCCCTCCTCTTCCCCTTCCTTTCTTCTCCCCAGAACCACTGCTCCTCCATTTCCCACAGGAAGAGAATAAGCTTCCATGGGATATCAACCAAACACAGCATAAGAAGATTCAGTACCTAGTCACAGTCCCTCAGATCCGGGCTGGACAAGGCAACCCAGTCGGAGGAGAAGGGTTTCAGGAGCAGGAAAAGTTGGAGACGGCCCCCTTCCTACTTTTAGGAGTCCCTCGAGAGCACCAAGCTACACAACCACAACATGCATTTTAAAAGCTAGGAAGCAGAAGTTGGGAAGGGAAAGGGAATTTCCCACAGTCTGACCAGTTGGTCAGAGGAAGGTCTCACTTCCTCCCACCTCGTTTGTTATATACTCATGGATTATTTAAAGGCTGGAAGCAAAGGTTAGACCACATGGAACTTTAACTGAGATACCCCACAGTTAAGAAGACCGAGGATCCAACTCTCTTATTAAGGCAGTTTTTTTTTTTTTTTCCATTCGAGTGGAGGCTGAGGAAAATGAGATTTCAAAGGCCTCCCAATTTTGATTCATATGTGCCTATGTAGTATATACATGTATGCAATGGACATATGTGGGTGGTGTGCTGGTGTGTGTGTATGTGTGTGTGTGTGTGTGTGTGTGTGTGTGTGTGTGTGTGTGTAAGTTAGAGGTCAAGGTTGACATCTTTCTCTATTGTTCTCCACCACATATTTAAGGGATGGACTCTTTTAGTGTACTTGAGGCTCTCCATTTGGACCAGATTGGTTAGCCAGGGAGCTCCAAGGGTCCTCCTGTTGCTGTCTCAAACCCAGCACAGGGGTTACATCTTTCTACCTGTGATCAAGCTCAGGTATTCACGCTTGTGTGCCAAGCACTTTGCCCACTGACCTGTCTTTCCAGCCCCTACACCCTCCATTATTGAAAACAGAAAGGAATGTTGATTTTTTTTGAGATGTATAAAGCACACCGGATCTAGGCCTGGGTGAGTTCGCTGTTCCTTTGATGTAAACCCATGTCCTCTAATCATACAATTCTGTAAGTCAACGGAGATCTAATAGCCAAAGAGAGAGGCAGGGCATCTCTGTTTAGGGTATCCCCTCGCTGACAAAGCTTCAGCCCAGGATCACAGTTAGAATGAAATAATAGTTTGCCTTGATCCTGTAGAGGAAAGGGGATCTCAACAAATACTCTGTTCCTCTCATTGCCACTTCTTTATGGACCATTTCTCCGTAGATGATGTCATTGGCAATGAGCACACCAGCTCTAACCTTGGAACTCCCTTTTCATAAAGCAGGGAACTCTTTCAAAGCTATGATGCCCTGGACAGAGAAAAACTGAAAGAGACTGCTTTTGCACGGCACGTTTACCACCCTGAAACGAGCTAGTTCAGGGTAGCTAGCCCATTGGACAGCCGTAATTTCTAACATCCTGAGAACAAGGGGGAGAGGGACATTTTTCTTACTTTCCAAGTCTAACGGTATGTGTGTGATATGAACTGGAACCTGAATGTCATAAAAAGAGCAAGGTTGAAGTGTCTCCTTCAGAATTGCTGTTATTTGAGGAGAACATTGTTGCAATTGCCACTTGAATAAAATATATTCACTATTTAACATCTGCAGATATTACCCAGATGTGCACACATGCATCTGTGCTGTCTGTGGCTCTGCTCCTCTGCCCCAAATTACAGTAAAGAAAAAGAAATCTGCTAAAAAAAAAATGACTAAATCTTAAAAAAAAAAAAAAAAAAACCCACTAAATTGCTAACAAAATTAAAGCAACAATTGCAAAATTCTCATAATACTTTGCTTATATTAAATCTGATTTTGGTCTGGCTTAGGGACCTTCGGTGTCTGTTCTTAATTCAGTTAGAGATAGAAAATAATTGCCTTAGCTGAATACCGATGCTGAAACATCTGTATTTACTTTAAAATGGCTTTCTTGCAAGTTGCCTTGTCTTTATTGTCTTAAGCATTTAACAGTCACCTTTTACTCTAGGAGAAAAACTCCAAGAATAGCTTCTAATGAGTTACTGTAAATCATACATGCAAAACCTGCCCCATCTACATGGAGGCTGACCCACCCTCATTACCTCTGGTGTTTGCTTACAGTTAACACCTCACTGAGGTGAAGAGATGGAAACCTGAAAGCATATGAGCTCCCTGCTGACTCTTTCCAGGACTTCACACATACTGACTGGTTTGTTTGTTTTTTTCTGGACCCAACTGGGGACATTGTTTAATGGCAATTCCCTCCTTTTTCCCATTCTCTTTCAGCTACAAATCCTCAGAAGGCAGGGGGGCAAGCAAAAGCTAAAGGCCTAGTCTTTGCCATGTATAATTTTAAAGATTCCTTTGACTCTGTAAACACACAGGAAGGTTCAGATGACTTCATTGTGAGGGTCAGGGAGTGCTGGATTAATATCTACATACATATTCAAGGAATGTAATGTTTCTGTTAATAGCAGGGAGAATGCAGGGAAGCTCAGATGAGGCGGTCTCTGGGACATGAGGTTTCAAGGCAAATGACTTTTAACAACAGAAATAACTAACTTTGATTTAGAATTTTTGATGAGGAACCTAAGACATTGTTTTATTTCCTTTAAGATATCTTCAGGCTTTTAGTAAAGTCCTCTGCCCATGCACTCCTCTTTTCTGCACCAATTGGAGGGAAGCTCAGGATAGTCAGTGCAGAGCAGGAAACAGGGACTCACCAGGATAGGTGGAGCCTGGAGTACCATGAGATCATAATCCTGTAGGAAGCCAAGGGATCCTTAAGAAAGGTAGTGGATTTCTGGGGGTGTGACAAAGAAACTGAGGGTGGCATGTGCAGGAGCTGGCTGCCTCAGCATGACTCTCCGAGGGACAGCTGACTGAGTCTGAGAGCCCGTGCAGGCCCTGCATCCGCAATAATCTCAATAACCTCAAATATCAGTTGGTAGGAAGAAGGCAGGACTTGGTGTCAGATTTTCTCAGTGGTAAAATGGAAATCATATTTTACATAATTGATTCCTGTAATAGGCATCTAGTTAAAGAACTAATACCTCGAAGGCACATTTCCCTTGTTGCCTTTTAAGAAGGGGGAAAATGGTAGCTCTCATCTAAGACCTTAACACCATCACCTGTGAGGATGGTTCAAGGGTTCTGTAGATGAGCATCTATCTATGTGGGATCATACATACTGGAGTGCTTACAGGCAAAGCCTATCTCCCGCTTACTTTAAAATGTGTGTAAGGTGAAAATATTATAATCAGTGGGAGGTGACATGGAGCAGATGGTTAGTTCACTGTATTACTCTTTTAATTTTCTCCTGAAATATGATGTGTGATTTATATATATTTATAAGTAAAATGTTTAGCAATACCCAGGCACTGTGTCCATGCTTATAATATGTTCATTTCCATTCTCTCGTCTTATTTCTCCTACTATTCATTTTCCTTTCTGATCAAGGTAAACACCCACTATGGTTATACCTTGAGGCTAGTTATATTCCCCATTAAAATAGAGTAGTTTCTGAAGAAGCACCAAGCAGAGCTAGGTGAATGAATTACCAGAGATGCTAATCACTGCAGCACAGCCCAAGAGACAGCCATTTCCAAGTACTCACCGTGACATCATCTGCAGTTAAGAGGACAAAACCCAAAACTTTAAACAAACAAACGCCCCTAAAATATTCCGTCATTTAAATATATATCTCAAGTACTTATTGGAATGGAACTGAACAGGTTGTAAATTTAGTAATCCAAAGCCATGATTTTTCTTCCTTAGAGCCCTCCTTGTGGTGAGCTGCTTTTGTGTGTGTGTTTATCAAGGTCATTTTGCAGACATTGCCTTAGAGTCTGTGTCCTGTCCAGGTAGTGCTGTTCCTTTAAAAGGTCTGCCTGCCGAAGCTGCTACTTAGCATAGGGTCTAGTGTCTGCCTTCCTTTTTAGGATAAAATCTGAGTTCTGGGTTATCTCATTGTTGAGGTCCATAAAGATGGGTTGACAGCAGGAAAGAGGCATTTGTTGTCTATTGTCCCTGGAGGCTGTGATTCCTTCCAATTATATTTTTTTCTTGGTAACTTTGTAAAATGAACCCTCTTATGATTCTGTCTCTAATTCTCAAGAACTCTCTCTTGGTAGAGAGCAGGAAGTAGCAAATTATTTATCATCCCAGCTTGCAAAGGGAGAGAAGATTTCATGGAAAGCGAGTGTCTAAAGTCGTGCAATGAAACCTCAATTTATCCACCAAGTGGATGATGGTGGTTTGCCCTCTGCGTATAAGACTCTGTGTGAAATATGCAAAGATGTGGGGAAGAAGGGGGTTTTTGCACATATTTTTTCCATCTGTATATTAAGAATAATCTAAGGGGATATAGGAAAAGAGTCACCATCTAGACCATAAATGCCTGTCTACATGGAAGCTATAATTAGCATTATTACTGTTGTCTTTATCAAAGTTACCACCATCTTTCTTATCTTCTGTGTTTGTGACTATGCAGTTCTAAGGGACTGAGAAGAAAAAGCAATGGTTCTTACCTGGGAATAAACTAGCTGCTGTGCCACTGTGCTAACTAGTTCTTAGGTCAACTCAACCCAAGCTACAGTCATCTAAGAAGCTAATTCTATTTATAAGACTGGACTTCAGGCAGCCTGTAGGGCATTTTCTTAGTCAGTCACTGATGTGGGAAGGACCCAGCTCATTGTGGATGGTGCCAACCCTGGGGTGGTGGTGCTGGCTGGTATAAGGAAGCATAGTAAGCAATCCATGAGAAGCTAGCCAGAAGGAACCACACCCTTCCGTGGCCTCTGCATCAGCTCCTGCCTCCAGGTTCTTGTCTTGCATGAGTTCTTGCCCTGACTTTCTTCAATAATAAACTGCACAATAAACCCTTTCCTCCACAAGTTGCTTTTGATCATGATGTTTCATCACAGCAATAGAAGACCTAACTAAGACAGTAAGAAAATCTTGAGTGTCAGCTTATTATTCTGGAAGTTTCAGGACATGGCTGAACAAGGAAATATGGTTGTGTTCAAATAGAAAATGTGCCAGGTGTGGTAGGTATGAGAGAGAAAATGACAAAATGTTCTGATTGTAACAATGGTTTATTTATTTATTTATTTATTTATTTATTTATTTATTTATTTTTGGTTTTTTGAGACAGGGTTTCTCTGTGTAGCCCTGGCTGTCCTGGAACTCACTNTNTAGACCAGGCTGGCCTCGAACTCAGAAATCCGCCTGCCTCTGCCTCCCAAGTGCTGGGATTAAAGGTGTGTGCCACCATGCCTGGCTTATTTTCTTAAATATTACTGAAACAAAGCAGTCAGGTAGGAATCAGATGTGGACAGACAGGAACTCCAAGATCTGGAAAACAACAGAGTCATGGTCTCAGATTGTAATTGGATTTGGGAAGCAATCCTGAGAAGCTAAAGTTTAAGGAAGGAAATATTGTGGCAAAGTGATGGTTAGAAAAATGATGTCTTTTCAAGGATTTAGAATAGATTGTCAATCATGGAAACCAGAAGAGGAAGAAGTTTCTAAGATAGAGTAATCTCGGACCAAAAAAAAAAAAAAAAGCTTTGAATCTAATGTTTTAAGGCTATGATAATGAATGTCCTGAGAGCACAGTTGGAGATGTGCTACAGAAGGAAAGCTGTGGGAACAAAAAGAGGTGACATAAATCAGAAAAGATCCCCTGCAGGCACTTGGGAAGAAAGATGCTCTTTTGCGTGCCTGACGTGCAGTTGGTGACACTGGATGCAAGAAGAGCATTGGACACTGTCCTCTAGCTCCTGCCCCTCTCAGTTTCTGTCTTTCCAGTCATCCACGAAGGACAACTGATCCTTGCCTCCTTTTCTCCAGTTCTTTCTTCCTGGACTTGCTGAGAAATAATCTCCAAGTACCTTGTACCTACTGGAGCTCCAGGTGCCTACTTTTAGTGTCTCACCTAGAAGAGATGTCATGTCTGTATGATTGACAGCTTGCTGGGCTTGTGTCCTGGATACTCCTGCTGCTATTTCTTTGTGGTTTTGTTTTAAAAGAGTTCAAAAGACAAACCATTTTAAAGACGTATCTCACTTAGACAGTCTTTGTATTGCAAGGCTCTCCCTCTTTTCTTCCAATGAAAAGGTTGAGTCTCCTACAATGTTTTCTTACCCCCAAATGTGTGCCACAGTCATGAATTTGTACATGGAAAAGATAGCCAGGCTGTTCTGCTTTTCAAGTTTCTATTTCTAGTACTATTTTCCCATATTCCACACTCTGCTGTAATTGTCTTTGTATTTTAAGCGTTTGTGTGTGTGTGTATGTATGTATGTATGTATGTATGTATGTATGTGTATGTGTGTGTGTGTGTGTGTGTGTGAGAGAGAGAGAGAGAGAGAGAGAGAGAGAGAGAGAGAGAGAGAGAATCTGCCAGAAAACAGTGGATCACCTGAAACTGGAATTATATGTGTCCATGAGCAGTTTTGACATGGGTGCTGGGAACAGATCTATGGTCCAGTGGAGGACCAGTAAGCACACTTAATATTGAGACATCTCCCCAGTCCCTTCCCAGTGCTATTATTGTCCTTGATGGTAAATATCTTGGGTCATTTAATTTGATCTTGTTACCCAAACTAGAAGGATACTCAATATTCCAATAAGATACTTTATGCCATCATGTAATTTACTCATGAGGAAAGTGGCTTTGTGAATTTTATATATATCATTGTGGACCTGGTTGGAGGGGAAATTATGTGATATTAAGTACACACACACACACACACACACACACACACACACACACACACACACATATATATATATATAAAACCTTTGAAAATTCAGGATATCCAGAGTTTTGTCCTATAACTCTCAGTTAGCATCCATATTTCATATGAGCCTTTGGGGTCACTGTTCTCTTGTGGATTTAGGAGGTATGGGGAGAGGTCATGCCCTGCTGGTTCTTCTCCTCCTGTTATTTGCTCTCCTTTGTTATCAGGTTTTAGTTTTCAAAGCTAATTGGTACAAGCAAGTCATCCAGTTACTTGTATCAGTTTCTTTTCTCTCTTGTCAACAAATATATGATGGACATAGGTTAAGGAAAGATTGATTTTGCCTCACAATGGCAGGGTTTATAAATCCATTTCAGAGAACCCACAGGGTGAGCTCCTGTTTGTGCTGGTACAACTGTTTTGGTCAGTTCCCTCCCATCATAGTAGATCAGGAAGCAAGAAACTGGACCAAAATTAGAGATAGGATAACTTTCAAGGCCATCCTCTCTGGCTGCTTATAATCTCTTTTTCCAGAGATTCCCCAGACTCCCAAACAGTGCCACTGGCTGATGACTCCACATAAAAACATACATATGCTGTGGGTCAGGTTTCAAATTCAATCCATGTGTGACTTTTCTGGGCACACTAGTTGTGACATGACAGCATCTCCATGACTGTTTGGGTTGCTTATGGATCCACCTACCTCCTCAAAAGGTCATGCTGTGGTTTCTGTACCAGATGGTAGTAGGTTGTTCATCTCAGCATGAAGGGCTCTTCGACAATGACAACTCCCAGGACATTCATATCCAACATACCTCCATGCCTGCTTATAAGAGCGCTCACTGAACTATGGACCCACTTGGTACTTGGCGACTTTTTTTCCTTGATGCGTCTTTTCCTCCATTGATGATGCTTCCTCTCTCGGGAAGTTTCATAAACTCTACTTACTCTTAAAACACAGTTGTTCAGTAAGTCTTTCATTCGTACCTCACTGAAAAGTGATTCCTGCCTTGATGAGATGCACCCAGGCCATAATAATTTGTGTGCCTTGTTTATAGAGTCATTTGCTAGTATTGTCAATCGCCATGCCTCTGTCTCTTCTTCCAACAGCACTGACAGCTATTTCAGGCTCCATAATGCATACTTAATAAAGGTCTGCTGGTTGTAACCTTGGCGAATCCCCTGGAGTCTTAGTTATCTCTTGTAAGTCAGTGCCTCTCTCCCCTGTGCTATTAGGATAACAGAAGCATGCTGAAGGATAACTCAAGTGTAGTGTCTTTTGTATTAACATAAGGGAAAGAGAGTGACACATACAAAGAAAGAGGGAGACTGGAGGGAACACTAACATGGAGGGCCAGTGACCTTCCTGACTTCATTTTAGAGCAGCAAGGACTTCAAACTTTCAGAATCTAGCCTGTTCCAAGGCAAGCCACCCAAAGCAGTAAAGATGGATAAATGAGTTACGAGAAGGATTTTCCACTGAGATTTTGCCAGTCTGCAAGCAAATATCAAAGAGTTTCGTGACCTGGAACATTAGTCTAGCAGCTAGATTGGAGCCAAAGGCTGTATCAGTTTGACCCTGAGAACACAGTCTATTTCAGACCATGTTTTATTATGGACGCACATTTCACAAGATCCTCGTTGTGAGAGCTCGAATCTTATCAGAACTGACAGCAGCTCTTCGCCTCCTCAGCAGAATCACAGTGTGACTGGGAACCTGGCTGAGTGAGGTTCTAGAAGAAAACTGCACAGAAGCCACAAGCAAGTAGCTAAGGAAATCCAGGGAGGGCCTGTCAGGCACACCGCAATTACATGGTTGAGTTCACCAACGGTCAAAGGTTAAATAACTCACTGTGTGGCAGCTGTATAAATGCTGTTTGGGGAACCTGTCAACAGAAACCCACATGAAGAAGCAGCTAAAAATATGTGACATATCAGGAAAAAAATTCAGCAGAAAAACAATTTAAGAAATGAATACTGGGAATAAAAAGGGTTAGCTTTAGCATAGTCTACTCTTTTTTTTTTTTTTTTTTTCTCAAGATCCCAGCTAAAGAAATAGTATTTAAGACAATGAAGCTGGATTGGAAACAGACCAAAACAAACAATCCCACCCCCACCCCCCCACCCCGCCCAAATCCCAGTTGAGTAACATTTTGGGTTGAGAAGAATCTTATGATGGTTGTGGAAAAAAAAAAGTATAAAAAGAGAAAATGACTTTTCCATTGTAGACAATGACTCAGCATGAGCCCAGGTTTTGAAATATAGATTTCTTGGCACCCGCTGTAGGAAAATGCTTTGATCGCTAAGTTCTGTAAAAACGGAGCAAATATTTGCTGTTGAGCGTTTGGGTTCTTTCCCATAGGAAGCGTGTCACTCTTCATGTGGAAATGACTATAACAGAGGAAGGCTTTGGGTCTTTCCTTCCTTTTCTATTTCTTCTTGTCTTTCTTTTTCCTTGAATTATTTGTTTTTCTCTTCCTGGGTCAAGATAATACACGAACACAATATAAATCAGATCTACAGCATTGCTGTCTCATTATCTCAGTTTTACTTATGAAAGCATTGTGTTCTGAGGTTCTCCTGCACCACTACAGAGCTGGTAGATTAATAAGTTCATGTGCAAAAAAAGAATTATATTTTGTGTGTTATTCTTCATTTTTGGTTTTGTATTTGCCCTGACATTTTTTGTGCAACTCTCTGCCTTATCTTTCTTCTTTCAATTTTAACTTTTCTGCTATTATTATTACTGTGTGATCCTGTGGGTACACACAGGTCATGTTGCCTGTGGGACTCAGGGAACAATATTCAGGAGTCAGTTTCTCTCCTTTCAGTGTGCTGAGGCAGGGTCCTTAATGGTTTTGCCATACTGCACACTCCGGGCTTCCTGGACCATGAGCATCCAGGCCGCACTACATTCTCAGTTTTCTATCTCACTGCTGGAGGGATGGGGTTACATCAACCATCTGACATGGGCTCTGAGTATCAAGCTAAGCACCCTTTAGAAGCAACCAGTTTTGCTCACTGATCCATCTCACCGGCCTCACCCATTGTATCTCTCTTAAGTGCTATATATTTTGTTTAAGTTGTAAGGTGAAGATCAATATTTTTCAATCTACGCACAGGGTGCTTATTTGTACTGTTTTTAAGTTCTTTTTAATCATCATCAACACTTCAATTAGTAATCTGTTCAAAGGCATTTTTCTCTACTACAAATGCACTGATAAAGTACATTATTAGTAATTTATTAGGACTCCTATAGATCTTCATCATATTAGATATCAGAACAGTATTCCTATAGTAAGTACTCTAACGTACAATATTAGTGCACTATTAGTATTCCTGTAAGTGGAATGTTCTGAATTAACCTGGTTTGTGCATCTAGAATGTTAATGGAAATGGTCAACTTGCTTCCTTTTGAACTTCTCTGAAGTTCAGCTTGAGTCAAAGAATGATCATTTGCCCAAGCCCTGGTCAATGACAACGTTAACATTTTAATTTCAGGGTAATGTGTGTGTGTGTGTATGTGTGTGTGTGTGTGTACACATGTGAGTGGATGCACATACATGTGTATAGAGACCACAGGTCAAGGTCAGGAGTCTTTCTCTGTGTCTCTTTTATATTTTCTTTTGAAACAGGGTCTCCACTGAACATGGAGCTCATTAATTCTTCATTAACAGGCTAAATTGGCTATCGAGGCAACTCCAGGAATCCTTTTGCTTCTTCCTCTGCAGGGCACACTGCTTGACCAAGTTTTTTTTTTTTTTTTTTTGGGGGGGGGATGTTGGAGGCAGGTAACTTGGTTTGGGACTGGGGTCCTAATGCTTACATGGCCAACACTTTAGCAGCTAACCCTCTTTAGCCCTTCTCTGCCAATTTTAATCATGCAAAATATTCCCTCAACACCTTAAATTTTTCTTACTTTGAATGAGAATGAATGTCTAATATTTTAAAGGAAATTTTATGCCTTTTCTACATTGACAAGCATTGTTTTCTAAAAGTTACTCTTCAACATTTTTATTTAAATATTAGTAACAATGGTCTTAAAATTTAACTTTGAGCCGGGCGGTGGTGGCGCACGCCTTTAATCCCAGCACTTGGGAGGCAGAGGCAGGTGGATTTCTGAGTTCAAGGCTAGCCTGGTCTACAAAGTGAGTACCAGGACAGCCAGGGCTATACAGAGAAACCCTGTCTCGAAAAACCAAAAAAAAAAAAAAAAAAAAAATTAACTTTGAGGGCTGCAGAGATGGCTCAGAGGATAAGAGCACTGACTGCTCTTCCAGAGGTCCTGAGTTCAATTCCCAGCAACCACCTGGTAGCTCACAACCACCTGTAACGGGATCTGATACCCTCTCCTGGTGTGTCTGGAGACATCGACAGTGTATATGTACACTGTATATGTACAGTGTATATGTCAAATAAATCTTAAAAACAGTTAACTTTGAAAGTGGCTTTACGATTTATAGTTTCGTGACAACTGATTGTCTACACTTGGCCTCGTTCCATCTTCTCCGAGCTACTTCCTCTTTCTCAGATAAGTAAAGATGTGTGTGAAGGTGCTGGAGGCCAGGCTGAGATGAACCAGGCCTTTGACAGCTCTCACCTAATAGCCCTTGGTTAAGGGCTGTGTCACTCCCTCATTTCCGAGGTTGCTCTATCTCTCTCCACCCAAGACTGCCCTGGGAATCATTTGATCTCTGCCCTGAGATGACACCTGGGGCTGCTAAAAGGTATCCCGCATTCTGGAGTTGACCAAAACAAACACCTTGGAAGACCTGGACTTCAGAGACAAGCAGTCCGTCCATCCAGCCTTCCAGAGCAGCTGCGCCTAGACTCTGAGATAAATCACAAGAAGTTTCACACCTGCAATTAGCATTCCCCCATTTTGTCCTTCACTCTATTTAGGTTGATCATGCTT
This sequence comes from Mus pahari, assembly GCF_900095145.1. Lineage (NCBI taxonomy): Eukaryota > Metazoa > Chordata > Mammalia > Rodentia > Muridae > Mus > Mus pahari. The sequence goes on from NC_034610.1 coordinate 34,582,678, forward strand.
TAACCCCTCCCTATCACCCCTCCCTGTGTGCCTTAAAAACTGGGCTTTTAGCCTTCAATAAAGAGACCGTGACAAAAAGCCATCTGTTGCATGGTCTCTCTCTCTCTCTCTCTCTCTCTCTCTCTCTCTCTCTCTCTCTCTCTCTCCCCCCCCCCGTTCCCCCCTTAGACCCATGGAATAACTTGTCCCACAGGCCAGGAAATGAAGGTGTGTGTGCATGCACTAGCATTTGAGAATGTGTATGCAAATTCACACAGGTGAGTCATCCTGAGAAGTTGTGTTATCATCAGAGTTTTAATCTGGATTCCATCAGTAAGTTCACGATCTGTCCCTTCGTTATCTGTTTAAATGTCAGAATATTCTTGAGTATAGCCATTCTATACATGAACTGATTAGCAACTGGATTGATGTCAAGGAAATATCAGAACAAAGAGAAAGACAGTCCTTTTAAAAGGACTGTGGGGGGGGGGGGGAATCCCTTGTGAATAAAACCTTTTAAATTTTCTTTTGTAATTTCAATATGCCATCGTATCCAACTTCCCTAAGTTTTCTTAGAGATTCTTGTATGTTCTCAGGAATGGAAGCGAGATAAGCCATCTAAATCTCTTAGGAAGATCTGAGGTCAGTGTAGGAATTCCTGCACCAAAAGAGATGGTTTTAACCAGAAAAGCAGACTTGCTTATCTTTACACACATTAGTCTGTGCCATCAAAGAAAATGCCTTCTGGGAAACCTTTCAGTGAATGATGGATGTTGCCACCCCATTGTCTGCAGAGAAAGCCCCTGCATTTGCACAGCCTGCCTCTCTAACCCCATTTCTATGAGAACTCTATGGAGGAGTAACAGTGTATGCCTGTCAACACTCCACTCTGTCACATGACCTGACATGACAGACCAGAGTTGGGCAAAGGGACTGCGCCAGTCCCCGTTGTCAGTTTTCTTGACAGAAAAACAATGAGTCATTAGAAAAGGCCATCTGAATGGCAGACTTAATTTAGTTCCTGTGTATTAACCAGCAATTCAATCAAGCCCAAGACAATTTTCAAGGACCTGAAGCAGCTGAGCGCAACTGGCCTGAGGCCTGTTCAGTAGTCAGGAGACATCTACAGACTTCTCTCCCCTTGTCCAAGGCATGCTGTCAGTAGAATTAAGACAGTTTTCAACCTAAGGCAAGATGGCGCTAAAACTTCAAAATCGTCTCACACCTGTATCTACTCAAGCATAATTTTGGAAGTACGAATAACTGTGGGCCGTGTGTTTTCTCATTTGATGATTTAGGTTTTAATGCTTTGAAATATATGATTAGGTAGTTTACTGTTGCTGCTACTGTGGGGGAAAGAATCACTTACAAAGACAATAGTTTACCAAAACCATCCTCATCACAAAGACCTCCAGAAAACCATAGTTGAATGTAAAAATAATTGGAGACTTTATAAGAAGTGAAATTTATTAAGATACTTAATGTTCCAGCTTTAATATCTTTTGTTTGGTAAGAGTCTATTTTAGTAATATTTTTAGGTCTGACAGCTAAAATCAAATTGTGGTATGGAAGAGTATTCTGTAATCTTGACTTATAGCAGCATACTTTTCTATATAAATATTTCCTCAAATAAGGAACTGCTCAGAGATCAATTCTCTGAGTTTGTGATTTGTCAGAAGGATCAGGTACCCCACCCATACCAAACAGACCATGACAAGGAGGACTGGTCAGTGTCTGATTAAAAATAGAATGTTTAGTTTTTTCATGACAACAACCATGTGTAACAACCAAGGAAAGTATGGTAGAATATAATTCATAGGTGCTAATTTGAGATGAAAATACATTATTTAAAATACCAAATATAGGAAGCAAGTACATTGAAGGAAGTGATAGTATATATGGAAACAAGAGCTAATAACCTTTTCTGAGAATCATGTGGACCGTTATAATAAATGTCCTGTAAATTGGAAAACAAAGTACAGCCTAAGTGTTAATGCCACTGAGAAACGATGTTCCTATGTAATTCAAATCCTTAGAAACATCTGAACTGTTGAGAACACTTCCGGTCTTTATCTGAAGGCATGGTGTTGTAAGATTTACCATTTTGGAAAGAAAATTGCTGATGGGATTTGCATTACTGAAAAATGAAAGCGTATTAGAAAGTCCCAACTGTGAAGCATACTGACTTGGATGACTGAATCAGTAGGCACACTGGAATAGAGACCGCTATAGGCAGTCCAGCACAGATTACAATGGCATCTCAAGTGAACTTCAGGTTACTGGAGGGGTGGAGGGGCAGGAATGAACTGGTTCCAACAGCTTGAACGACATGCTGTATTTTCAAAAGGTCCTTATATCTAAAGTGACAAAGCATGTGTTTGGCTGGGGGCCTGGGTGGCAGATGAGCTCAGTGGTCCTGTCAGCTGCTGGAACCACAGAGAAGCTCCCTGGGAACAGCCTCATTGACTTATCCCACAACAGAATGAAGCAAACCTCCCCTCCCTCCCTCCCTCCCTCCCTCCCTCCCTCCTTCCCTCCCTTACTTTTTCCCTCCCTTGCTTTCTCCCTCATTCCCTCGTTCCTTCCTACTTTCTTTCTAATATACAAAGCACTGTATTGTAATGAACTCACAAATTAAAATGTCACAGAGCTTGATGGACATAGCCACTCAAACGAACAGTTACCTAGCTCTACTCTGTCATCTCAGTGAGCTTGTCCAGTTAGAACTGTCATTCTGAAGCTGTGGACCTTCCCTTAGAGTTTTATACTTTCACTATGAGTTACATTTGTATTTACTTAGCCACCACAAAAAAAAAAACGAAAGAAAGAAATGAGTTAACAAATCAGAACAGACATTATCTTTATATTCTCTTTCATGGTGCGTGTCCTTTGCCTACTTCCTGTCCTTTCTAGTCACCTCATGTCACCCTTTCCCGTTCTTTCTCTATGTTATACTGTACTACTCTACCCGCATGCGCATTCATTTACACATACCCATGTAAAAGTGAACCTTTCTTATGTGCCCTCTAGTGCAAAATGTGCTAGGAAACACTTTCTTCTATATGTACCAAAAGTACATTGAAATGATTTAAAAATTAAATGCAAACAAAATTATAAAAGAGAACAGTAATAAAATATAACCAAAAGTCTTCATCCGGTGGACTCCATTAAAACAGAGTATTCCAACATTCAAACCTATAAGGGACATTTCACACTCACACCACAACTACGGTTTCGGTTGGGTGTGAGCCTGTAGTCTCTACAGCTTGTTCCATGGCGCCAACATCAGCGGTGACCAACAGCCACCTCAGTGGACTGGATTTAAAACGGTGCTGGCGGATGGAGAGCGAGTCATGTTCCATTCCAGTAGCAAGGGCGTCTCTGGTTTCTCTCTTCCTAGTTTCTTTCTAGTCAAAGGACGTAGCTACCAGGATCCCGCTTGATAGTAGCCCTGATTTGCACCACAGGCAGCTGCAGCAATGCTGTATTCAGGGATGCAGGTGCTGAGACACAGTGGAACTGGGTTTCTGCACTAAGTGTCTTGTCGAACTGCTGTTGAATGTGTAACTGGGGTACATGTCCACTCTCTTAGTCGCGGGTGGACATTAGCCTTCCCACTCAGGAGCATTTCCTGGTAAGCCAGGCTCAGGAAGCAGAGATGCAGCTGTGGTTGATTCCAGTCGGCAGTGCACCACTGGCAAAGTGCCAGGGGAGGAAGGGCATTCTTGAGGTTCGGGCCTTCGAGAACCAGGGAGGGGCTGCAGTTAGGTTCTAGAGTCATCAGAGCGCCTGTGTCAACTCAACAGCAGATGAGAAGGTACTGTGCCGTGACAGCTCTGGACCCTGGACTAGTGGAACCAGGTCAAGAGCTCAGTCCGTTCTGTGACACCCAGTCCGTTCAGTGACACACAGGTCCTGGGAATTGTGTGGTGCCTCTGTGACATAGACTCTGTGTACTAGGAAACAGTGCCATGGAAGCTTCTCTAGTCAGGAGTAGGTCATCTCAGGAGCAAGGGGCTCGGGTGGTCCTGATGTAGAAAGAAAGTATGGGTCTGAGGACGAGCTAAGCTTACAGTTCTACAGGACACAAGACACTGTAGGTTCAAGCACTTGATCATAGCTATTATCCTGGATTAAGACTCAGAGGGAGGGAGGGAGGGAGGGAGGGAGGGAGAGAGGAGAGAGAGAGAGAGAGAGAGAGAGAGAGAGAGAGAGAGAGAGAGAGAGAGAGAGAGCAGAGCCCTAAACAAGGCCTCTACCACTAAGTCTTACCCATAGCCTATGCCCACAAACTACTAGGTTACCTCAGGTGCCAAAGGGATGGGGTATGTTAGTACCTCAGGTAGGCTTCCTTCTCTGGTCCAGAGCATCTCTCACGGGGTAAAATACAAGTGAGTGTGTCTGCCCCCATTAGGGAACAGCTCCTATTTTATGGGGTCACAATATTGGCTTAAGGTCAAGCATTGAGGGAACATGGGATATTCTGCCAGCCCAGATGTAGCTTCCCCTCTGAGCTTGACCACTGCTCCTATTGGGACAGGGCAGCTTTGGGGCTCCGGTACTGTAGTTATGGCTGTTCTGATGGACCTACGGTCTAGGGTAGCACAGCTGTGTGAACCTCAGACAGATGTCTAATCCGAGCTAAGGGCTTGTGAGAACTGGACAAAGGGTAAGAAAGGATGTGGGACTCCACGGTGATGTCAGGGTTGCTCACTCTTCCCTCCTCACTGTGAAGTCCATTCTAGTTGTGAGCTGATTGACAGGCGGGAGGTGGGTGGATGCTGTTTGGTTCCCTTTGCCGTGTGACCCTCTGGGGTTCCTGTACTTCACCCTGTATGTTGGAGCTGCATCACCGTCACACTCACTAAGCTGTGCAGTCATTGTTCCTGTCATACTTCATGGGAACAATAGGACTCTAGTAGCCCATCATGTTGACTTGCCCCTGAGTTGTATACTCTTCCTTAACTCTTTAAGACTCAAAGGCAAATAAAAGATGGGTGGGTATTCAGTAGGGATTTTATAGTCTTCATAACTCAGGGCATTTGACTGAATAAACTGATAAAGGCTGGTGTGTCATTTCCAGGGAAACCCTGGTGGCTTGCAAGTCATTTAATAGGAGAGATTCCCCAGTGAGCATGTGGCTGACATCTATCTAGAATGCACATATAGCAGACCCTTTTAACAAAACCCTAAGACCTATCTTAATGGATCACAGGAAGTACTTCACAGCAGGATTCACTGGTGTTTCCAAGCAACATCAATTTGGTCATAAGAGGTTTCTATGGTTTCCACGCTTATCACTCTCTGCCTTGATAATAGGTGCCAATAAAACATGACCTGAATGGGTTATAAGCGAGAGAAGAATCCAAAGGACACTCCTTTTATAGTTTCCTTTCTTGTAAAACACGACACTGACTCCTTTTTGCTAAGGCTATCCTGAAATTTACTGCTCGGTGCAGTATGAAGTAATTGGCTTTCAGTATTTCAGGAGGATTCTTCCCAGCATCAGGGATGGATGCTGTGAGCCTTCTCTGTGATACAGGAAGCAATGAAAATCTGCATAGAAGCAGGAGTAAGTAAGCAGAACTCATCAGCAACTGCTTGAGTGTGGCACAAGCAGAAACTACCACCGACAGGTGAGATGCAAGAAATTGACCAAAAAAAAAAAAAAAAAGATTAAAAAAAAAGTCCTGCATCTCAAGTGTCCTGTATTGAGATGGAAATCAATCCAAGATGGTAAAATGGAAAAAAATCAATTGCAATGCAAGTTTTCTTTCTTGCAATTGCAGAAGGACAGGCTGAGTTTGAATTTGGGCTGAGCAGGGTTAAGACAGAGATGGGCAGTGGTTCACGCCTTACTTGTTTAAGGGCCACACCGTTACACTGGCATCTTTTGGTGGAGGAAAACATCTCCTTGCATCTTCTGTGTCCTGGAGTGTGCCTGATCTTACCCTTGTTAAGATCCCCTAGTGTGCCTTTCTGCTTCACTTAAAGCTCACTATGATCAGAAAGAACATGTACAGTGCCTGAGGCTGAGGACCCCCACCACCAGCAGCTCCCTGCTTAGGTGCCCCCTCCCCCTCAACCCCCACACCCCCACAGACTTCACACACTGGTCATGACAAGCCAAGGTCTCCTTGGATTCCCTTTCTGAGCCTGAAGGTGAGAACTTCACCAATGGCCTCTTTGGTCCACATCCTAAAGGGAGAAAGTGACATAATTTAGTTGTCTTGCAGGACCTTTTATCTTGAGCCTTTTTCAGAGCAGCGAGATGACAAGCGGGGTCTCCGGCTTTCCCCAGGGCAGCACAACCTGACAGCAGACATCTCGTTGCCTAGGCATTTACTGCTGATGAGGTCTGAATCATGTGGAGGAAGATAAAACCCTGGCAAGAAGCCTTAAGGACGTGCTTTCTTCTAAAGCATAGGATGGTCTCTGGTTGTGTTCGGGAGTTTTGCTCTTGTGTGGCTTTTATCGGATGACTGATTGTCTCTCACTCGCAAGTTCTTCACTTATAAAAGTGGGAATAATAATAATGTCCTCAACATGACGGCTCTGAAGTTTATATGGGACAGTGCATCCAATGGTGTGGCACACCATAAAAATTCAGTAAATCAGGTTACAATCCGGGGAGCATAATGATATTTTAACCATTATTCATTTTCTATATGTTATAGGTGGCTTTTGTTTAGGAAAAAAAAAAAACCTTCCAAAAGTAACTTTGCTTCTCCAGGGTCCATGAAAAGGTCTAGTCGTACAATAAGGACTTTAGACCTGCCTGCTCAGGAGGGAGAGGGGCTCTGGGGCAGATGAGACTACATTACATGGTCTCAGGCAAAGCAAAGCATCAAGCAACGTCACTTGAAGCAAGACTGAAAATACGCTCTGCCAGCTAAATCCAATGACAAGCTGAACTCAAACAAACTGTGCCAATCAGAATCGGTTTCTGGGCTCTTGAATCTGTTTTCATTAAGTTTTTTATCAGCTCTTTGTAGAACTCTGTGGAATGCTGTGTGCTAGTTCCATTGGGACCATATAACATGTGTAAGATACAACCTGATTCCTGGGAGCATACTACGGTAAGAAAAGTATTACACACACACACACACACACACACACACACACACACACCCTGACTAAAATAAGAATGGAAACTACTATGAAAATTATGTGAGTGTAGCGCTAGAGATAGTTTTACCGTTAGATTTGTATAGGCATTTCGAAGAGGTACTTGTTGCCCTGTTGGAAGCAGAACCTTTGACCAATCTGAAGCTCACCTTCCTGAGCCCACTTTAGAAATGGTATATTCACTTTCATGTCATTTGGAGTTTGGAGAGCTTGTCTGAGATGACGTAACGATCAGTTATCAAGAATGGAGAAGCTGATGGAAATAAATGGGTTTAGTGCAACTGAAATCTTTGGAAGGCTAGGAACAGTTGGCTTTGATTAGCCAAGTCTAGGCTCTGGTTCCTTGAACCAGTCTTGCTATCGTGTGTCCTGAGAAGACTCCCATCCCACTCCTGTCTCCAGTCTGCCCCCCTGCCAGTCCTATGAAGAACCAACACTTAGCAGTGACTGAGATTCTATTATTAATCATTTCTGTAATGGCTGTGACCAAATATCTAACAAGCCAGTTAAAGAAGGAGCAGTTTATTCTGGATGGCAGTTAGATGGATCTATTCTCGTGGTGAGAGACAGGCATGGGTAAGGAGAGAGAGAGAGAGAGAGAGAGAGAGAGAGAGAGAGAGAGAGAGAGAGCTCCTTTAGTGACATCTCTCTGCAAACAATAACAACAACAAAACAACCAACCAAACAGAAAGTGTGGCCAGGCTATGAAACCCTATTCCCTGTTATTCTACTACCAGTACGTCCACCAGTCCACCAGCAAGGCTCCACCTCCTAAAGGTTCCACAGTCTTTCCAAGCAGCTCCACCAGCTGGTGACCAAGTATTCAAACACAGGAGCCTATACCTGGATTTTACATTCAAACCACAGCAGATAAAGTACTTAAATTCTTGGATGAGTTATTAAGGAGGTGCCCAACGTCATAATAGCTGTTTTCTTAAAAATTAATTGGAGCGCTCTAATAATTGAGTGGGAAAGCATAAAAAGATGTGATCTTGCTGTCCTTCGTTTTGTTTTCTGGTTTTGTTTTTTTTGTTTGTTTGCTATTTAACACGGGATTTCTCTGTGTAGCCCTCGCTGTCCTAGAACTCACTCTATAGATCAGGCTGTCTACAAACTCACAGAGATCCTCCAGCTTTTGTCTCCTAGGAGCTGGGATTAAAGGCATGCACCACTCAATAAAGGGGGCATCACGTGCAGGACATGAAACACAACCTTTTTAAAACTACCATCAGGAAATAAAGTGACTTGCGCTGCTATATAAACATTATTAACTTGAAATGTAGATATTTCTGTTCTGGGTTTTAGCTATGTATTTGGGCTTGAGGACTTTAAATATGAAGATACATGCTAAGCTGAAGTAAGCAGGCATGGGAAGGACATTATAGGAGCAGTAATGGAAGAAGCTTTGAGAATCTCCAGGGATGGAAGGGAATAGATTCTTCTGCTAGGTATTGGCCTGTTTTAAAGAAGACCATGTACACACATGCTCCTACAACTTCCCCAGTGCATTTACATGCAACCATTCATATGGAGAATAGAACNCCATTCTCTTCCAAGGAGAATGAAATGGTAATGAAATGAACTTTCAGCCAATGATNGAGGAGACCCCGGACATGNTTGCTGGAAGGACTTGGNGTTTCATTCTGTGGAGCTAGCCAAATCCGTGGCCTCCTTCTCATAGCTCTACAGGCTGCTAGGGAGAAAGTAAAGTCTTCCAGATGTGTCATTCTAAGAGCAGGGTCACTGTACTAGTCTTTGGACTGGCACCAAGCCCTCTGGCCCTGAGCAAACCTAGGAGTGTGTTCTACTCTTCATAGGCAAAACAGATCATAGAAATTATGCTATGTGAAGCGTCTGGGAGTTTTGCCAAGTTCCTTTTTGGCTATCATTCCATCTATTATTAATACATAATTGCATGCTGATCCAACGGTCTGATTTCTTTCCTTCTGTGAACACCATGGCAGGCTTCCCTTGTTTTTGGTTTGCAGACATTTCATATCACCCCTCTGAATATTGACAGAAAGATTGTCCCCGGTGACTCACGGTTCTTCTGAGCAAGTGTTAAGTGACTTTGTCATTGGATTTGCCTTTCAAGGGATGAAAACTGAAGACCAAAAAAAAAAAAAAAAAAAAAAAATTACTTCTGTGTAATTAACACTCGAGACCTGGGCAAGAAATGCAAGGTGAAATGAAATGGTAAAGAACTTTAGGAGGAATTGGGCATAGCATCCTCAATTTCACACTAAATGGGGATAACATATGTTTGGTAACCTAATGTACAGGCTTTTAAGTTAAAGAACAGGTACAGTCCTTGAGTGGAGACATCAAACATTATGAACCACTTGAATAAGATTCTCAAAATATTTTAGCTGTGTGAGTCTGGAAGCTCTTGAAAACAGTTTTACATGCTAGTATACCAAGAGAGGAGTTGATATCTATATGCATATGTAGAAGGTGTTTGGACAACGCAACTCAAAGAAAGGTCTTGTCTCTGCAGCCCCTTCTCCGATGATATATTCATTGGGAAGCATTTATTTAGCACCTCCTATATGCCAGGGATATAAAGATATGTGAGGTGTTTTCCTTCCTTGAGGTATTAACAGCTTTGCGGGATGGGTAGGACTTGAGGAGTGAAGTCTCCCATTTCCCATGTTGGGCTCTACACCTAAATTAAGCTTCCCACAAGCATCAGTGGCTTCCTCCTCTGGCAGAAGGGTCTACACCTGAGTGTCGGTTCCTACAGGTCTTCCTGTAGTGTAGTGCAGAAGCTCAGCGGTTGAGCAGCTCTGCCTGACCTGTACTCCCACAGCATGATGCTTCTGCCTCAACACAGGCTCGGGAATAGTGGAGCCAGCTGATCACAAACGGAAACTTCTGGAATCATGAGCTAACATAATTCCTTCCTCCTCCCCGTAAGGTGGTCTTTCTACTATCTTGTCCTGTAATAAATAAATAAATAAATAAATAAATAAATAAATAAATAAATAAATAAAAAAGAAAGGTAAGTATGCAGGAACCAGCATTTACCTACCCACGAGGGGCAATGCTTTCCAGAAAGATGTATATAGGATAGCATATTATTTATGTAACTCTACCACCCACTAGGATACTGGGCTGGCTGGTTTCTGTCACTGATATTGTGTAGAGAACATGGCTCTGATGAGAAGTTATTGGCATGATGCTGGTGACATGCAGTGAACACAGGGCATGAGAGCAGTGTCCAGTGGTACAAATACAGTGTGACAGTAGCATCTATTTTTCTACCACATTAATGGATTTATTGTATTGAGCTTTATTTATTAGAAACAGAGCTATGATGTCATGTGATAAGATGGCCACTTCAGTCAAGGAAACGCATTTCTTAGCCACCTTCACAACTTGACCCTGTGGTTAACTGTGACCATGAGACATAACAGCAAGCACTGCTGTGGTTTCTGCATCGGGCTGACATTGCTTTGCTGGGAAAAGCTGTCCTTTGGACTCTCTGCCATTTGGGCTCTTGTACCTTGTAGTGCAGCCATAAGGACTAATCTGAAGCTGCCACCTGAAGCCGAACCATGGTCCATAGCAGGGATGCTGTATGCCCAGGAGAGTGGAGGATACACAGAAGTCTAGGTGCCCGAGAGCCCTATGGGTTCTACAAAAGTTAGTGTGCTGGGATGACAGAGGGCACAAAGCTGACCCATGTGTTGAGTCCCAGATAGTTCTGATACATGGTCTCTCCTCTTTCTCTTGGAGAGGCAAACACTGTAGGTCTGCAGATGCTTTTCCTGCCTAGATCCCAGTCAGGGTTCCCTGTGCCATCTCACAGACCAATTTATTTACTTTAACCAACATATCACAGACTCCGACTCTCTTAAAGGCAGACACTGTAAGTGGAAGGCTTTCGTCAATGACACCATGTGACCATCCTGGCTGGTCTGACTCCATTCCAATGAGAAACTAATCACAAAAGCTCCTTCAGAGTGAACCAGGGACTCTGCTGCCTCTGGCCAACAGCCACAATTGCTGTAGCTAATGAAACAAAACTATAGTAGTTAATGGATTAGGGGTGGTACAGCCTAGCCTTCCAAAGACCTTACGGGCACTAGCTGTGCCCTGGTGACATCTCAAACCAACCCCTTTCTTTTCTTGTGTGTAACATGTATCTCTACTCCATTCCAGGTGGAATACCTCTGATCTAATTTCCAACATCCCTTGTGTTTCAAGAGATGGATATAAACACCAGATGGTTACTATGAGAAAATCGGATTGTTCCGCAGTGAGGGATTTATGGAAAGTCCTTTCCCCAACCCAGTGGTTAGATGTTCTGAAATGAAATGGCTCATAGATCAGAGGTAATGTTGCCTCTTATAAAGTGTGAACGTGTTCCCTCTGTTGGGAGGAAGGTAGATCAACAACAGAAAGTGGAGCATGAGCAGTTTTATATTGTTATTGATTATGTTCCCACCTGCCTTAATTCTCTTAGGTAACTAGCTATCATGCATTTATCTATACATCCATCAGTCTATCTGTCTGTGCACTATATTTCCTTAAAGGAATGTATACAATACACATTATTGCTTGACTAAGAGCAGGTCTTGTTTGATCATACGGATAAGTCATCCTCGGCTCTAGAAGTCTGTGGGGGTGAGTTTAAGTGAACGACCACTCAGACTTCACTGAATTTCCAGAGTGACAGATGACAGTGTTCTCTATCTATTCGTCAAGTCCATTTCCTTGTTTATCTCATTGGGCCATACATCAATACACCTTTGACCTTCTCTCTAGCCCACTCTTGCAACTTCCGTCGTCACAATTTGAATTCCCATACCACATCTGCTGAGATACTCATTATCCTGTCCACATTACAATCAACCTAAGACCTTCGATTTAATACATAAACACTGTGTTATAATTTCTGTAAATATGTTTCTCTTTGATTACATGCTGTACATACAGTGAACATGACATTTCCCGGGAGACACTGTGGTACATAGCAAATAATACATGCCTAATGGATTTCTGTCATAATTCAATATGCAGAAAGATGACTTTTGTCTAGGGTATGTCTGTTTTTCTGAGCATCCCCTACCATCTCTAACTCTCCCTGAAGTCTCCTACCTTCTATGGCTGCAATAGTAAAGGATGAAGGAGATCCAGTCTTAAATTAGGAAAATGCCTACAAACTGGCAGAAAGCAACTTCCAGCAATCACTTTCTCTCCCTCTCGTCTCCTCTCGTCTCCTCTCTCCCTCTCTCCCTCTCTCCCTCTCTCCCTCTCTCCCTCTCCCACCCCCTCTTACACACACACACACACACACACACACACACACACACACACACACACACACCAATTGAAATCCATTTTCCTGATGTGGACCAAAGGCTTGACAGCTCATTCCTGGGGCAGAAGAAATTAGAGAGAGCAGACATTGTTGCTTACTTATTTTTGGCTCAGTTTTGATGATCGGAAGAGCACGAAAGTATTGTGGAAAAGAGGTGTGTGTGGTGAGGAAGACTGGTGGGTCATCTGCCCTAAAATTATGCTACCTCAGGCTCATTGCTATGGACAGAGGTTGGAAAGATTAGTGAGCTCATGTTCAGTAGTCCATGACCACGGAAACTTCACACTCATAAAAGTAAGACTCAAAATGGAGTCACATTTGGGACACATTGACTGTATTAACAGCAAGTGACTATATTAACCACAAAGACTATGAAGAATAATAATTACAAAGGCAATGGACTCCCAGACCACAGTCTCACATCCATGAGAGATACTTCTCCAAAACCGTCTGCCCAACTGTCTATTTAACCGGGGACGGATGCTCTCCTTATTGTTAATGTTTTTCATTGAGGATTATCATTTCATAATATCCAGTGTAAACTTCTTTGTTTCATTTGTATGAATTTCTCCCAGCTCCGTGCACTTTGAATATTCACATGGTTTGACTCAGCTTTTCTCAGAGCCTGCATCCAGGCTGAGGCAGCCGGTGCTTAAATCTTTATGTTCTGTGTGAAAAGGTTAAATGTTGAGGGTATTCTTAGGAATGGGATAATCTCAAGGTTCAGGTAAAGTACCTTGGTTGGAAACAACTCTATAGAAAAAAAAAAACAAAAGGAGGTAATTCTGGGAGACCGTACCAAACAGGGATAGAAGCCAATTTGTTGAAAGCTGGGTTGCTAAAATTAACTTGAAAAATGACCAATTTTCCTGACTCATTGAAGGTTCTGTACATAAGCATTAGTTGAAGTTCTGCCCTTACTTCTGCTGCCTATTTTTGCACCTGCTTCTGAACTTAACTTTGGCTTTGTTTGTTGTTGTTGTTTGTTTGTTTGTTTGTTGTTTGTTTGTTTTTAAAAGAAAAGCCCAGGTAAATGTTGCAGATGTGAGCAACTCAAAGTGTGGGGCAAGGCTGACTGAAATTCAAACTTTTTAAGCTTTCTTAAAACTTTGTAAATTAGGTTTCTGGCAAATTGTTTTTCAGCAAATTGGTACTTGAGCAAATGGAGTTCTTTCCCCAATGCATGGCTGTTCCTTAATGGTCTCCTTCTCACATAGCTTCCCTGTGGCTTCCATATGCACTAAAATAAGGGAAGTGACATCGGCAAAGAGATTCACTCACAGACAAGAGATGACACTAATCTGCCCATACATGATGCACACTCTGGGGCTTCAGTCGTAGGGCGATGTACTTGTCAAAACCCATCTTCCCCTTCAAGTCACAGTTCTGCCTCATGTGAGCCCCAAACCCCCAGCATTCCAGGTACTGAGAATGGGGTAGGTCTTACAATCATCACAGGCGAGTGACCAAATTCAAGAATTATTCTAACCTTAACCCCTGGGGTCATCTCCTCCTGAGCATCAATAGCTATTGAGCCCTGCCCCCTTGGGTCACTATCACAGAACACCATTCTAAAAATGAGTGCACTTCTCACAGATCTGGAGACGGCTAAGTCCAAAATCAATGCACTGACCATTTTGCAGTCCAGTGAGGCCCCTTTCTGGATCTCAGATGTTGTCTTTTCATTGGGTGCTCACATGGTGGAGGGCAAGGGAAGTTTCCAGAGTGTCTCCCTGACAAGTCTCTCAATCCACATGATGGATTTCCCATTTCTATTAGCCAATGACATCCCGAAGTCTTCCTAAGACCATCCACTTGAAGACTATTGAACATATGAATTTCAGGGGGGTGAGAGTATCCAACCCCATGCAGGTCAGATGCCCATGAAAGCATCGATTTATGAAAGAGAGAAGCTCTCATCAAGTCCTAACCACCCCCACACTCAGCCTCCAGTTATCCCTTGTCCCTCATCTTCTACTCATGGTTTTTAGTGCATGAATCTGTTTCTCCTTCCCTTGCAAAGATCCTTTTAAAAAAGAAAATCTGAGAAATCCAAGAGAAAAAACGATATAGAACAATGAGAGAGGTTTCTTTGTAACAGCAAAACTGACGAAATTGTGTCCTGTGGGGCACTGGGCTATGCACAGACAGACTGGTCTCCAGTTGAGCTGAGGTCTGAACCCCGAAGTCATAATTCACCTACATGACACAGAAGGCATTCCCTTATGCTCGTGGAACTCTGGGCCCTACCTAAGTTACCACCCCCACATCCCCCATAAGAGAAGCGTGGTCAGTAGTCACATAGGCAAAGGCCCAAGCTTCTGACCTTCAGGCTAAACTCCTCCCCAGTTACCTAGCAACAGTGAAGGGGCAGTTAGGCCTTTGTTCCCTTACCTCACTTCTCTCACTCTCTCTCCTCTTCCCTTTCTCTTTGTCTTTTCCTTTCCTCTCTCCCTCTTACTCTCTTTCTCTCTAGCTTCTCTCTCTCTCTCTCTCTCTCTCTCTCTCTCTCTCTCTCTCACTCTCTCTCTCTCTCTCCCTCCCTTCTCTCTTTCTCAGTGCCTTTCTACAATAAAGCTCTAAAACCAGAGAATGTCTCTGCTCATCAAGGCCCACTGCCTTGATGGGACAGGTTTTCTCCTAATCTCCTGTTAGAAGACCTTCCTGTGCTCCAGTCAAGATCCAAGATCCACTGCACTTACTCTCCCAGGTGTTGGGAACCTCTTCCCTCATCCCTCTCTCCTACAACCCTGGTGGCTTTAGCAAAGTAGCTCCAGGGTTCCCAGGTAGGGCTGCCCCTTGGCCACCCCCTGAAGAGTGGGTCAGAGGCTTGAATGCCCACCCAGGGCTGAGTGAAAAGTGTATGGCCGCTGCTCTCCCATGCCTGATAGACCAGAGAATAGGGAAAACTCTGGTGAGGTATGGATCTTCCCCCACCTCTTCCCCAGGGACCCCCTTTTTAGTTCCTGACAGTGACCCTCAATTGGCTAGAATACAAACTGGCTTCATGAGTCTGGGAAAGCATTTGCATCAATACTAGAGTATCTTAAAATACCCATTCACAGTCAATTTCTCTTCTAGCAAACCCCCAGGAGGGAAAGGGAGGAATAGCAGTGTTCAAAACATATTGACTTAGTGATGTCATCAGGAACAAAACACTGAACGTAATGGGCCTACCTCCCTGTCCTTTCTTCTAGCCAGATACATTGTGTTAGGTTTACCTGATACACAGTGAGAACTAACTTGAAAATATTTGAACTATGAATATTTTCAGGAGGGAAGTAATGTACCGTAGCCAGTACGACTAATATAACTCTTTAAAGCACAGCATGTATGCATGTTTATGCCATGAATTACACGGCAACCATGATCTCTGGACTGTAGGACTGTACATTTATTTATGCTCGCTTCCTCCAGATCTATGTTTTCAAAGTCCCCTGAAGTCTTCAATGAAACAAGCCTCGTTTTGATATTTTAATTTCTTTTTAAAGGAATTTATGTCTTTTCTTACCACATAAGAAAAGGCACAGGCTACCAGCCCATTTCCCTACGCAGAGAGAATTCCATAATATCTCTCATCTCCTGCTTTACCAGGATCCTTTTTCTAAATACAGTATCCAGCCAGAGTACTAATACATTTGAAGGAAATTAAAAGCAGAACAAAACAAATCCCTAAGCTGAAACTTAGCAGCAAGAAGCAGCTGAGCTGGGTAAACAGCCATGTGCAGAACCCTTTTCACCCTCTGAACACGGGCGCATGCTCTTTCCAGGGTAAATAAGTGGAATATATTTGGGGATATTTGGGAAGAGACTAATGTCCTATGCTTCTCTTCTTCCCCCTCTGGGTTTCTAACAAGCTGTGTTTAACTCAGCGGGGAGGCTGATACAAGATGCTAGCAGGACCCCAGCAGCAGGTGGGAGGGGGGAAAAAGCTACATGATGCTCGCCCAGCTCCTAGCACCCTGAAGGCATAGAGGAGCAGCACAAGAGATGGTTGGTGCCTTTAATAACTATTATTATTTAGTCTCGAAAAAAAAAAAAAAAATTCTGGGCAGTCTGCTTAGAAAACAATCGCCAGCCCTGAGGCAGTGTCACCGCATTCACAGGCAGCTGACAGCTGTGTGCAGCCTCAAGTCAACCAAATAACAAAACAAAACAAAACAAAAAACACTTAAGCAGTTTCCAGGTTTTCATGGAAAGGAGGAAGATTCCTGAATACCGTCTTGCCCTCTGGGGACTCGGGCCTCCTGGGCCGCAGCTGTGCGGGGTTTTCTCCCGCGTCAGCCATCTCAGTCCCCGGAGTCTGCGTCCTCATCATTGCATAATCTCCCTAGTGACGCTACTCCGCCTGCACGCTGGTCCCCTGGTGCCCCCTCCTGGAGAATATGGAAAATTGCGCCTTGTCTGGCATGTCAGGCTTTCCCCACTTCTGGGACCTAATTTTCTCCTTGCACCGCACAAGGAAATTTTCTGCGCAAAAGAAGGGAATTGAACTTTCACGTGAAGCAAAAGCAACAGCCTCAAGTGTGTCGACATATGTATGGATTGTGTGTGGGAGGGGCTAATACTTCAGTTCCCGCAAGTAGGAGGAATCCGTCCTCTTCCTATGCCTGCAAGGTGGGGAGAAGGGGCCTCAGCCAGCAGAGCTGCATCCATTCTGGCGAGTGGCTGGGGTGGGGCTGGCGCCAGATGTGGAGGGATTGGGTTTTCATTTACCTCTGGCTCTAATCACATCCTGCAGGACTATCCAAAACTTATTCCTTGCCTTTCATTCCTTCCCAGCTGCTGATCCCTCTATAAATTCATAGAAGCCCCTTTTGATGTTAGCTATTAGCCCCACTTTGTCCTAAGACTTTCAACGGTATTCAAACCTGCCTCTCACTCTCTTTCAATGTGTAACCGAAGGGTTAGATATTGCAGAGTTGGTCTCCAGTAGGGTGACTCAAATGTGAAAGGACCTTTAAGAGGTGGGTTTTAGAATGATCTGAGATCACTAAGTACTTTCTCCCTTTGGAGGGAACCATTGAAGTAGGATCCCCTTCCTTCCTTCCTTCCTTCCT
>NC_034610.1:34600334-34604641 GCF_900095145.1 Mus pahari
CTTCCACTTGATAACATCATACTTGCACGAATGCTTTGTGATCAAATCCGCTCGCTCCTCTCCCTCCAATTCTTCCACCATCCTCTACATTGCCCCTGTGATTTGTTCTTTAGAGGGTTGTAAGATAGTAAGGCTGGCCCCTGACTTCCTTTGGCTCCCTGCGTTCTGCATAATCTCCTGTGAACACTTCCTTTGGGGCATTTTGTTATGGAGAATTTGGGGGGGCCTCTCACCAGAGTTGATGCATACTACCTACCGAAGAAATTGGAGTTCCCTCTTGGAGTTCTTAGTCTCACTAATAATATTGAGAATGTACTCAAAAGAAAGCTTGGAATCATTTTACTAGCGTTTAAAAGGCACCTCCAACCTCCACCCTCCCACACACAGGGAAGAAATAAAGTATGGCAGCCGCCCCGTGAAAGGAAAGTAGAAGAGAGAAAGAGGAAAGCCATTCTCTAAGTTAAGGCAGATAATGTGGTCAGTCACCATGGACAAGCAGCCGAATGGTAGGGGTGGAAGCATTAAAGAAAGTCCAAAGTGTCTGGGAAACCATGCTTAAAAGGGAGATAGGAATCATTGCCTTCACATATTGCTGGTTTCATCTCCTACTCTGCTGTTGGGGAACCATCCTTCACTGACATCAAAACCCAGCTTCTTTGACCTTACGATATGCACTGGAGACCAGCGGCTCTCCAGAAACCTTCCAGACCTCCAGTGCCAGACCGCGACTACTGATCACAGACTGAGCAGCTACCAGCTCTCAGCTCTTCACTGTGGGACTACCTCTTCACGCTGGGGCTTCTAAGTCAGTCTAAGAAATCCCGTTTTAATATATAGTCAAGCTGTCCAACCTCTTCCTTTAGAAAACCCCAGCTAATGTAGACCACTCGGGGAGACTTTTAGGGAGGTCTTGGATACTAAAGAAATACCCGTTAATTCGGTACTAAAAGCTTAGTGCAGTCATCACATGGCTCCTCCCACCGTAAGAATCAAAACTCTGATGGTTCATGCAATTTGAAGCTTCACGCTTAGGCTTGGATCCAAGCCAAGCCTGTGTGCCTGGGAAAAGACAGGAAGCCCGGCCTTCTCCCTGCCTTCTGCCTCTGCATCTTTCCTCATTTGCCAGATGCTGTCTTTTTTAACCCATGGCATGGTGTCCAAGGAGAGATAAGGACAATGAGCAGAGAGTGGTGGGCCAATAGCGTCGTCGTCTAGTGCTGGTACCCTCTGGCCTCTACGGGTGTCCCATGCTCTCTTGGGGTGTTTGTTGTGAGTCTTCAAGGCTCCTTGACTTTGAGGACCCCCAAAGGTCTGTTGCCTGGAATCTGTTGGTTGAATGTGCCCTGCAATTCAGACTCCAGATTCCCAAGAAGGATTATTTTTTTTAAAAGGCATGAGTTTGGTAGGGATGTAGGAGAGTGCAGGAGAGTCCAGGTGAATCTGGAATAATTGGAGGAAGAAGTAGGGTGGGGGTAAATATGATGTAATATAGTGTGAACGTGTATCAGTGTATCAAATTCTCAGACTGGAGAGATGATGTCATGGTTAAAACCACTGGCTGCTCTTTCAGAGGACCTGCACTTGACTGCCAGCTACCACACGACAGCTCATGTCTATCTAACTCCACTTTCAGAGGCTCCAATGTTTCTTCTGGTCTCATCAGGGTGCTCAAGATGCATGTGGTGTGCAGACATGCATGAAGATATACACAGACAGACATACATGATGACATACACAGACATACATGAAGACATATACAGACATACAAGAAGACATATAAGAAGACATACACAGACATTCATGAAGGCAAATCACTGATGCATAAAATAAAATAAAACTTTTAAAAAACTAGTATGGGACCAGTCAAGTTGATATCTCAGCGACTGCATCCAACTCGACAATTTACCATATGATAGTTGTGCCTCACACAGTGAAAGCTTAATTATTAACTTTTTATTATAACAGTTTTTGAAAATTTTGTACTAATTTTGCACAACTAGTTTAGGGGTAATGATGTTTTCATTAAAAAAAAATCAAACAAAGTTTATTTGATCTTAAAATGATAGCTTGATTTTAATAGTTTAAACAAGTTTAAACAATTCAAAAATTGATTCCACACTACACTGGGTACACAGAAATGTGTGGGACAGATAAAAATATGGACATGTTTGTCTAAACCCAAAACAGTTTACTTTATGCAGGAACACAGCACAGGTGGGAAATGAGGAAGCAGTCAATTTGGCTCTTTACATAACTTTATTACTACTTCTGAGTGTTTTAACTGAGTGTTTAATGTTTACTGTGCCCTTAAGTTCCTGTGTTACAACTTTATTTTTAAATATTTTCTTAAAAGTAAACCGCAAGTTCCCCAGTGACTCCAAGTTAATAGTGTTACATAAAGAAGAGAGAGAGAGGACTAGTGCCATCGGGTAGTTATTAGGATGCTGAACTATGAGAATCAGAGGTTCAAGGCCAGCCTTTGCAATTTGATGAGACCTTATGGGAGAATATAAAAAGTTTAAGGAAAGTGAGTGAATCAGTCTCTCTGCTATGACTGTGATAAAGCACCATGAGCAACGGCAACTTGCAGAAGAGGGAGTTTAGTTTGGCTAATGGTTCCAGAGATCATCGTGGCGGAAGAGAGGCCGGGCAGCAGGCAGGGCAAGTGCAGCCTACAGCTCCTGAGTGGGAAGAGCGAGCCATCCACTTTGTGGTACAACTAACAATCTGGTCTGATCTGGGCTGGCCACACTCTCTGGGTCTAGTTCAGGTTCCCTTTCCACACACCAAGAAGGGTCTCTAATTTGGGATCCCAAGGTTAAACAAGGAAAATAAGCCTTTTCATTTGAATATGAAAGTGTTTGTTTTGTTTTTATTTATAGTATGAATTCCGATCATCAATTAATCATCACCACTTTCTCATATTGCTTTTTGTTTGCATTTTTTAGTGGAGGAGAGATCTGACAACTGTGACAGTGTGCTCATGATGAGAGAGCACTCACGGTAACCCTGAACCACAATTGTGCTCACCCACTAGCAGTGGGCACTGATGAGTGGGACTACACAAGGTAGTAAGATGATAGTTTTTTGTTTACCTCTGCCCTCTGTAACTTTATTTTTTTTAATCTTATTTTTAATGATGGTTTGTAAATGCTTTAACCTTCCTTGTAACCCACAACCCACCAAAGGTAGTGGGGGGGGGAGGATAGGGGGGAAGTGGACCTGTTTAGAAAGATTCTCTGGAACAACTCCCCTCTTTATTGTCTGGAAATCAGCTCCATTCACAGGTTAGCAGGCAGTGGCAGCCCCACCCACTGGCAAACCCCTCACAGATACACCAGCAGTCCAGTTCTATAGAGTTGGTTAGCAACAGTGGTAACACAACCAAGCAGAGACAGTCAGGCCTCAGCCTTGGCTCCAGTCAGCCGTGGGGACCAGCAGGAACACAAGGAGAAGTTCTAGGCTGTGCCTCACTCCAGGCAGTAAAGTTCAGCAAGGACTCAGGCCCACACACATTGCACAGCTAGCTGTACCACTGAGCCATGCTCTGACTCTGTCCCATTTATACCCTCAAAACATCACATGTCCTGCACATGCCTTGCCTCAGAATCTGCATCCAGTCAGCCTGAGTCCTTGGGAGCTGCAAGAAACTATAGCAGAACACCAGAAGTTATTTGGTTTCTCTGAATGGCATCCCAACAAATACAGTTTAACTATGCGA
Organism: Mus pahari; assembly: GCF_900095145.1. NCBI lineage: Eukaryota > Metazoa > Chordata > Mammalia > Rodentia > Muridae > Mus > Mus pahari. The sequence goes on from NC_034610.1 coordinate 34,604,056, forward strand.
TGTATGGCAGACGAATAGACGCATGTGGTTAGCAAGGAATCCTTTACCATGTGTCCTTTCACATGCTTGCTTTAGCAGAACAGCCTCTCTCCTGTATCTGCTTCATTGGAACATTCCTTCATGAATCTGCCTTAGTCTTTTACCTGTGTCCACTTTAACGAAACACTCCTTCATGTGTTTGCCCCAGCAAAACACCAACCAACTGATTTTCCAAAGAACCCTCAAGTTTCCACTTCAGCCTTCAAGCTGGGAACCCTCTCAGGAAAATCACTGCAGGGGAGGGAGTTATCAGAGAAACCCCTATCTCCTTTCAGACAAACTATCAAGGACCTCGATGGCTTACTTAAGGAATACAAACAGAGGCTGGAAGACACAGCTCAGTGATTAAGAGCAGGCCACATAATGCAGAGGACCGGAGTCAGTCCCCAGCTCAGACATGATTCCATCTATAACTCCAGTCTCAGGTGATCTGATGTCCTCTTCCGGCCCCCTTGAGCATCAGGCATACAAGAAGTACATTTATGTACATGTAAGAAAAACACTCATCCTCAAAATGAAAAATGAATAAATCTTTTTTTTTTTTTTT
>NC_034610.1:34604881-34611394 GCF_900095145.1 Mus pahari
GATGCTCCAACATGTTACAAGGACACATGCTCCACTATGTTCATAGCAGCCTTATTTATAATAGCCAGAAGCTGGAAAGAACCCAGATGTCCTTCAACAGAGGAATGGATACAGAAAATGTGTTACATTTACATGATGGAGTACTATTCAGCTACTACAAATGAATTCATGAGATTCTTAGGCAAATAGATGGACCTAGAAAATATAGTCCTGAGTGAGGTAACCCAATCACAAAAGAACAACACACATGGTATGCACTCACTGATAACTGGATATTAGCCCAAAAGCTCCAAATACCCAACATACAATTCACAGAAGATCAGAAGAAGGAAGACCAAAGTGTGGGTGCTTCAGTCCTTCTTAGAAAGGGGAACAAAATACTCATGGCAGCAAATATGGAGACAAAGTGCAGAGCAGAGACTGAAGGACAGGCCATCCAGAGACTGTCCCATCTGGGAATTCATCCCAGATACAGTCACCAAACTCCAACATTATTGTGGATCCTAAGAAATGCTTGCTGAAAGGAGCCTGATATAGCTGTCTCCTGAGAGGCCCTGCCAGAGCATTACAAATACAGAGATGAATACTCGCAACCAACCATTGCACTGAGTGTGGGGTCCCCAATGGAAGAGTTAGAGAAAGGACTAAAGGAGCTGAAGGGGTTTGCAACCTCATAGGAAGAACAGTATCAACCAACCAGATACCCCAGAGCTTCCAGGGACTAAGCCACCAACCAAGGAGTACACATGGCTCCAGCTGCATATGTAACAGAGGATGGCCTTGTCAGGCCTCAGTGGGAGGAGAGGTCCTTGGTCCTATGAAGGCTCGATAGATGCCCCAGTGTAGGTGGGTGGATGGAGGAACACCCTCATAGAAGCAGGGGGGCAGGGATGTGATAGGGGTTTTCCAGGAGCGGGGAAACTGGGTAAGGGGATAACACTTGAAATGTAAATAAATTAAAAAAAAAAATCCTGGAGGATAAAAGGCACGAAACAACATAAAGCAGGAGATCTTCCCCTGAAATATAAAAGCACACGGCCTATCAGCTAAGATCAGGAGGGTGAATAGTGAGTGGGAGGGAGAAATATGGAAAAAAAAAAAAAAAAGACCATGGAAGAACTAAGATTATGTTTGAATCTGATGATTTACCAAAATGTAGCTTTTATTCCGTCTTGTTCATGAGAAAACAAACATAGGGTAGGATGTGAGGGCTTAGTGGACTGACAAGAGGTGGGTAAAGAAAGCCACATGCTATCCAAGCATGAGTGTCTTAGTTTGTCCCAGAACACACGATAGAAAGAGATCCGATTTGACAAAGTTGTCCTCTGACCGCCATAGGAGCGCCATACTATGTGCCCACCACACATGCTGTGTGCGCATGCGTGATCTTGAGTGCGCATGCGCACATGCACAAAGCTAGGATTGAACTGACTTCAAGCTCTACAGCAAGCTTTTCCTTTGGCTTAGTTTTATATCCTCTCTGGTTAGGATTGCTATAGACACCGAATTACTCAGCCTTGAATCTGAGGCTCTGAATCATGTCATACCTCAGCAAACTTCTGGGTGCCTCATGACCAAATTTTTTTCTTTAATTTGTTTTTAACCACAAAATTCCAGCCAAATTATAAAACACATGGGAAGAACCACTCAGAAAGGAGTACTCATAAAATAATTTTACTTTCTTTATGAAAGAGAGAATTACTATGCCGATTTAAAATAATTGAGGGTACATTTCGAATCCTTGACATTTGGAACATGATTGGCTTGAGAATTCACGTAGCAATGGGGGCTTCTTTGGAGCCTTACATAACGACTTTTCTTTATCAACCCTGTTGTTTGTCCTGCACGTCACCAGTACCGAGCTCCTTGTCATTTAGTGTCGTGTTTGCTGGCCTGGAGAGCAGCCGAAACAAAGCCAGCTTGATTTGCTGTACATACCTCCACTCATACCTAGGACGGTAAGCAAATCGTAACTTCTACGGAGGTTGCTGTCTGAACCAAGTGCTTCCAGATTCTTGGGATCTGGTTAGAAGAACCGAAAGTTCCTCAGTGCTTTCATCCAGAGGTGGAAGAGTTTTAAAGTAATTTTTATGTTAAAAAAAAAAAACAAAACAAAAACACAAACAAAGAACAGGGAACAATACAGGTCAGTACACTGCAGCTAGCCTCAAACCCTGGAAGAGCCCTTAGAATACTCAAGGGCCCCACAGTATTGTTTGTAACCTCTGTTACATGGAGTTCAGGAGCAGCTGCTGATTACTAGAGAGGTAGAGTGTAGGTGGTCTCTTGGTTTCAATAAACTTGATTTTGTGTTTCTTTAATGTATATCCCCTTTGGATTGGGGCATAGAATGATATGATTTTAATCAGATGCATCTCTCGTTGCTCATAGGCATAAGATGACAACTAGGAGACCCTCTAAAAGTTCACTCAGAGGACACTGCCTTACAAAACCAGCCTAAACTTGTTTTCAGGATCTTTGGCTTTGGGTTTCCATTGCTGTGAAGTGACACCATGACCAAGGCAACTCTTATAAAGGCAAACATTTCATTGGGGCTGGCTTGCAGTTTCAGAAGTATAGTCCATTATCATCATAGCAGCAAGCATGGCAGCACACAGGCCGACATGGTGGTAGAGAAGGAGCTAAGAGTTCTACATCTTGATTCAAAGGCAACCAGGAGAGACTGCCTTCCAGGCAGCTAGGGGGAAGATCCCAAAGCTCACCACCACAGTGACACACTTCCTCCAACAAGGCCACACTTGCTAATAGTGCCACTCCCTGAGTCAGGCATATTCAAACCACCATGAGGTTTGAATACAACCAGGACATCGTCAAGGAGTGAGGAAACGGAATCCCTTAGTTTAAAGGAGGGATCCGTGCAACCTGCTCTACATAGGGTTCCCAGGTTTCCAACAGGTTGCCAGGCACATTTTCAGAAAGGGGGTGTGTTTATTGCCCAAGCCAATTGGAGTTCCGGGCTGCTAAGCTAGTACATATTTGCTACTTCATAAGTCATCAGGGGAAGCTAAACAAGCTCCAAGCCCTCAAGGTCAGTCATTTCCTCTACAAAAAGTCTTTCTTTCTTTTTCATAGTAGAAATTGCTCAGGTCTGAGAAAGTACAGAATCTCAGAATCCCACAGACTGGGACACTGACAGGTCACTGGTATGAACCAAACATTTCTTCATTTCCTATGTTAGGCGACTCCAGGGCCTGCCTTGATTTGTTACTTTGGAAAGCTGCCTTTCAGCTGAATTTTAGCATGGAACATTTTACCCTTTCTTGTGAACTATGGCTATAGTGTTGTTTCAGTCTGCACAGATTCATGGTGAGAACTATGATGACTTGGTTTGATGTTGCTGCCGCTCTTGGCCAGTGCTGCCACCACAGGACTCAAAAAGAAATATCGTTAGGTCAGTTATGGGTGGTTATGGGTAAGCATGAGGAGAGGTGAGTCTCACCTATGCCCGGTGACTTGTCTCCTCCCCTGGTCGGAACAGACTCGGGCTGCAGGTACAAGCCAACCATCTTAATGAGGTCTCTTGCTGATTCTGACTTCTTGTCCTCTCAGCCTCGTGTCTCTCATTTGGGGAAGAAGCCTGGACCAATGGAGGTCCAAGAAGTTCCCTGCTACTTCTGTTGACCTGCTGGCTATTGCTCACCAGACAAAGAAAGTGTCTGAACATGCAGAGAAAGAAAGCTCTTCCTCTGGCCACTTGCTAATGGTGAGGCACCACGTCATCGGTGGTCTTTACTTGTGATATCAGTTCACCCAGTATTTGAGAGGGACTTCCAGTTTATGCTAACTTTCAGTGATTTGTGGTTGCCTTTTGCTTTGGTTTCCTGCAGACAAAGTATCTAATCTGTGTCATTTCCTCATTTCATGACTATGTTTCATGACAAGGAATTAATATCAGACTACAGGTAACACCACCGTAGTTTTAGGGTACAAGCTTGGGCTCTGGCCATCCTAGGGAGTGTGGCCAATCTTCCTCAATATGCTAATTAAAGAGACAAGGAACAATTAAAATCAGAGAAAGGAAATGTATTAAATTTGGTGACACTTAAGAAAAGAATACATCAAGAGGCCCAGGAGACTTCCTGTGTCCATCTTTCAGGTTCTGAATTGGATTTCAGGTTTTTAAAAAAGATTGAATGATAGGCATATGTATGCAGAACAGTCAAGACTTGGTCCAACCTCTCATGATTTAATCACGGATGTAATCAATCAGTCTTTAGTACTTAATCTGTTTACCAAGAATGTTCTCACAAAGTCATTCATTTTAGGGGCTCTCTTTCTATAGAAGCCACAGGGGAGTGCAGTGACGAAGCATCTGCATAGGTTCTGAGCTGGTGAAAGTAGGAAATGTCAGGTAGGAAAAGTGTCAGCAGACTAGAGGGGTGAGCTTTTGTAATTAACAAAGTGAACGAGACATCTTCAGTTCATTTGAAGAAAACAAAGAATTTTGTAAAATCATAAGCACATACATACACACATAGACGCCTTGTTAAATTATAGGCACATGTGTCCATCTGATTAAAACCCAGGCAGATGTATATTCCTAGTTAAATTGCCGGCATGCAAATATGCCTGGTTAACGGTTAAGTCATAGGCACACATTCATGCCTGGTTAAACTGCAGAAACACATGTATGCTTGGTTGAATTAAAAACAAAAATGTATGTCTGGTTAAATCATAGGCATGCCTGAATCATAGGCACATGTTTGTCTGGTTAAATCACAGACACGCCCGTCTATCTGGCCGAATCATGAACAGGCATGAATGACTGGTTAAGTGATTGGTTATTTCGAAATTAGACAATTTGCATATGTGGTAGTGTGTAGCCATCTGAATGCAATCAAAGAGGACAAAATAAGAGTGATCAGCTCCACACAGTAAAGACTTTCAGAATACATTGGTGCTGTTCTGTGGAAACACACCCGAGGGTAGAACCCATTTTTCTCTAAATTAAAAAAAAAAAAAAAGCACTCTCTGTTATGTATTTAACTGGACAAAAGCTTTATAACAACAGATTGAAATAAAGCATCTTCATAAAGTGACTTCTGAAGTGTTCTGTAAATATTTAATTTTTCATTCATTTTAAATGTCTACTATATATTTGTCCATGAAGAATGTAGTCAGGGCTGGAAAATGTGGCTCGGTTAGGAGAAAGGAGGCTTCCAGGAATGGGTGAAACTCTGGGTTCCACGCTACAGAACTCAGGTGTAACATATGCCTTTAATGCCACCACACAAGAAGTGGAAGAGGAGGATGGGACACATCCTTGGCTACATATAGAGTTCCAGGCCAGATGTGAGACTTTGTCTCAATACATAAACAAACGACAAAACAAACAGAAAAAGAAGATGTTAAGTCAGCCGCAGTGTCATCTAGTTTTTGTATGTATATTAATTGTGCATATTTATGGGGTTCATTGAGAAATGATACATATATAAGACACATAATGATCAAACTAGAGATCTAATGATCTAATGATCAGATTAGAGAATTAATTATAAAAGGTAAAAGTCATATTTGGCTCTGCTTTATAAGAGTATGCACACCTTGCTATTTTCTAAAATGATACTTTATTCATTTGTGATCTTGTTTTGCTACTAACTGAAATTCAGGGGGCTAAGTAATAAATAATTTCTTCCTCTTATTCATTTATCATTTCTTTGTATTGGGAATCTTCAAACTGCCCTCTTCTAGTTCTTTAAGCCGTGTCTGCTAAATGGTTATTAAGTATAAACAGCTTCCTAAGCTATAGAACATGAGAACATATTTTCCCTATGTAACTATATTTCGTACCACCATCTACTTTGCCCACCATCCCTAACCAGTACTTCCATAAAAATCAAATCTCTCAGCTTCCAGATATGAGAATAAATAGAACTGTTTTGCACATGGTTTGATTTAATATAATATTCCACTCATGTTGCTAGAAGTGACAGGATTCTTTATATTTTGCTTTTAGAACTGAAGATTATTTCATTGTGCAAGATTATTTCATTCATTCATACTATGTTTAGAAGAACCTGTTCATCTAGCAACAGGTACCTCAGCTGACTTTGTCATTTATGAGTCGTGAGTAGTTCTGGAGATGATGTTTGTGTCTTATTATTTCCTTTGGTATCCCGAAGACTTATTTTGATGTGGTTCCATTTGCATAGTTTTGCTGGTTGCCTACATTTGAGTATCATAGCCAAAACTTCCTTGAGGGGACAAAGGTCAAGGGCTGTTCTATTTGCTTCTAAGAGATTCGCACTTTCTGAATGCCCATAGGTTTTGAGTTAATTTTTGCATGTGGCATCTATTTTTGTATGTTAGTCCCAAGGCATGGCTTTCACTTCCAAGGGAAGTTCCCTCTTAGGCCAAATGTGAGTGACCACAGTGTGGGAACACAGATTCAGGCTTTCCCCAAGAAAGAAAGAAAGAAAGAAAGAAAGAAAGAAAGAAAGAAAGAAAGAAAGAAAGAAAGAAAGAAAGAAAGAAAGAAAGAAAGAAAGAAAG
>NC_034610.1:34611564-34622341 GCF_900095145.1 Mus pahari
AAAGAAAGAAAGAAAGGAAGGAAGGAAGGAAGGAAGAAAGAAAGAAAGAAAGAAAGAAAGAAAGAAAGAAAGAAAGAAAGAAAGAAAGAAAGAAAGTAAGTCACAAATCAGTGCATTTTTCCAAAACCATTGATGGAGACAACAGAGCAGGGGAATTTCTGCTATGTGTCTTAGAGGCTATGTGGCAATGTTTTTTAGCTTTGGGATTGAGAAATGCTAATGATCTCCTAGCTGAACCATAAAGGCTTAACTTACACATGTCAGATCTGGTTAGTGCTGGGATGGGAGGTTGAGTCTGATAGTCTAAAGGACATGAGATACAGACATGGGTAATGAGTAGCTATTAAGAGAATAAAATTTGCCCATAATACTTTTATCTTTTACTTGAAACATTTAAGTCACAGTCATGAAGAACTAAGCTGCCAATCAGCCTTGTAGAATCTTGGTTGAAACATGGGTGTGGCTGTTTTATTTATTTATTTTTTTCTGGGAACTCACCTCACCCAAATCATTTATTGAAGGTTTCCATTTTCTATTTTTTAATTTTTGATACCCTTGTCAAAAGTCACTTGGCCATGAACATGTAGGCTAAGTTAAGTGCTTTAAACAGAGATTTTGCTAAGGGCGAACATAACCCAGAGCATCCATCAAAGTGAAGCGATTTTGAGTCAGAAGCTTTCTGGTGGCTCCCATCGGGATGCTGTGCTGGAAGCTTCTGGAGAGAGACTTTCCCACGTTTCTCCCCAGACGATCTGCTCATTGCATTTTTTAAAAAATGAAATGGGTGCATAAGAAATGTCTGTTTTCCAGGGGGAAAAAGTTGCTGAGAGTGTGAAAGGCTTGTGCCTGTGATCACAGTATCTCTGCCAGCTCCCCATGCTCACTGTCAGGCTCTGAGTCCCGACACCCTGTCAGTTGCTCTGGAACCAGTTTGCCTAATAATGTATTTTACTAAGTTTCAGCTTTTTAAAAACTAGTTTTTTAAAAACTATAAAGAATCCATATTAATCTTCTAAAATATTTAAAATTTGAAACAGCTTCTTTTATGTACAATACATACCTACCTTCATTGATTTTTTTTTTTCCCAGAGATAAACCTCTTGACTTATTTAAGGTCTTGTTTTGCTACCGGTTAAAAATTCAGGGGCCTGGAGAAATGGCTTTGCAGTCAGGAACCCTTGCTTGCAGACTCTTGTCGTGAGAGTCTGATGCCCTGAGTTAGAACCCCGGAGAACCTATATATAGTGTCACATGTTAGCACATCTGCAATCCTGGTGTTCCTGTGCTGAGGCGGGAAGTGGATACAGAATTAGCTCATCTGGAAGCTTGGGGCCCAGCCAGCTTGGAGTTCACAGCATGCTGCAGAAACTAGGATGCTCTGCTCAAAGGATGTGAAAGAAGAGACAGCGCATCTCCTAAGTGTTTCTTGCCCCTAAAAGCATGGAAGGAAAATACACAGACAAACATACCCAGACACACACATGCACACACACACACACACACACACACATGCATGCACTATGTACACACAAATTTATTTTAATACAGGAAGCTTAAAGTGAAAACCACAGAATGTGATTTACAACCTAAACATTTATTTGTGAACAATTTTAATGAAATTAGAACATTTGAGAAGCTAGTGTCTTCAAATCCTTTGTAACAGAAACCAACATGAAAACATTAAAAATTTCCCCTGTTTCTTTGACCTAATGTTTGGTCAAGAGGAAGGTGTTGATGGTGCATCCGATACTCCTTCCCCTGTGGTACAGTGCACCATGGAGGGGTTACTTTTTCTTTCCTCCTTTCTTCTTCTTCTGTGAGTCAGAAGCTGGAGACTTCTTCTCTATCTCCATCTTCACTGCAGCTTCCTGAGCTGCCAAGGCCTCCATCCTCAAGCGCTCAGCCTCCAGCAGCTTGTTCCGGTATTCTTCCCGGATATCAAGGATCTTCTGTCGGGCTTCATCTACAGAGTCCTATGCCAAGGCAAATATCCCACACCTGTCAGTCTCACTGATGACAATGCAGAAGTACCAGAAAACAAACACACAAAGTGAACACTTTTTTTTCAGGGGGCGGGGAGGTTCAAGACAGTTTCTCTGTATAGCCCTGGCTGTCCTTAGAACTCACTCTATAGACCAGGCTGGCCTCGAACTCAGAAATCTGCCTGCCTCTGCCTCCCGAGTGCTGGGATTAAAGGCGTGCACCACCACGCCTGGCTCATAAATACTTTTTCTTTATTCTTTCCTGATGCCAAAAGACTAATGGGGAAAGCCACTGAAGACAAAACTAGGTTTGTCCTTTATCACTTAGAAATAAACAAAGCAGGAAATGGTGATGCATGGCGAGTTAGATTTTAACTCAGAATGAGTGACCAAAAAAAAAAAAAAAAAAAAAGTAAGTACCAGTAAGGAAAAATATGTATAAAGGTGGAGAAGTTGGTAGAGGTTTTGGTGGCAGAACTTTGCTTTGAATGAGTTCTGGATCAATCTGTCAGTCAACAGCAACTGTGTGTTACAGGTCACTAGCTTGCAAGCTGTATTCCAGCTCTGACAAGATACATCAGAGCGAGGTGGGCCTTCTGATTAAAAGAACCTAGCCCACTATCTTTCAGTCTAGGAGCAGTTGATCACAGAATTTATCTAGGACAGTGGCCAGCGGCATGCAGCTGGATTTGAGCTTGCTTCTTGATTCCATTGCTATTTAAGACCCTCTTTACCATCAGTGGATGGCTGTTGGCTCAATGGATGTCACATTACTAACTCTTCCTGTCTCCCTGGTTCATCTCTCATTTTCTCTTTCCTCTCTGAATGCAAAGGAAGCCTCACTGTTGCTTAGGCTTCAAACCCAATCCAATGGAATAACAAGGATTAGTGCACTGACTGTAACATAGAGAGAACTTCCTTGAAAGGGAAACATTCTCTTCATGCTGAATTGTTTGAGGGTTTTTTTTTTTCCTCCCCACATTTCTGCAACTGGCATGATTTTATGGAGAGGCTGGCTTCCCTGGATGTCAGTGTCAGACTTCAAAATGCTTTTGATGAAATAAAACTGTGATCCCAAAGTGAACTTCATGAGTACAAGATGAGAATGCTTACTAGGGAAAAGAGAGTGATCGAGACACAAACACCTTAGGGGTATGTATAAAGTCAGATGAAGACTTGACTTGTTTTTTAGAGAGTTATTTTCTCTTGCTTGATAATAAATGTGTTACTATTGGGTTTCTCTTTTCATGGCTTCAATCAAAATAAGTGTGTTTATTTGTACCTCACCCTTGAATGACTAGGCTCTAAATTCACTGTCCCAGCAAATATGTTTTCTCTACATCACCCTTGTCTACTGCATGAACTCAGCTACTAAACCCAGAACGACAAGTGACCTTGAAATTTCCTATTTCTGATAATGTTATGTTATATTGAATCTATGCAATTTTAATAATAATTCAATTCTGATTCAATTTTTTTATGAAACACAATTGCCTTTCTTCCCTTTCAAGCATAAGAGTACAGCAGAGTGAAGGCCTTCTCTAAGAAAGACAGATTTTAAAGGCATTCATACTTTGAGTCTGCATTACACTTTCAAGTTAAACAATAAGGAAATACATAGGTAGGAATATAACTTTAAAAATCAAAATGAGGCATGGTCATGCAATTGGTGCAATCGATATGCACTTCTCCACTCTTTCTCAGGCTCAAGTTAACCTCTTGCCATCTGTTATCAGATTGACAGAGCTCCTAAAACAAAATATCAGCAACCAGGACTCTTAGGTACCAGAAACCGATTGTTTCACAGTGCTTTATGTCACACATTCAACCAAAGATGACTCCATCTTTGAATCTGTAAGTGGCCACGTGGTTTGCTTTAATGAAATGCAAGTGGCAATAGTGTGCTATTTCTGGACTGAAATGTCATGGCTGAATTGTCATGCTTAGGTCAGTGTGGTCTCTTATATAGCCTTATATATTATATATCATGCCAGTATAGTCACAGAAGAGTTTTCTGCATGCGATCTCTTTCAGCCTCATTTGGTGTCTTAATAAGCAAAAGAAGGACCCCACTGAGCTGCATTAGACACGTTCTTAAAATGAGAGATGCCAGGGTCTGAGAAGCTGAAGCCTATGAAACACATCTATTGTTTGTTTGCATTTTTTCCTAAAGTATTGCTTATTTGACATATCCCCTCTCAGTTAAGTATTATCTTTGACTTGGTGTTACTTTGGGTAGGGCGAAGGAACTGGAAGCCATATATGTGACAAAAAGCCATAGGATCCACGGAGACCAAAAATTCACCATAGCTTATAAAAGCAAGTTTGCAAGATCCCTGCATCAGACACTGAAATAATGAGATTGTTTGTTACCAGAGAATAAAACAGTTTATCCTTAATGACAGGTTCCTTTGGTTGCTAAAGACTGACCATATCAAAGAAGGTCAAAGATGGATAAAATACCTAGAAAGTTCTATAGCTCTCAGTGTGTCTCCCTCCATCTCCCTCTCCCTCTATCCCTCCCCTCCCCCTCTACATCTATCCCTCCCCTCCCCCTCCCCATGTGTATAGCATGGGTATGTGCATGTGTGACTGTGTGTATGTGTGAGTTTGTGTGTATGCATGTAGTGTGTGTGTCAATATGAGCATGTTTGAGAGTATTCTGAGAGTTTGAGTGTATGAATGAGTGTTAGGGAAGGAAGAGGAAATGAATAAATCCCTATTATCCACAGACAGAAGTCATCCTTACACATTTTCTGTGTCTCTCCACTTCTAGGACCACAGTCTTTTTTTTTTTTTTTTTAATTGGGTTAGGCCTTCCATGGCACAGAAAGTGTTTCCTTGGACCATGTCTGCATAAAGTACCTCAATGCTGTTGCAGGCATGGGGTGGGCATAATGGCCACCCACAGTGAAGAGTTGTGGTTTTGATCTTCAGCTTTTAAATACATGTAAACTAAATAAATACCACTATATCTCATTTCATTTTCTCTTTATAACATCCATGGTATCAGCCTGCTGGGCCTGTGGGATATCCTGCGTGAACCCTGTGAGCAAGCAGGAAGGTTTTAAAGTATTTTCCCATAGTCAGCCTGTCCAACTCAGCCTGTCCACCAATAGTTTTCAACATTCATCTCATAAGATAGCTTCCTATTATGACAGGTTAGTAGGGTTTTAAGGGAGCTGTGAATGAATAAGGGAAGTGAACATATACCTATCCGTTCTGGGAGATAGTAAACAGTAGAGCCAAATATTACGACTTTGTTATGCTCAGATGAGTGAGTCTGCTTTTGTTTTTCTATTACAAATGAACTTGGGAAATGTTGCTAATTATACTGCTAGACGTACCCGCATCTCCCCATACATTTCCAGAACCTCATCCTTTTGCTTAAAGCGTTCTTCTTGATCAATGTCTCTGATGCTGAGAATACGGGAGCGGTACTGCCGGAACTGGTGGATTTCCTCTGCCTTCTGCATCGCTTGCTGCTTATTCAGTTCCTCTGTCTGCAGCACAGCCTCCGCAGTAGTTTTCCTTGATGGAGAATACCGATAAAATGAAATATATAATATATATTATATATAATATATATAATATATATATATATATATTATATAATTTGAGAACTTGAAAGTAAACATTACTTCAGAATGCAAAGTAATTTGGAATTGTGTTAATAGTGAGTCAAACTGAACCTGACGGATGGCAGAATAAAACATTAACTTTTCAAAGCTGAGTTAGGTACTGTATTCTGACTCATTGATATTTTAATAAAATATTATGGAGAATGTCAGTAAACTCAGATACATCATTAATGACTGTGAAACTAAGTATTTTGCGAGTTTACTTCTGAATTTATCTAGTTATTAAATGTGACATTATTAAACATAAAATCATACATGATAGGCTCTATTAATCCTATTATTTAGTTCTGAAGAAAATATAGCTTCATGAAATAATAGTGGGTATTACAAGGACTTTCTGTAGGTCCAAAGGAATTTTTTTTTTTTACAAAAGTCACATAAATGAGTTGGGGTGAAATAATGGAACATTTGACAAATTTAAGCTTCAAAATCATGTAGCTCTAAAGTCATACACAGAATTAAGACATAACAGGCACTTAATTTCAACTTTTTGGTTACTGAGCAACTGTCCATTGGGGTTATATCTAAGAGTCTATGAACACACTTTTCTGTATATATTTGTACATATGGTATGTACAACTTACCGTACATAATGACTGAAATCCAAAAACTCTAGTGCTTTACGAATTTGTTGTGGAGATGTTTCCAAAATTGTTGGAGATCGTTGTCGGACCACTGTCAAAAAGCAAAGCATACAGGCTTCCAGAATTAAATAACCTTAACGCTATCATATCTCCTGGTTGAAAGCAATGTTTTCTGCTTAGGAATAACCCTGTGGTTCTGTTATAATTTTATTGATTTATTCTTGAGTTATATTTTATAGTTTGTCTTTGATGTACACTTGTGTCTAGCTACCGGAAGGAATAGTAGCAAATTCTATTCTAATTACAATTAAATGAAGGAGGAAAAACAGACTCTTACTTTAAATTACAAAGTTTCATTGTAAGCGAGCTAAACAATGGAAAATTTAAAAGAGTTTGAGAAATGTCTGACAGTCATGCTAAGCACTATGGTAGAATTTAAATGTTAACACAATGTTATACCTCCCACTGGATTAAGCAATATATAAAATAAGCACACTAAAGAGCAAAGGAACAACTTTCACTCTATACACCCATAGGGAGCCACAAGAAAAGATTTAATAAAAAAAATGTAAGTCTTTAGATGACGGTGACCTTTTGACTCTTCCAATCCCCTTTGTCTTCAAAATGAAAAGGAAGCATAGTTTACATGCAAAGCCAAACCAAATCCACCCAGTATGAAGGGTCAAATGCAATACTTTAAATAAATCTGCTAGGTCCTTTGATCATAAATAATCTAACTCCAAGACCTTTATATTATTCAAATGAACTTCCCAACCATCTATTGTCATGGCAATGCCCCATCCCCAGAAACTTGGCTGACTTTAATCTATATTATTAAATCTAGTTTTTTTGTTTGTTTGTTTGTTTCTCCTGGATATCTTCAATGAACAGGAATGGGTTGGGTGACGTGGTAAAATTACAGTTACCTTCTTAAGGGACTTTCAAACTACAGTGGGCTTTTGTTCCTCCCCCATGTGTCTGCGTGCATACACACCATGGCATTTGAGGGGAGGTCAGAGGCTGACTTTTGGGAGTTAGTTCTCACCTTCCACCTTTCTGAGACTTCCAGAGTTTCTCTTATCTCTGATGCTGTGCAGCATGCTCAAGGCCAGCTGGCCAGTGGCCTTCCCTCCCCCTTGTTCTCTTCTCTCCACTTCCCAGCCTCAGGAATGCTAAGATGCCAGATGCAGGCTACCACACCTGATTTTTTAAGGCGGGAGTGAACTCAGGTTGTCAGGCTTACATGGCAAGCAGGTACTTTATCCCACTAACCCAACTCCAGCCCTCTACCAAAAGTAACTGTTATTAATATCATGATAAAAGCAGAACTGACAAAGAAAAAAGTCTTTTCATCTCATTCTCTGTGGTTTCAATTCTTAATTCTAAGAAGAGATTCGGGTTCGCAGCCATATTGGGGGTTATTTTGCTTAACCCTTTTCAGATACACCCATATCTCTCCCGTGGGCAATATTTCCCAATTTCTGTTACCTCCCAAACACCGAGGGTTACTTTAGGGTTCACTCTAGGTCTTATATACTGCATGCTTTTGGATAACTGTAGAGAGTCTTGCATATCATCGAGAGAACATTCACTCACCTGGAAGGACCCCAGGCACTCTTATGTTTTTCTCCCATACAAAGCCCACTCAGCTACTGATCCTTCTGATACCTCTTCCAGAAGGCAACAGTGTTGTAATTGTACGGGATGAAGGGATGAAGGCTTTCCTGATCACTCCCTCTATGTGCCTTTTCAGACCCCATGTTCATTTCTCAGTGAATAAGACAAAGGCCATACGGAGACCAATTTAACATTACTGAACAGAACAACATCAAAAGAAGTATCTTCCCAGTCTGGAATAAGATAAAGATTTTCACTTTCATTGTTTTCATCCAACCTAGTCTGCGAGGCCTTAACCAGAGCAATTAGGCAAGAGGAAGAGTAGGAAATCTTATTTAAATTGGAATGAAATGATGCCATCACTTTACAAATGAAATGTGCCTATGTACAGAACTGTTAGAACAAGTAAATTAGGTCACAAGACCTTTGTGCATAGGTCCATAAGACACTGCATGGATTGCTTGGTTATCATAGGACTGGGTTTCTGATTGACAGGTTGAGTTTGGCCCAGCCTCTCTGCTTTCTTGTCCTGCTTTCTGTTCATGTGGCATCACCTCTTTGATGGTCTTTTGAACTATAGTTATATCCTTGGTTTGATTCCTACTTAATTACAGTGAATATTTTAATGTGCTGTTGTATATGGTTTGTCTGGGATTTAAAGACATATTACTCTTCAACTACATGTGTGTGTGTGTGGGGGGGTGGTAATCTGCACATGAGTGTGTATGTGCCATGAAAGTCAGAAGAAGAAAATATCAGATTCTCCTGGAACTGGAATTATAAGTGGTTGTCAGACTGAAGACATGGATTCTAATAACAAAGCTCAGGTCCTCTTTGAGATCAGCAAGCACTCTTAAAGAATTTTCTAACTCTCTGGTTTGTCAGGTTTGGTTGAGAACGTTTTCTTCAGCTAGTTTCATCAAGGATTTTGGCTCCTTTGTATTGTTGTACCTGTCTGACTTGAGACCAGTGCAACGCTGGTGCCACAGAACAAGTGTGAATATCCTAAGAACTCATGTTGTCTAGATTCTAAGGATTATGTCTGAGAGTCAGGATTCTCAATCCAGAGACAATGGCCCCAATGGGATGGAGCCAGAAGGTGTCATTGAGAGTAGCTGGAATGAGATTGTGGATAGCTTTCATAACATGAATTTCTCAGAATCCCTCCTCCATGGTATTTATGCCTATGGTTTTGATAAGCTCTCTCCCATCCAGCAGCGAGCTATTCTTCTGATGGGATTGCTCAAGCCCAGTCTGGGACTGGGAAAACAGCTACATTTGCCATATCAATTCTTTAGCAGATTGAATTAGATCTAAAGGCCACTCAGGCTTTGGTTCTGGTATCCACTTGTGATTGGTTCAGCAGATACAAAAGGTGGTTATGGTAATAGGAAAGACTACATGAGTGCCTCTTGTCATGCCTATATTGGGGAGGGGGCACCAACTTGTGTGCTGAGGTGCAGAAGCTGCAAATGGAAGCTCTCCATATCATTGTGCGTAGTCCTGGCCTGGTATTTAATATGCTTAAATGGAGATACCTGTCCCTCAAATACATCAAGATGTTCATACTGGATGAAAAAGATGAAATATTAAACTGTGGGTTCAAAGATCAGATCTATGCAACAGCAACACACAGGTAGTTTTGTTGTCTGCAATAATGCCTTCTGATGTCCTTGACGTGAACAAGAAGTTCATGAGAGACCTTACTTGGACTCCTGTCAAGAAGAAAGAGCTGACCTTGGCCAGTATCTGTCAATTCCACATCAATGTGGAACAAGAGGAATGGAAGCTTCACACATTGTGCGACTTGTATAAAACATTGACCATCAACCAGGCAGTAACCTTTGCCATTATAAGAAGGAAGGTAGGCTGGCTCACTGAGAAGATGTGTGCCTGGGATTTCACTGTTTCCACCTGTTTCCAAGCTGCCAAGCACTGAACCTCCACACCTGAACTCCTATTTCCATAGCAGGCACATTACCCACTCCTAGCCACCTCCTAGCCCTGCATCAATCAACCAGTCAATCAAACCATCTAATCGCTGTAAGCTGTGCATCCAGGAATTTGTCCTTCTAGTTAAGGTCATTATCATAATATCTCTAATAATACCTTTGTATTTCTCTGTGGTTAACCTTAATTTCCTTTCCACCTCCTATGATTATTTGTGATTCTCCACCCCGTTTTAAAGGTTAGTGTAGTTATTGATTTGAATTTTGATTTTGTGTCCTTATTTCATTTATCTCTGCTGTAGTTTTTACTTCTTTCCTTCTAAGCTTTGAGTTTTCTCTGGTCTCAGTTCTCTAGTTCTGAAGCTACAGAGATGATGGTGAGGTTGATTTCTGAAGGAGATGTTCATGCTGAGAGATAGGCACCCCCTCAGCACTGCCTTGGTTATGTCCTGGGTGGTTTTGCTTTGCTGCTATTTTTATGCTTAACAATAGTTTTTTCAACACACATTTGCATTTGCATCACTCGGTATTCATGCAATCAGGGTAAAAAAACATTTTTTCTTATAGCGCTCTTGTCCCTTGGCCACCATTGTATTATTATTGGCGAGTTGGTTATGTGTCAGAAGCCAAAGTACAGCTTTCCTATTACTCTTCTCAAATCAATTTAAAAAAATTCAGATTCAGAATTCTGATGCTGAGTTCTTCAAACATATCTAGAATGACCTTTCCATGCAGACCTGAATCACTTTCCATGCAGCTCTGCATCACTTTCCATGCAGATCTGCATCACTTTCCATGCAGTTCTGCATCACTTTCCATGCAGCTCTGGATCACTTTCCATGCAGCTCTGCATCACTTTCCATGCAGCTTTGAATCACTTTCCATGCAGATCTGCATCACTTTCCATGCAGCTCTGAATCACTTTCCATGCAGCTCTGGATCACTTTCCATGCAGATCTGCATCACTTTCCATGCAGCTCTGCATCACTTTCCATGCAGCTCTG
>NC_034610.1:34622661-34633267 GCF_900095145.1 Mus pahari
TGCATCACTTTCCATGCAGCTCTGAATCACTTTCCATGCAGATCTGCATCACTTTCCATGCAGCTCTGGATCACTTTCCATGCAGCTCTGCATCACTTTCCATGCAGCTCTGCATCACTTTCCATGCAGCTCTGAATCACCTTCCATGCAGCTCTGAATCACTTTCCATGCAGATCTGCATCACTTTCCATGCAGATCTGCATCACTTTCTGTGGATGTTTTCTCTTGATCCAGACGACTTCCTTTTTTCCTTTTTGTTTTGTTTTGTTTATCCGAGACAGGGTTTCTCTGTGTAGCCCTGGCTGTTCTGGAACTCACTCTGTAGACCAGGCTAGCCTCGAACACAGAAATCCACCTGCCTCTGCCTCCCAAGTGCTGGGATTAAAGGCGTGCGCCACCACTGCCCGGCTTGCCTCAAGTTTTTAAGGTTGGTTTTTGCTTAAGACTTGTTAGTCAACAGCCTTTTCTTTTCATTTCAGCATTTGCTGGAGACATCGGGGAGCAGTGCAATGGAGAAATCTGGATTAATAAGCCAGGGAGACATACTGCATTCCCAGCTGTGATGGGTATATATTTTTTTCAATTTTGGGGAGCCCTAATTTCACATGTATTCGTTATAACCTGTGACATAGTGTTATCTCAAAGACAGGTGTATTAGGTACCTTACCAGCAGGATGAGGACTCACCAGTGGTTATAATCTGTGACAGTGTGATTTCAAATCTGGTGTATGGATTACCTTACCAGCAGGATCAGGACTCACCGGGGATCTCCTTCCGTGGTGGCAGCTCTTCCTTCGATGAACTCTCACTGCTTGTGAATTTTGACAGAGTGGTGATGGTCTTGGTCAGTTGCCACTTCTTCCACAGCACACTTCCTGCTGCGGTTGGTTGCACTTCTTTGAAGTCTGCATCTTTCCCAGTACCTAGTTCTCCTATAGCACAATGTATATGTTTCTGAAAAAAAATTAACTGGCACGCTGCTAAGTCCATGCAAACAAATCTAACAGGGCTTGTTTATAGGAGACCAGATTTGGAGGACTTGATCCCAAAGCTTTGCAGTGTGTTACCAGGGCACAAGCAACATGCACCATCTGGGATGGCAAAGTGTGATATAGCTCCTGTAGGCCATGTGTGAGGTGTGCCTGGAAGCCTCTTCAGGATAAGGAAACCACATCCAATCAGAGGCCTTAAAATTTGGGACAATTTTGACAGAGGGGAGGTCTTTAAGCATTGGGATCACTGTATATAAGCAAGGCACTTCTCTTTAGGAAGGGACTAGTGAGTCTAGATACTTACTGAAGTTGTCTTAAAATCAACTTAAAAGCATTCGTACTTGAGAAGACCCTAAAGCTGGGAGAATTTTCCTTAGTAGCAATTCTAATAGTGACTCTTTGGCCGTGAAGAAATCATACAAACCAACCTCAGCCTGGGCATTAGCCATGCATTAGTCTCCAGTGGGTTCATCCACTGTAGGTTATCTGCTTTGCACCATATTCTGATTTGAATGAAATGAAAGATTTGGGGTGTGAATTGCTTCTGCCTCCAGTGGTACCTGGACAGAGTTCGGTCTGACTATACAAGACACTGGATCAAAGGAGGGCCAGATCTGCAAGCTTTCTGGGTCTCTTGTGTCTCACAGACTTATAACTATTACTGAGCCTCTCTCCACCTTGGAAATTGGAATATCCATCAATGGGTTGGTATATAAGTGTAAAATAAAATATAGTTTGTCTTCAGCATCCAGGTTCTACATCCATGGATTCAGTCAACTAACCATTGATCAAGAATTTGTTAAGGCAGAGCTAGAAAGATGGTTCAGTATTTAAGAGTGCTGGATGCTCTTCTAGAAGAGTCAGGTTTGATTCCCAGCACTCATATGGCAACTGTCTTTAACTATATAGTCTTAGGAGATTTGCTGCTGTCTTCTGGCCTCCTTGGACACCAGACACACATGTGGTACATAAACATACATGCAGGAAAAACACATATACACATAACATAAAAATTAATTAATTAATACAACATTTTAAACATATATAGTTAAAGAATGACAAGACGCCCAGGGAGGTAAAGTAATGCTTACTGTGTAAGCCTCGTGACCTGAGTTCAGCTCCTAGAATCTGTGTAAAGGTGAAAACTGACTCCACAGAATTGTCAGTCTTCTGTATGTGTAGTGTAGGAACCCTCTAAACAGCATGCACATACACATAGTACAAAAAATACTAAATAATTTAAAATAGTTGTTTAAAATCTTATGCGGTTATTTACTACATAGTTAGTTCTATGTTAGTTTTCTTTGTACTGAACATATATACGTGTTTTCCTTTATATTCTCAAAATGATACCATGTAACAACTACTTAGGTTGAATTATGATTATAAGATATATAAGGACAACTAAAAGTATGTAGGAGAATGTGCACAGATTATATGAAAACACGCCGCCATTTACTTGAAGGGTCTTGAACCCCTGTGCAATTTGGTATACACTGTAGGTCTTGGAAGCAATCACCTTTGGAAAATAGAGTCAACTATAATTTAAGTAATGCAAGTTGCCAAGCCATGACAATAATTCCATACAAGTAGTTGTGGTGGTTTGAAATTTCTTGACCCAGGGAAGGGCCCTATTTGGTGGTATAGCCTTGTTGGAGTAGGTGTGGCAGAGTTTGGGGTTTGCCCAGCTGGTTTTCTGTCTTGTTTTGGGGATTACAGTTAAGTGACTGGATTTATCTCAGGAGAGACTTTGAACTTTGGACTTTTAATACTGTTGAGACAGCTATAGATTCTGGGGTCTTTGGAAATTGGACTAAATGTATATTTTATTATACTATGGCTAGGTATGGCTCCATAGACTCGGGTGTTTGACCAAGCCTATGGGAGCCAAGGAGTGGAATGTAGTGATTTTTATATGCTTGGCCCAGGGAGTGTTACTATTAGGAGGTGCGGTCTTGTTGGAGTAGGTGTGGCCTTGTTAGGGAAGTGTGTCACTGTGGGGTGAACAATGAGATCCTCCTCCTAAACATATGGGAGCCAGTCTTCTACTGGCCTTCAGATGAAAATGTAGAACTCTTAGCTCCTCCTGCACCATGTGTACCTGGATGCTACCATTCTCTCACTTTGATGATAATGGACTGAACCTCTAAACTTTTAAGCCAGCCCCAATTAAATGTTGTCCTTATAAGAGTTGCTTTGGTCATGGTATCTGTTCTCAGCAGTAAAACCCTAAGACAGTAGTTATGTTTATTATTCTTAATCTTATCTATCTGCTTATTCTTTCTTAATCTTAATCTTAATCTTAATCTTAATCTTAATCTTAATCTTATTTTTATTCTTACAGAAAGTGCCGTATTATTAAGTAGCAGGACTGCCTCCAATTCACCATGGCCACCATCATCCTGAATAACAACCTCATCTCATATCTGGTTTCCTCTTATCTTTTTTCTTTTAAACACAGGGTCTCCTATAGTCCAGGCTGGCATTGAATTCTCTATATAGCTGAGGATGGACATGACCTCCTAGTACTCCTGCCTCTACCTTCCAAATTGTAGTGCTATAGCTGTGTGCCACTACATCATATTCATCAAATTTTCTTATGCAAGGAAAAATATTTCTGCCTATATATGGATAGTGGGCACATGAATATTAGATGAGAAAATAAGTACAAGAGGCTTGATTAGTAGAAGGCTATTTGTGTCCTCATTTGAAGCCTCATGGTCTTTCACAATCTAAGGACTAGAAACTCAGAAATTATTCCATGTGGCTAAGGAAGCCCCACCAAAATTCCTGAGCAGCTTGTGACTTCCACTGACCTTCCTCTGAGGATTTAGTTTGGCTCTGACTCACAGTCAAAGTCTCAGGGCTGGGGGCGGAGGTGGTGGTGTCAGAGGCGGCTGGCTTCTTAATGAATTGGGTCAGGTACTTCAAACGGGCTTGAGCAGCCTGGAAGACAGATGTCAGCCTGGTGAGGCCTTTGAAAAGCAGCAAGAAGTGCAGGCTGAAGCAAGGTACTCAGAAGAAGAGAGAAATGTGGGTTCCAAAACCGAAATTGAAAAAGAAAACACAAAGAAGGGTAGTTTAGACCAAGCCAACTCTCTGTTATCTAAGACTAAAGGTCTAAGCCCTCAAGGCAGTGGTCCTCAACCTGTGGGTTGCAACTCCTTTTTGGTCACCCTCTCTCCAAACATATTTACATAATGGTTCATAACAGTAGCAACAAAAATGATCTTGTGGTGGGGGTCACCACAACATGAAGAACTATATTAAAGGGCTGCAGTGTTAGGAAGGTTGAGAGCCTCTGCCATATACCGGGAGAGGTATTTAAATACCTTCATAAGGGGAAAGCACATACTTTTTATTCTAAAGCTGTTTGTAGTAGGAAAGCAGGCATTACACACTCGCATGCTCTCCTGCTTGAAGCTTCTCCGGATCTGTGTGAATCCAGCCCTCATGGGTAAATACAAAGAGGGCTGTCATAGTTTGGACACATGAGTGCTAACTCAGGTCACAATTCCAATCCCACACCTTCATCCATAGGGCTCAGCTCCCAAATGACAGCTAACAATGAGGACAGAAAGAACTGCCTTTCAGGCAGGTGACCTTGATGGCCCTCCCGGGTTCAGTCGTCTCCCAAGCTTGCTTCATGGCCCGTATTTCATCTGCTCGTTCTGTGTCCTTTTTTACGTCAACATAGTCTGAGTCGGTGTGTTCAGAGACCAGCCGCAAGATCCAGTAGGGTTTGTTTGGATCCTCTTGCTGAGAGTGAACAGCAGTAGGCATTTGTACTTGCTAGGGGGAAAAAAAGTTTATAAAAATGAATGCTTTCCCCTTCTAGAAAGACTCACTCCCTAAACTGAGATTTCACTGTTGGATTTCACTTACCATAATAAGAAAAACAACCATAATTTGCATAAGACTCTTTTGAGAATGCTCATTATATTCTTTTTCACAGCAGCAATTACAGAGAAAGGAACAGTGTAAAAGTGTATCAGCCAGTGAATGGACAACGTAGAGCATGTTCCTAAGTTGTTGGGTGCTGAGCACTGAATTGAAAACAAACATCAGCTTGTGGGAGAACCCTGCAGGCACATGTTTTAGTAAAATGAGGAAGTTCAACACAAACTAATTCAACTGTGTGAGGCATTTATATGAGCTCTGTGACAGCTGATGGTAGTGAGATGATGGGTTGGCACCTGGAGCTTTGGTGCAGGGATGGCAAAATGAACAGCAGTGGGTTCGTGGGCATAATCTTCACCTTGTGCTGCACGGTGGGTATATTTGTTGGAAGTCAATGGATTGTGCAGTGATGAGTTGTGCCTGCGGACCTGGGGATATGGCTCAGTAGATAAACCATGCTTCCTTTGAGATTGTGAGGAGTAGAGTTCAGAATCCTGGTGTTCCTATGCTGATGGTGCACAGCAGCCCACTTGGAATGCCAGCGCTCAGCAGGCAAAGATGGGATGCCCCCAGAGCAAGCTGGCTGACTAGGCAGGCCACAAGAATGAGTTCTGGATTTAGCTGAGGAGGTTTAGCTCAATGAATGCAGTGGAAAGTGATTGAGAAAGACTCCCGACATCAATCCTGGGCCTCTACAGGCACAAGCACACACATGTACCTGCACGCATGTGCATACACGCACACATATTCATGCATATCACATGCACACAAGAAAAGAAAAAAACAAGTGTTTATGCCCATCACTTTATGCAATCTTGGCTTAAGATTAGACACAGTAAAGTCTACGGGCCTTGGGGCCATGAGTGTTGGAGTTTATTTTTCTGTTGATGTAATAAATCAATGTAATGGTCAAAAGCATTTTGGAAAAGAAAGGGTTTATTTTAGCTTATACTCTGAGGTCCATCACTGGAAGAAAGTCAGGACAAAAGCTCAATCATGAACTGAAGCAAACATCATAGAAGGCTGCTTGTGGCTAATTCACTGGCTCATGCTCAGCTAACTGTCTTAGTTAGCCCAGACTCCCCTGCGTAGGGAGTGTGCTGCCTACGGTGGGGTGGGCCCTCCATCAATCATCAAAGATGATTTCTTATAGACATGGCCATTAACCAATCTGCACATTTTCAGTTGACTTCCTAAGCCACACTGGGATATATCAGCTTAAAGAATAAAAGCTAGTCAGTGAGGTAGGTAAGGGTGCTTGCAGCCAAACCAGATGCTCTGAGTTCTGAGGGCATATATGGTAGAAGGAGAGAACTGCCTTCCACACTTTGTCCTCAGACCTGCAAATATACCCACGAGCATGTTCACCAGATCACACACACATGCTCACGAGCACACACACACACACACACACACACACACACACACACTCACAATCACACACACAATATTTAAAATAGTTTAAGTAAAATCTAAATTATACTTAAGGTATACTTCACAAAACTGAGTAATATAATGAATCCTTTCTAGCTCTGAATGTACTTGCTCCTCTTGATTCATTCTGGAAATGAGTGGTACTTTAAGGTTACAGAACCACTTGCAAGGACTGGAGGCAGCAGAAATGGGTTTTGACTTTCAGACAGGAGAGGTTCCTACCTGGGCAATCAAAGAGGGAGAGAGATACCCTTATTCTCCAAGTACTTTTTCTGCCAATTTCGCTCTCAAATTTCCACTTAATATACTGGTTTGTATGTCTTTCTGTTGGTTTGTTAAACACCAAGACCAAAAGCAACTTGGAAAAGAGGAGGTTTGAGTCATAAGGTTCTGGAATTAGGATCTTCAGGGAACCCACCAGACAAGTTAACCGTTTAAACTGACGTGGTTGCAGAATGCATCACATAAAATCAAGGTTTTGTCCATCTGAAACAATGTAATCAGGGAAGACGCAGTTGCAGCCACTGAGTGAAGTTTTTTCACTTAAAATTTGGTTTCGTTATTAACCAGAAAACCTCGCTTCCTATACATTTCTCTTAGAATTTAATGAGAACCAAGACTCATAGATGATAATTCTTTTCCTTCTTACTTAGAATGTTAGCTTTCCTCTTGAAACAGCTCGAAAGGTGAGTGACCAGGAGCTTTTCCAGTACAGAGTTTTGACCGACCGAAATAGAACTGTCAAAGTGCTAACAGATGACTCTAACAGATGAGGATACAGTCAAACTTGCAAATACTTCATGATACTCCCACGGGCACAAGAGATCTTTAAATGCAAGAGGCCAGGATCCTTCACTTCTGAAGTCCCCCTGGCTTCCTATTGCTAATTCCCCCTCACCCCCATTCCATTTGGGAAGTCCCACCGGCTCTGTCCCTAAGGAGGGCACCCTGTGTGCACCCACCATTCCATTTGGGAAGTGCCACCGGCTCTGTCCCTAAGGAGGGCACCCTGTGTGCACCCACCTGAGGTTCGAATCTCGGAGCTTGCTTTTCCTTGGCTAACTTTTCTTTCTCGGCAGACTTCTCCTTGCCTTTCCGGGTTGTTTTGGGCATTCCTACAGATTTCTGCCCTTCACTGACTGCATGGAAATCTGGGCTTCCCATAGGAGCTGGTTCTTCATGTTTCTCTACTTGAGCTAAATAGACATGAGAAAGGAAACCAGTGAGACCTGGCATGCTAATGAGAATGTTTCCGGTAGGGACACGGCAAGCACCCTTGGGAGATGCTTCATGTAAAGAGATTGGATCTCTTTCCTTGTAAAAATAAATATTTCATAAGAACTGGTTAATATTTTTTAATAATTGGCACATAGCTAATACGGCATAAACTCAATGCTGGTATATATAAAGTAGTGGGCTTTAGAATATTAAAGTTACGCAGCCATCGGATCACTAACACCATGTTTGCCTTGTGAGGGGTGCCTTTTATCTCCTTCATAGCACTGTTAAGCTGTTACAATTCATTCATCTCTGCTCTAACCTGCACTATTTCCTTTCTTTTGATTTGGGATTGGTTTCCTTTTCTTTCTTTATCTTTACTGTTTGCTTTTTAAAGAAAAGGATTACTAATTGTGTGTGCGTACGTGTGTGCACACGCACACGTGCATGCACATGTGCAGCACTTGTGCATATAGGCGCCTTCAGGCACCAGAAGATTCCTGTAAAGCTCCAGTTGTGATCCACCATGTAGGTATTAGGAACTGAGCCCTTGCTCTCTGTAAGGCAGTTAAGCACTCTTTAGCCACTGAGTCCCCAGGTTACTTTTTAAAAATGTAGACAATTACATTAAGATCAGGTTGCGTTTTACACATCTATGAAGTCTCCACATTCATCTCCTAGCAGTTTCTAGTTTTCTTCCACTGTGATCAGAAAGCATAGCCCCCCAGTTTCTATCCCTGCCCAGCTGTCTGGATTCCAGTTGTTGCTTCATCAGCTGTCATCCTCCTGATGTTCTATAGAGTTTGAGAAGTTTATGTGTTCTGGAAGTTTGGAGTGGAGAATTCTTCTCTTAAGGCAGGTTGTTCTCCATGTTATTCAAGCATTTTATAATCACGAATTCTGTTTGTTTCCTCCCACTACTTATAGTGCAATAATGAAATTTCCCACTAGTTTAAAGTTAGCCACTTTTTCTTTCAATACTAGCATTTGCTTCATGCATTTTAAACTCTGCTGTTAGATTCAGATGTTTATAATGGTTTTGCTTTATGAATATGTGGTCTCTTCAGCATTACAAAATAACCCATGCACCTGTTTTGGTTTTTAAAATCTAATTTTGACAAGAGCATGACCATTCCAAGCTATAGTACATACATAGTATGACCATTCCAGGCTATAGTACATACATAGTATGACCATTCTGGGCTACTCTTTGTAATATGTGTTCCTTTCTTTTATCATAAAACTGTTTATATTTTTGAAATTAAAGTATGTCCCTCTTATGAACATATGTAGTTATATCATATATATGTTGGAAAGCACATTTAATCTGCATTAAATATAGTTGCCCAAAGGAAGGATATTTATTTTACTACATATTTCATATCATTTTTGTTCCTCTGATCTTCTGTTACTACCTTCGCTTGCTTCAAAACCATACTCACTGCTGCAGAATTTTAACTCTCTCAGGTTTTTGTTTTTCTGTGCATTTTCATTTTCTTCTTCATGCCTCTGAGTAAGATTACAATTAAAATGTCTTTTTATAATAAGCTTAAGTTAGTACCAACTTAATGTCATTAATATACAAAGACCTTTGCTCTTCTATTATTCTTTCCTCTGAGTGCTGATAAAAAGTAAAACTTTGTGTTCATGCTGTGTGTTTTGAATCGATTAATTCATAGGCTACAGTCATGATCGGGTTGCTTACTTTACTGTTGGAGCTTGCAAGAAATCTGTGTGCATTAGTAAGCACGTATCAGAATAAGCTATGGAATGGAAAACATCCTACTGATTCAAAAGCTATGGAAGATGTGACTCATGTATGTGTATGTAATTAGAAAGCCCTGGAGGAATGAACCTGCATATCCCTGGTGGAGAAAAAGTGCTGAATGAGAGTACCTGCTGATGACAAGAGGTTTAGAAGCGTTTCCTGTGAGTCCCTTTGGGCTTTTGTTCTACCCAGTGCACAGCAGAGGGGAACCTTCAGTAGATGAAGAAACCTCCATAGAGATAGAAATGCAAGTTTAGTTTTATGATTAAGTCAGTGCTTTGAGCTGTATCACCTGAAACTGAAATCTAGTTGGTGTTTGAAAATTCTTGTAATTTCTAAATTTGTTTAGGGCAAGGTACTTGTTTGATAAGAGACTCACTTTCTTGTAAGTGAAGACCAAAAAAAAAAGTGTATATATATGTTATATATATATATATATATATATATATATATATATATATATATGTTCTGTAATATATCTTAAAATGTTTATTTTATGCAACTACAAAATATAATTATATTAAATAGTATATTAATATGTAACATGTAATATCTTGTGCTGTCAAAGACTTTTTGACTTATATTCACAGTGATTCATTGTGTAGTTCTCTCCTTACCAAAAAAAAAAAAAAAAGAAATCCCAGCAAGCACTTTATAACCTGATCCCCTAAAGCAAGCATTTTTGATAAAGATTGAAGTTATACATGTTTTAATAAATAAATTAGGACTTCAAAGGCCTTGGTTATCAACATAAGGAGGCAGAATTTTGACAACAGGAGTTTAGAGTGACAGCGTTGCAAATCTGAAGACATATGCCACTGAGAACTCCAAGATCAGTATCTTCCTGTCTGTTTCCTTCAGTGAGTTAGCCAGCTGCTTTAGTATACTGAATAGGTTAGCTTTATAGGTTAGCTGTTATACTGTGTAGCCAGCTGCTTTAGTGAACTGTGGGTGCTAAAATAAACAGAAGGTGGCACTATTGCCTTACAATAGCGTGAAGCCACAGTTCCTATAAACAGTAACACAAATACCCACAGAGACTGAACTAACAATAGAAGAGCATGTGTGGGCTGGACCTAAGCCACCTTCACATATGTAGCAGACGGATGGTATGATCTCCACATGGATCTCCTAAAACGTGGAGCAGGGGTTGACTCTAACTCTGTTGCCTGCCTTGGAATCCCATGAATCCCATGCCCCTAGCTGGGCTGCCTCCTCTGACCTAAGTGAGAGAGGATGAGCCTAGTTCTGCTGTGATTTGATGTGCCATGGCGGGGGGGGGGGGGGGGGGGGG